>NC_083723.1:48092110-48430443 GCF_028564815.1 Eubalaena glacialis
TTACATTCTTCAAGATAATGACACATTGAAATGTCTTTGAATTGAAAAATAAAATGTCAAAAACAAAAGTTGCCAAGAAATTCAGACTGAGACGTTTTATCATGTGAAAATAGCCTTTGCAAAATCCCTGGATACTCATATCCTGAGAGGTCTTTTCTTGAAAAGTTGACAGCCTGTTAGTGCCTGTTGGTGCTTTACCCCAGCATGAACCCATTCTCAAGACTGAACTCTTCCTAAGTATGTTTTTAAAAGTGAACACACTTAGCTAAATATAAATTGTGCGTAACATCAGTTATGTGAAGGAAATGAGTAATCTAAACGCCTAGGATCTTTCTACATAAAAACAAAACAATTATTAAGGAGGGATTAATAGGTATGAAGTCATAGAAGCTACTAGTGGGCAAGTTGAAAAAGCAGAAAGTTACCAAGCTGAAATATTTATTTCTCAAATTTCAGAAATATGTACACAAAAACATTTTATATGGGTAAATTTGTACAAATATTTAAATTACCATGGAGAAATACTTATGTTAACTTCATACACCATAGAGACAGTGATAATTAGTATGAAAAGCAATCTATAATGAGACATGAACTCTAACATCAAAGCCTTCCACTATTTGTCCATTTCTCTGTATAACGGGGTTAAGAATGCTGAATCTCCCTGAGAGAGCGAAGTGGTTCCAGAATTAGTTCTGAGATTCTTTTTTTAACAATGTGGTCTATAAATTGCAGTAGTATGTAAATAACTTGTTTTCTTAATATGTTCGTAGCTTTCTATTATATATTTCAGTATCAACTCTTGTCTCAATTATAGGTTGTAATCCCCCCAGAAGTCAGATTTATATCTCGTGTCTATCACATAATAAAGACTTGATAAATATTTTTCAGGTGAATAAATAAGATACTTCAATCTTTTCTGGTCTTTCTGAGTGCAGTGTCAATTCTTCCATAACGTACTATTATGAGTTTTTACGTATTGTAAGCTTGTGATAGATATCTGTCATATGCATTTGTTTCTGATTAATAGAGCTCAAAGGTAACATAATCAGAGTATGGTCATGGTGTGAATGTATTATAGAAGACAGGATTTTTTTAAAAGTGGGCTCGGATTATAACCATAATCCAAGAGCCTCAGTATGCACAATTATGAGCAAAAATAAAGAGGTCTCTCATGGAAAGAGAAAGTGGAAGGAAAGTGAATTTTGTAGGCAGGCAGAAGAGGCAGTAATCTGGATGAGATTTGGGGCAGAGCCTTCCTGCACCTCAAATACTTCCCTTTTAATATTTAGTATTGTCACTTAGATTTTTGTAATTCCCTCACATATAGCATTTATCTTATGTTACTATGCACAACCTGAGAGGTTGAGTCACATTTTCAAATCTTTTTGGAACAGTCCTAGGATATTTGTAGCATATCCTAAGGTGCTTACTTGGTTTACCTTCTTTCCTCTGTAATCAATGGAAGGAGTTTGAAGAAAGATTTGGAGGCCTCCTTTCACCTTCTCCTCTAAAAACTACACTCCTAGAAGTGAGGGAGAAGAGTTGCATTTGAGTACTCGCATGTGAGACAGAAGAAAGAGTTTGTCACAAACCTGCATCTTGCCTGAAGTGTGTTTGGGTTTAAATTAAAACTCTTTTAAAAGAGATTATTGAGGAAATTTTTTTAAAAGTCTGGGTAGATGTATTTCTTCTATTGTTCAATTCTATGAAACATACCAGGAACTAGTATATGTCAGCAGTAGCAAGATCGGGGTACTAGAGGATTGGGGATGGCACCAGTGAGTGGCACCAGGGACTGTTGTGGTTTCCCAGGGCGAGTGTCTGGGGCTGGATGTGTGAGTATCCGCAAAGATGAGCTCAAAGGAGTTCAGGTAATAGTTTCATAGTCAGCTTGGGCTGAGTGCAGACGTGTACAGTAGAGGCTTGGAGCTGGGTTGGTTGCAGAAGAGCAGCAGGCACTGAAGGTGGGTTGCAGAAGGGGCACCAGTCACAGCTTGATGGACAAGGCTTTATAGGAGGAACCTACGACTGTGAGGTGCTGTATCTCATTTTATTTTTCCAAATGAATTGCCTGTAAATTTGGTGATAAAGGTGGGGCCGTTGAATTTCTCCTCACTGAAGTGTACACTCCTAGTGAAAGTGGAGCTATAACCTATTCTATTAGCTAATGGTGTATAAAATGCAAAGATGGGGAAAGTGGATAGGTGCTTGAGACCTAAACACTGTAGATTCCCAACAAGCAATTTTAGCTGTGAAAATAAGAGTTCTACAAGTTACCTTCTTTAAAATTTGAATAAATAGAGGGTTATTAGTCAGTTTAGATATGTTTGAACTGACACACACAATCACATACACACACACAAGCACATACACACAGCTCTTTAGAACCTAGATAAAACAACCCAAGACTTGAGAATCTGTATTTCCAGCTAGACAAGCAATTCCCTGAATCAATCCCTTAATCATGTCGTTTTTCAGATTAACCCAAATTCTAAAATTATCTTCCTGTAGCTTCACTGTAAATTTCCTTTTGAAAATTTAGATTTCCTAAAGGAAAGAAGGTTAAGTTAGCTCCCTATCCACCTTCTTTTCCACTTCTCTGCCTACTTCCACTTTCTGGTATCTCCTCTGACCTCTCACCCACAGGTAGCTCTTGCTTTTGCTTGGGGAGATAGCCTTTTTCTCTGAAAGTGGTCAGAGTCCTCTAACCTTGTCCTATGTGGTCCTCTCTTCAGCCCCAAAGTGGAAAGGATAATGAGCCTCCTGGAAAGTGTAGTTCTTCTAATTTGCCAATACTTCCGACTGATTAAAACCTTGACCACTTTACATAACATTTATACGTTATAAGCTACTGGCCACTATTCTGTGGTGATCAGCACCGGAATTGACCAATAAAAAACATGGATTGTTCACTGTACCTGGCCAAGGAAACAACTCCTAAAGGTTCAAGGAAACTGTCACAAATGTAACTTAGGACAACACATTTGCCAAAGTGGCCTGAGACTGGAGTAGGTTATTAGCTATCAATGGATATTTGGGGTTTTAAATTTTTTAACACTGGGTTTTGGCTAATGACATAGCTGTTGATGCTATATGAGATTTTATCCAAGGGTTACCCTTTTATGCTAAAAATATAAAAATATAACCTGCTATTAATTCATATCAAGAAGCTGATACTCAGCGGTACAAAATGAAACGCTTATGTTTCATGACTCTGGGACTGTAAACTAGCACCTCTTTGGTAGTGACTTCATTTTGTCCTTACAACTGTTCAAAAACTGCTTTGGAAACATTCCTTTACCTCAAATTGCCCCCAGGCTCCCATTCCCATTGCTCCCAATTTATCCTTTTTTCCCCAACAAAAATCTAGAAGTCTGTGTTACACATTAGCAAATCAGCAGTGTTTTAAGATGATTTACAGAGAGCTTAAGAGAAAACTGCACTTTTTAAACTCCATGACTGGAAACTCCCTTGAGCTTTAATTTAAAGTCCCCACTTCCTGAAATCTCATTGACATAAAACATCCAATACTTCAGTCCTAAATGTTTTTTTTTGGAAGTGATTTTTAATAGGCTCACAAACTGCTGCTAATCAATAAACTATTTTCATAGAAAAAATAGCATAGAGACTTTCTCTTAAGGACAGACATTCTTTCCTTAAGAATGTATAGATCTGTGACAATGGGTAGTCCAACAAGAAGTTCAAGGGCTGCTTTAAACAGATAGTATCTGCTGCTTTGACATGCAACAGTGAGTGCAACATAAATAATATAATTCTTTCACAATCCTACTAGAATTTGCCAGGAAAGATTATCGGGGTGAATTCAACCTTACAAAAACATTTGTGATTGTACAACTAACGGTAGAGATCGGTAATTTTTGCTGGCAGTGAACTGGCAAAGTTGCTGAAACCTTTGTAAATATCATCTGGTACTTAAACAATGCACACATGGATTTTATTTATGATGCTTTTCAATAACCCTGAACTTTGGGATCAGTTGGTTGTAGTGTAAAAGGCAGTAGTAGACCACCCAAGATGAAGTGAAAAATAAATCTTGGAAATATATGGCATGTACACATGTGTACACTGTTAAAGCTGGTTATGCTTTTAAGTATTAGCTCTACACACTACTGGGATTTAATGGCACCAACATATTCTAAGGAAATAGCCTTTGATTACTATTTTGCTAAATTGCATATTTAATTTTAAGAAGGCTTTCTGTTGGTAATCTGAGTAGTTCTATTTATAGGAAGTATTTAAATTACTGTATTTTCTTCATAGAATTTAAATACTGTAAGATTAATGGGAAAAAATGGTTAAGAAATTCAAGAAGTCACTCATACTGCTGCCAAATTTCAGGAAGCCTAATGCTGAAATATTCCAGGAAAATTTGTACCTTCATTATCCTAGGGAGTCTAACGGAAATGAGATGACGATATTATCTATAAAGTATACACTCTCATTGCATTACACTCCCTCTCCTAAGAATGTTACTCAAAAACTAGATAAGGCGGAGGCGGTGGTATAAAGCCGGCGACGGGGAGCATGTAATGTCAGAATGCGGAGGCAAAAAAAAAAAAAAAGAAAGAAAAAAAAAAAAACTAGATAAAACTATTTATACAGTTGAAGTTTTGCATACTCTTTTTTAACCAAAAAACAAAAAAACCCAAAAAACCCCAAACTAAACAAACACAGGGAGCAACACTTTAAAAAATCTGAATAGCAGAAATATCTTCCAAGTAAGATTCTCCCACCTCCAATCTAGCCTCTATCGCTGATAGGTAAATATTACTTAAAATACAACAAGTTTCTGTCAATTTCCATCACCGTTATTCTTGAAATATGTAACAGTTTCTCTTAATTAGTGGAATAAGTAATTTTTACCTGATATCCCAGGTCTGAGACATCTTGGTGACTGGTCTCAGGCCCCTGGAGCCCATAGACCCTGGAAGCAGATTAGCCTTCGTAGGACAAAGACAGGATATAAAGCCTGTGTGGAGCCACTGGGCCAGTGAAGTCTTGAGAAATCAGCCATGGAATATAGGAAGAACGAGCTAAATGTGTGTGCCTGAAAGAGAATGAGATCCAAATCTATAGAAATGAGTCAGAGTACTGCTGATCAAACACGATCTGGGGATTGAGCTAAAATGCTAGTTCGGATTCAGTAGGTCTGGGGAGTGTCTTAGGTATCTGTAGTTTCATAAGCTCCCAGGTGATGCCAATGTTGGTAGTCCACACTTTGACCATGTGTTTTGAGTAGCTGGACTTAGTGAATGATTGACCAAAGTAGACAAGTTAAATACAGATGGATAGCACATACGACTGGGATCCCCAGAAGGATAAAAAGAGAAAGTAGATAGCAACCCAAGCATTCGCACTGTTAATAAAAGAGATGATACCCGTGTTCCTGTATGCTTTTACTTCCTTTGAAGATCCATGCACTTTCTTCCCTTGCCTTCCCAGTTCCCATTCTCTCTTGCATCACACTCTCACAACATTTGAGATTTCTGTTCCTTATGCTCTTAAAATTTCTTATTTTGGAGCAGTATCTTCCCATCCCTTAATGTTATGTTAAATATATTAAGTCATCATGTGGTCAATAAATGAAAGCTGAGCATACAAGGTAAGTGGTGTTGTATTCAGTGCAAGGCATTTAAACATAGCAGGACTGATCAGATACTGAGAAACACAGAGCCTGGAGAGATGTCCAGAGAGTAGACCTAAACTTAAGGCATAAAAGAAACTCTAGACTTGAGGACATGGGGAGGGGGAGGGGGAAGGGTAAGCTGGGATGAAGTGAGAGAGTGGCATGGACATATATACACTACCAAATGTAAAACAGATAGCTAGTGGGGAGCAGCTGCATAGCACAGGGAGATCAGCTCGGTGCTTTGTGACCACCTAGAGAGGTGGGATAGGGAGGGTGGGAGGGAGAAGCAAGAGCGAGGGGATATGGGGATATATGTACACATATAGCTGACTCACTTTGTTGTACAGCAGAAACTAACACAACATTGTAAAGCAATTATACTACAATAAAGATGTTAAAAATAAATAAAATAATAAAATATAAAAATAATAAAAAATAAAATAAAATACTTGTTTTGCAATTTATACCTCCAAAAAAAAAAAGTCTAGTTTTCTCTGAAAATCATCTTCAGTTCTACCATGAATATATATACTGCCCATTGAGTTTTGAACTTAATGCTCTTTTCATTTAGGGACAGTATAAAACACTTTTTTACAGTCCTTATTCTTTCCCCCCTTCCAGCTTGTCTAATATATACAGTAGTCTTTTCTAGGGACCAGCCCAAATGTTCTCTTGAAGTTCATATGAATAGAATAATTCTACTTCAAAGCCTGCGCTGTTATTTCATCTCTTTATGCTGCTTTTTATCCATTTCCAAGATAGAGTTGAAGGAGGACAGGGCTTCAAACAAAAAGCAACTCTTTAAGAAGAATTACCAAACAATTGAACCCGATCAGTGTCCACACTTCCGGAACTTTTATCCGTTCCTATCAGACCTCGAGGCCCGTCAGATGCTTCTGAGAACTTAACGTTAGTGAGCCTCTGGACCACGTCACGGCTTGGTCTTATTTTTGCCTAACAGTTCCTCCATGGCTTTGCCTCCCACAGTACATGTGGTTTACTTCTTATGTTCATCCTTAGCTTGGCAGGGTTTCGAGGTCTCATGTCTCTTTTCATCTCTACTTTCTAAAGGGAGTAGTTTTGCACAGATTATTATCTTCGGAGGTGCGAACTATGGTAGTGCTCTTTTTCATGTGTTCTTTAGAGACTATGAGTAAATGCCTGTTCTTGTATTTTAAATTATATCTTACTACAAGAAATACAATTTCTTCTATACAATGTATTTTCTAACTCTGATTCTATTTTTGAAAGTTCTTTTATCAGCACATGTGATTGCTCAGACCACATCTCAAGGATTTTTCATATATAAAGGCACACAATGCAATATGGTTTATTTATTTGAGCCTATGTAAAAAGAATTATTTTGTTTTCTGGAAGAGGGTTCATGAAATAATGTATAGAGAAATGTCTTCTTTCCGAGCTTGAAAATGCTAACTGTGGAAACCGTATATAAAATATATATATATATACAAGTGATTACTTAGTAGAGAACAATTGGGTAATTCACCTTTAGAATACATCTTTTGCGATGATGATGGCAGACAGACAGTAGCCCGAAAAATTGGGAATTAAAAGTTGACCTAGATGGAAACTAAGATAAATCTGTTGTATCTTAATTTAATGAGGTTTTACAAGAGGATAAAAGTCAAACACATAAATTATCTATCTTTAATTGGGAGTCCCTTAGAATATCTTTTGAGAATTCTTATTCAAAAAGGCAAGTAGAAAACTGCTCAAATGAATAGTATAAATGAGAGAAATTATTGTTATTGTTACAATTATTACATTAGAATGGAAGAGGGAGAAACTGTAAGTACAAGAAACCAAGACAAGAAGTGGAGGGATGAATGACTAGAGAGGGTGGCAGTAGACATAATCAAGAGCATTTTTTTATTCTTTTATTTAACAAGGAAGAGAGTAATTTTTTTTTTATCATTATCAGGACAGAAATAGAGAAAAGTGAATAAATGTCAGTGTTAGCAGTAAGTGTCATATATCAATGTTATTACCCCAACTCTATGAATAAGCTCTCTATCATCTCTTTTATACTGATGAATAAAACTGAGGTATTATCTATTTTATAGACAGGAGCACTGAGGCCTAGGGAAGTATTGATTAAAAAAAAAAAAAAAGTCCAAAGACACCTACCAAGTAAAGGAGAAGACCTGGCCTCTAAAGCCCCTTGATTGTCTATCTTGCCTTATGAAAAAGGCGTTCCCTGCTCCCTTAGTCAACTCAGATCCTGTCCCCTCCTTCATCTTCTACGACTTTTGGACATCATAATCTTTCTTTGTTTCTGTACAGCATGGTATCTTAAATAATATTTACAATAACTACTTTTCTTTCTAGAAACACAAGTAATCAGGAATTGTATTTGGGTTAGAACTCTATTTCTATAGCTTTTGGTTGTGTGAATTGGGTAATTATAATAGTTATCTAACCACTCTGTGCCAGAGTTTCTTTATTGATTAAATAGGGATAAAATATAGGGTTTGTGGAGCTGTTGTGTTAATTATATAAAGCAATACAAATAAAGCACTTAGTAAAGAAAACAGTATGTTATAAACACTTAATATCACTATTGCTAGTACTACTGTATCTATGATGACTACTACTTTTAATATTAGTTATTTCTGATGCTGTATAATATTCACCAGGTAATAAATTTAATCTGCTTCCTGAACCAAATACAGTAAAATTAATTTCAACAAACATACACTTAGAATCAAAAGTAATGCAAAGAAGAAAATGAGCAATGTTTCTGAAATTGGTAGATGCCAACAATGCAACAGAGAGGTACCATCTTTAGTCAGTATCTAAATTCAAGTAGAATTTATTAAATGGTATGTGGAGATCTGTATTAATTTGTTGACATTTACCAGCAATTCAGATCATTGCATATAAAATATTTGAGGACTTATAAAATTCATTCATTTTTAGAAATTCAAAGGTGCAAACCCCCTAAAAATTGACGTGCAGTGAACAAATCCTAAAGTGGAAAAGATGTTTGATTTTTGACACAAAACTGTCTAAAAAAGTGTAAGCCACTCTGGACTTAGTGATTAACAAAACAATCAAAACATTAAGAACTGGGCTACACAAATAACATGGATTTTAAAAAACTGTATTTACTTGAGATCTAATTCTTCAGTGAGGTTTACAAAGAGAGGATGGAAGTTGAAACTTCAAAATTACCCAAACTGTGATGACTTGAACACATTTATGAAAACTTTTGCTTAGGTACTGTATAAATAAACACTGTGTCTACAAGTATAATGTTTAGATTAAGGGAAATAAAATATATTCTTTTTGTTATAGGAGAAAAAACTTGACAGTATAATATAACGGTGGTGTGGATTTGACGGATTCAAGATGTAACTATTTTTTTAACTTTTTCTTTTTTTGTTTTAAAAAAATAGGAGTCTTTTCCTGTCAAGTATGTGTGCTAACTTCACCTGCATCATTGCTTAGCTGTGAAGTACTCCATCTAGGGCATCCACCGAACAAATACAGGCTTCCTATTTCAATGCTATCTTTGGTGAAGTCTTTTTTGTGAGGTTCCTTGCTAATTAGCTACGCAATGTTGGACCCTGTGACCTAGCAGTCTAGTACTAGATGGGTGAGTTAATGCTGAAGGTAGGTGAAATATAAGATAAAGAGAGGGGCCAACCTGATGAAGCTATCTTCTCTCAGCCATTCATCTGTGGAATTCCAAATTTCAGCTGACCTGTGGTCACTTGAACTAGCAAAGAGATTATGGCATAAAGATTAATTTGAAGGTGATCATGGGAACACAGGCCAGTGCTATGACTCCAGCTGAGTAAAGACAAAAGAGGTCAACGTTAAGAGGGAAGATAGGTAGGGAGAGCGAAGGGTGGGTAGGGAGTATAAAGAAGCAGAGTGAATGACACCATGTGCCAGTGATGAGAATATGAGCTACAAATAGAGGACAATAAACCAAAATCCAGTAAAAACCAAACAAATTGCACTATTTTGACTCATAATAGTGGGACATTTTACTTTTCTTTATGAATTCCATGCTCTTTCCATTTGGAATACTTGTTCTCAAAATAAAAGCATTTTTCACACCTTTCTTCCAATCTCCTTATTCCTTCTGCCCAGACTGACTTCTTTGACTTCATCTGGGCAAATCTGTCTTATATTTCATTTCATAGCTTATGTCACTTCTTTTCTGACGCTTTCCATGATCTCTCTCACCAAATTAATTCTTCCCTCCTCTTTGATCCCACAGCACTTTTTAAAAAAAACAAAAATCTGAAGTATATTTGATTTACAATATTGTGTTAGTTTCAGGTGTACAGGAAAGTGATTCAGTTTTATATATATATTTCAGATTCTTTTCCATTATAGGTTATCACAAGATGTTGAATATAATTCTTTGTGTTATACAGAAAATCCTTGTTGCTTATCAATTTTATATATAGTAGTATCTATCTGTTAATTCCATACTCCTAATTTATCCCTCTTCCCCCCTCCATTTCCCCTTCGGTAACCGTAAGTTTGTTTTTGAAGTCTGTGAGTCTGTTTCTGTTTGGTAAATAAATTCATTTGTATTATTTTTTAGATTCCACATATAAGTGGTATAATATTTGTCTTTTCTCTGTTTGATTTACTTCACTTAGTACGATAACCTCTAGGTCCATTCATGTTGCTGCAAATGACATTATTTCATTCTTTGTTATGGCTGAGTAATATTCCATTGTGTGTGTGTGTGTGTGTGTGTGTGTGTGTGTTTGTATGCCATATCTTCTTAAACCAATCGTCTGTTGATGGGCACTTGGGTTATTTCCATGTCTTGGCTATTGTAAATAGTGCTGCTATGAACATTGGGGTGCATGTATCTTTTTGAATTAGAGTTTTCATTTTTTCTGGATATATGCCCAGAAGTGGGATTACTGCATTATATAGTAATTCTGTTTTTAGTTTCTTAAGGAACCTCCATACTGTTCTCCATAGTGGCTGCACCAATTTACATTCCCACCAACAGTGTAGGAGGGTTCCCTTTTCCCCATACACTCTCCAGCATTTATTATTTGTAGACTTTTTGATCATGGCTATTCTGACCCATGTGAGGTGATACCTCATTGTGGTTTTGATTTGTATTTCTCTAATAATTAGCGATGTTGAGCATCTTTTCATGTGCCTGTTGGCCATCTCTATGTCTTCTTTGGAGAAATATCTACTTAGGTCTTCTGCCCATTTTTTGATTGGGTTGTTTGTTTTTCTGATATTGAGTTGTATGAGCTGTTTGTATGTTTTGGCTATTAACCGCTTGTTAGTCACATTGTTTGCAAATATTTTCTTCCATTCCATAGTTTTTTTCATTTTGTTGATGGTTTCCTTTGCTGTGCAAAAGCTATTAAGTTTGATTAGGTCCCACCTGTTTATTTTTGCTTTTAATTCTTTTGCCTTGGGAGACTGATCTAAGAAAATATTGCTATAATTTATGTCAGAGAATGTTTTGCTTATGTTCTCTTCTAGGAGTTTTATGGTGTCATGTCTTATATTTAGGTCTTTAAACCATTTTGAGTTTATTTTTGTATACAGTGTGAGGGAGTGTTCTAGAAAAGGAAATAAAAGGTGTCCAAATTGGAAAGGAAGAGGTAAAACTGTCATATGCAGATGACATGATACTCTATACAGAAAACCTTAAACACCACACACAAAAACTATTAGAATTAATAAATGAATTTAGCAAGGTAGCAGGATACAAGATTAATATACAGAAATCTGTTGCATTTCTTTACACTAACAATTAAATATGAGAAAGAAAAAGTAAAACAATCCCATCTAAAATTCAGGTCAAAAAATAAAATACCTGGGAATAAACCTAACCAAGGAGCTGAAAGACCTATATGCTGAGAACTATAAAACATTGATAATGGAAACCGACGATGATTCAAAGAAATGGAGAGATATCCCATGCTCTTGGATTGGAAGATTAATATTGTTAAAATGGTCATACTACCTTAAGCAATCTACAGATTTAATGTGATCCCTATCAAATTACCCATGACATTTTTCACAGAACTGGAACAAATAATCCTAAAACTTATATGGAACCACAAAAGACCCAGAATTGCAAAAGCAATCCTGAGGAAAACAAACAAAGCTGGAGGCATAACCCTCTCAGACTTCAGACAACACTACAAAGCTACAGTAATCAGAACAGCATGGTATTGGCACAAAAACAGACATGTAGATCAATGGAACAGAATAGAGAGCCCAGGAATAAATCCACACACCTATGATCAATTAATCTTCAAAAAAGGAGGCAAGAATATACAATGGAGAAAAGACAGTCTCTTCAGCAAATGGTGTTGGGAAAGCTGGCCAGCCCCAGAGCACTTTTATTATGAGTTTGCATTTGGCACTCATCACAGTGTAACCTGATTCTTTCCTGCAACACTATAAAGAGTTCCTTCCCTGTGTCAGTCATCATGCTAGGCACTGAGGGAAGAGATAAATTACAAACCCTGCCCTCAAGGATCTCACAGATACAAACCCTGCCCTCAAGGAGCTCACAGTCTAGAAAAGGTGACAGGGCTGTAAACAAAGAAGTTACACTCTTGTGATAAGTGTGGCAATAAAAATTATATACAAGGCACAGATTTAGTGCAGAGAAGATGGTTAGTTCAGTGTAGGAATGGGAGGATCTGGAAAGCTTGGCCAGATAAGATGATGCTAAGTGATATTACAATCTGTTTTCTTTATTTCATTGGGAGCTCTTGAGGACAAGGGTTATGCCACATTCATGTTAGCATCCTCATCACCTACCAGTGCCTAGCACATAGCAGGTAGACAAGACCTATTAGTAGAATTTAATAGAAAGGGTAGGAATCTGGTTCTAAAGAACAAAACGTCTAAAAGCCCAAGTAGGAGAGCTTTGGAGTTGGTGACCATGTCCACATGCTGGGAGGGTGGTGCACCCCAATTTCACAGAGTCAGAAGTTCCTCTGCTTGGGACCCTTCCTGATCTCTCCCTGTGTACTTCTTTATTATCAGCTGGGTCTTGGTGCTCCAGCTGGCTGTCAGGCCTGTGCTTCTGAGGTGGGAGAGCTGAGTTCAGGACACTGGTCCACCAGAGACCTCCCAGCTCCAGGTAATATCAAACGGCGAAAGCTCTCAAAGAGATCTCTATCTCAATGCTAAGACCCAGCTCCACTCAACGACCAGAAAGCTACAGTGCTGGACACCCTATGCCAAACAACTAGCAAGACAGGAACACAACCCCACCCATTAGCAGAGAGGCTGCCTAAAATCATAATAAGTTCACAGACACCCCAAAACACACCAGCAGATGTGGTCCTGCCTATTAGAAAGACAAGATCCAGCCTCATCCACCAGAACACAGGCACCAGTCCCCTCCACCAGGAAGCCTACACAACACACTGAACCAACCTTACCCTCTGGGGGCAGACTCCAAAAACAACAGGAACTATGAACCTGCAGCCTGCGAAAAGGAGACCCCAAACGCAGTAAGTTAAGCAAAATAAGACAGAGAAATACACAGCATATGAAGGAGCAAGGTAAAAACCCAGCAGACCAAACAAATGAAGAGGAAATAGGCAGTCTACCTGAAAAGGAATTCAGAGTAATGATAGTAAAGATGATCCAAAATCTTAGAAATAGAATGGAGAATATATAGGAAATGTTTAGCAAGGACCTAGAAGAACTAAAGAGCAAAAAAAACAATGATGAACAACACAATAAATGAAATTAAAAACTCTCTAGAAGGAAACAATAGCAGAATAATTGAGGCAGAAGAACGGATAAGTGACCTGGAAGATAAAATAGTGGAAAAAACTACCGCACAGCAGAATAAAGAAAAAAGAATGAAAAGAATTGAGGACAGTCTCAGAGACCTCTGGGACAACATTAAACACACCAACATTTGAATTATAGGGGTCCCAGAAGAAGAAGAGAAAAATAAAGGGACTGAGAAAATATCTGAAGAGATTATAGTTGAAAACTTCCCTAATATGGGAAAGGAAATAGTCAATCAAGTCTAGGAAGCACAAAAAGTCCCATACAGGATAAATCCAAGGAGAAACATGCCAAGACATATTAATCAAACTATCAAAAATTAAATACAAAGAAAAAGTATTAAAAGCAGCAAGGGAAAAGCAACAAATAACATACAAGGGAATCCCCATAAGGTTAACAGCTGATCTGTCAGCAGAAACTCTGCAAGCCAGAAGGGAGTGGCAGGACATATTTAAAGTGATGAAAGGGAAAAACCTACAAACAAGATTACTTTACCCAGCAAGCATCTCTTTCAGACTTGACGGAGAAATTAAAACCTTTACAGACAAGCAAAAGCTAAGAGAATTCAGCACCACCAAACCAGCTCTACAAGAAATGCTAAAGGAACTTCTCTAGGCAGGAAACACAAGAGAAGGAAAAGACCTACAATAACAAACCAAAAACAATTAAGAAAATGGTAATAGGACCATACATATTGATAACTACCTTAAATGTAAATGGATTAAATGCTCCAACCAAAAGACAAAGACTGGCTGAATGGATACAAAAACAAGACCTGTATATATGCTGCCTACAAGACACCCACTTCAGACCTAGGGACACATACAAACTAAAAGTGAGGGGATGGAAAAAGATATTCCATGCAAATGGAAATCAAAAGAAAGCTGGAGTACCAATTCTCATATCAGACAAAATAGACTTTAAAATACAGACTATTACAAGAGACAAGGAAGGACACTACATAATGATCAAGGGATCAATCCAAAAAGAAGATATAAGCATTGTAAATATTTATGCACCCAACACAGGAGCACCTCAATACATCAGGCAAATGCGAACAGCCATAAAAGGGGAAATTGACAGAAACACAATCATAGTAGGGGACTTTAACACCCCACTTTCACCAATGGACAGATCATCCAAAATGAAAATAAATAAGGAAACACAAGCTTTAAATGATACATTAAAGAAGATGGACTTAATTGATATTTATAGGACATTCCTTCCAAAAACTACAGAATACACAATCTTCTCAAGTGCTCATGGAACATTCTCCAGGATAGATATTTTGGGTCACAAATCAAGCCTTGGTAAATTTAAGAAAATTGAAATCGTATCAAGTATCTTTTCCGACCACAATGCTATGAGATTAGATATCAATTACAGGAAAAAATCTGTAAAAAATACAAACACATGGAGGCTAAACAATACATTACTAAATAACCAAGAGATCACTGAAGAAATAAAAGAGGAAATCAAAAAAATACCTAGAAACAAATGACAATGAAAACACGACGACCGAAAACCTATGGGATATAACAAAAGCAGTTCTAAGAGGGAAGTTTATAGCAATACAATCCTACCTCAAGAATCATCTCAAATAAACAACCTAACCTTACACCTAAAGCAATTAGAGAAAGAAGAACGAAAAAACCCCAAAGTTAGCAGAAGGAAAGAAATCATAAAGATCAGATCAGAAATAAATGAAAAAGAAATGAAGGAAACGATAGCAAAGATCAATCAAACTAAAAGCTGGTTCTTTGAGAAGATAAACAAAATTGATAAACCATTAGCCAGACTCATCAAGAAAAAAAGGGAGAAGACTCAAATCAATAGAATTAGAAATGAAAAAGCAGAAGTGACAACTGACACTGCAGAAATACAAAGGATCATGAGAGATTACTACAAGCAACTGTATGCCAACAAAATGGACAACCTGGAAGAAATGGACAAATTCTAAGAAAAGCACAACCTTCCGAGACTGAACCAGGAAGAAATAGAAAGTATAAACAGACCAATCCCAAGCACTGAAATTGAGACTGTGATTAAAAATCTTCCAACAAACAAAAGCTCAGGACCAGATGGCTTCACAGGTGAATTCTATCAAACATTTAGAGAGGAGCTAACACCTATCTTCTCAAACTCTTCCAAAATATAGCAAAGGGAGGAACAATCCCAAACTCATTCTACGAGGCCACCATCATCCTGATACCAAAACCAGACAAAGATGTCACAAAAAAGGAAAACTACAGACCAATATCACAGAGGAACATAGACGCAAAAATATTCAACAAAATACTAGCAAACAGAATCCAACAGCACATTAAAAGGATCATACACCATAATCAAGTGGGGGTTATCCTAGGAATGCAAGGATTCTTCAATATACGCAAATCAATCAATGTGATACCCCATATTAACAAACTGAAGGATAAAAACCATATGATCATCTCAATAGATGCAGAAAAAGCTTTTGACAAAATTCAACACCCCATTTATGATAAAAACTCTCCAGAAAGTGGGCATAGAGAGAACCTACCTCACCATAATAAAGGCCATATACAACAAACCCAAAGCAAACATCATTCTCAATGGTGAAAAAATGAAATCATTTCCTCTAAGATCAGGAACAAGACAAGGATGTCCACTCTCACCACTATCATTCAACATAGTTTTGGAAGTCCTAGCCATGGCGATCAGAGAAGAAAAAGAAATAAAAGAAATACAAACTGGAAAAGAAGAAGTAAAGCTGTCACTGTTTGCAGATGACATGATCCTATACATAGAGAATCCTAAAGATGGTACCAGAAAACTACTAGAGCTAATCAATGAATCTGGTAGTAGGATACAAAATTAATGCACAGAAATCTCTTGCATTCCTATACACTAATATTGAAAACTCTGAAAGAGAAATTAAGGAAACACTCCCATTTACCACTGCAACAAAAAGAATAAAATATCTAGGAGTAAACTTACCTAAGGAAACAAAAGACCTGTATGCAGAAAACTCTAAGACACTGATGAAAGAAATTAAAGATGATACAAACAGATGGAGAGATATACCATGTTCTTGGATTGGAAGAATGAACATTGTGAAAATGACTATTCTACCCAAAGCAATCTACTGATTCAATGCAATCTCTATCAAACTACCAATGGCATTTTTCACAGAAGTAGAACAAAAAATCTTAAAATTTGTATGGAGACACAGAAGACCCCGAACAGCCAAAGCAATCTTGAGAAAGAAAAACGGAGCTGGAGGAATCAGGCTTCCAGCCTTCAGACTATACTACAAAGCTACAGTAATCAAGACAATATGGTTCTGGCACAAAAACAGAAATATAGATCAATGCAACAGGATGGAAAGCCCAGAGATAAACACACACACATATGGTCACCTTATTTTTGATAAAGGAGGCAAGAATATACAATGGAGAAAAGACAGCCTCTTAAATAAATGGTGCTGGGAAAACTTGACAGTTATATGTAAAAGAATGAAATTAGAACACTCCCTAACACCATACACAAAAATAAAATCAAAATGGATTAAAGACCTAAATGTAAGGCCAGACACTATAAAACTCTTAGAGGAAAACATAGGCAGAACACTCTATGGCATCAATCACAGCAAGATCCTTTTTGAGCCACCTCTTAGAATAATGGAAATAAAAACAAAAATAGACAAATGGGACCTAATGAAACTTAAAAGATTTTGCACAGCACAGGAAACCATAAACAAGACGAAAAGACAACCCTCAGAATGGGAGAAAATATTTGCAAACGAAGCAACTGACAAAGGATTAATCTCCAAAATTTACAAGCAGCTCATGTAGCTCATACATACCAGGAAACCAAACAACCCAATCCAAAAATGGGCAGAAGACCTAAATAGACATTTCTCCAAAGAAGATATACAGATTGCCAACAAACACATGAAAGGATGCTCAACATCACTAATAATTAGAGAAATGCAAATCAAAACTACAATGAGGTATCACCTCACACCAGTCAGAATGGCCATTATCAAAAAATCTACAAACAATAAATGCTGGAGAGGGTGTGGAGAAAAGGGAACCCTCTTGCACTGTTGGTAGGAATGTAAGTTGATACAGCCACTATGGAGAACAGTATGGAGGTTCCTTAAAAAAACTAAAAATAGAACTACCATACGACCCAGCAATCCCACTACTGGGCATATACCCTGAGAAAACCATAATTCAAGAAGAGGCATGTACCACAATGTTCACTGCAGCTCTATTTACAATAGCCAGGACATGGAATCAACCTAAGTGCCCATCGACAGATGTGGCACATATATACAATGGAATATTACTCAGCCATAAAAAGAAACAAAATTGAGTTATTTGTAGTGAGGTGGATGGACCTAGAGTCTGTCATACAGAGTGAAGTAAGTCAGAAAGAGAAAAACAAATATCGTATGCTAACACAAATATATGGAATCTAAAAAAAAAAAAAGGTTCTGAAGAGCCTAGGGGCAGGACAGGAATAAAGACGCAGCCGTAGAGAATGGCCTTGAGGACATAAGGAGGGGGAAGGGTAAGCTGGGATGAAGTGAGAGAGTGGCATGGACATATATACACTGCCAAATGTAAAATAGATAGCTAGTGGGAAGCAGCTGCATAGAACAGGGAGATCAGCTCAGTGTTTTGTGACCACCTAGAGGGGTGGGATAAGGAGGGTGGGAGGGATATGCAAGCAGGAGGAGATATGGCGATATATGTATATGTATAACTGATTCACTTTGTTATAAAGAAGAAAGTAACACACCATTGTAAAGCAATTATACTCCAAAAAAGATGTTAAAAAAATAAAATAAAAGCCCAAATCCTTTATATTCAAAATCCTTTTTTTTTTTTTTTTTTTTTTTAGTTTAGTTTGATTTGGTACCTCTGCCTCTGCCTGTGTGTGCTTGCATGTTTGAAATGAAAACCAAGCTGTCTTCTTTGGTCAGGTTGACTGTGAAAATGGCCATACTATATGAGGCACCATTTCTGTGGCTTCTTTCTCTCTTTCATGTATAGGTCCTCTTAGTATATTAACTTTAAAAAGTATGTTTCTTTAATTAATTACTATAAAAATTGTTACAAATCAAACTAATAGGATTTTGCAGACTTTTTGAAAAATGTTTTCTTCTTTATGGAAACATGTATTTTGCAAACATTAACATTGACTTTAAATAATTATTACAAACAAAATTAAAATAAGAAGCATGGATGTCTTTGGCATTAGGCCAACTTATCTCTAACACATTATAACATTGATGTTGAATCCTATTTGTTACGTGTGTCTTTGAAGCCATGAAACCTGACAGATTTCCATTAAAGTGAACACAGATTGTGTTTAAAAAATGAATTCATAGAACAAAGATTTCAAAATGTTATACTAATCACTCCATATTAATAAAATGCTTGCTTATGACCTTCAGGATAGGCAATTTCAATAACAATTATCAGGCATCTTTGTAGATCCAGAATGAAACCAAACTGATTATGATAATGACACATTATAGAATTTCATCCCCGTATTTGCTTTTTAAGTATGGCATAAGATAACAGTATTTAATTTAAAGGGCATTAAATTCACATCATCTCCATAAGTATAGAGCTCAGTTTACAGATGACTACAATGAAGAAATCTGCTAGCAACCTGACTTTGGTTCTCAATCTTTTCTAAACATATGTTCCTTGACACTATATGCTACATGGAATAGTAAAGACATCTGAATTCAAATATTTTGAAGAAATGTGTATTTAGCAACTGAATACATGCTAAAAGGAATAATTTACAGCAGCAGTTTCATTACATTTTTCTCTCCAGTTTGCTAGTTCCCATCTGAAATGCAATGATAAATACAGATATGGAACATATTTACTACCTGGCAAAAAACATGCTGATTGAATGGGCACACAGCTTCTGCCCTTAAATAGCACATAAGCCACCTTGTTACCTATGTGGGAAAATCTTGCATTTTAGGATGATGTTGAACACACTGAAATGGAGTACCTATAAAAAGTTGCATTTTACACTGTCCTTCCTCTTCTTTTCAAAATTATTTACATCTCTTTTGCCTAATGTGTAGGTAGCAAAAATATTAAACACATACCACTGAAAATCACTAAATAATACATAAAATGTAGCAGTAAGTGTACATTTACATTTTGCGTTTGATTTCAACTGGGCCATAATTTCTCTGCTGTGCTGTACCTTTTTCCTATTTTAAGATTGCTGTAATAATCTGTTCAAGGTCACATTAGTCTCTTAACAAAGTTTCAACTCTGATGATACATGCATAAGTCAAAGTCTATTGAAACTGAATTAAATGGGACATTAATTACTTTTTGTGCAAACTGCCCACCTCAATACACATTGGCAGAAGATTATGACTGTAATAAGACTTATTTACCTGCATGTTATATCTATAATTTTCTTCGAAAACTTAGACCTGATGATTTATAATGACATGTCAGTGGATCTGTTTTTGTTTCTGTTAGTTGAAATCTACAC
Source organism: Eubalaena glacialis (assembly GCF_028564815.1). Classification (NCBI taxonomy): domain Eukaryota; kingdom Metazoa; phylum Chordata; class Mammalia; order Artiodactyla; family Balaenidae; genus Eubalaena; species Eubalaena glacialis. The sequence continues at coordinate 48,112,077 of NC_083723.1, forward strand.
ATTCTTTCTATGGGTATTTCATAATGCTAAACAAAATGCATTCAGATATTGGAAGGCATCCCTGAAGTTATACAATCTCTACCCCTTCAAATCCTTTATTTTTGAGGACTAATAAGAAATAAGATACTTCTGTTATTGCAAATAAATTTGTTTCAGCTGCAAATTTAGAATAAAATGCAACACTGAATTTTAGTACAGTTAAGATACTCTATGAACAATTTTTAAATGACCTATTTTTGGAGCACTCTTGGTTCTTTGATTTATATCTCAAACATTTTTTTTTTCCTCTACAGGAGTCTGTCCTTCAAATAATTTAAAATTCAGCTACCATTTGAGGATGTACTTCTAAAAGTAACACTGTATTAATCACTGGAGCCTAAAATTGAATGTAGAATATTTTTAGGCTCCCATTTGAAAAAAACGTCAAAAAATCATTTATTCAAAGTAATCATTAAAACTGAAACATGAGCTTCCATCTGTGAAATATTTCAGCTGATAGAGAATTTTAAAAAAATTCACTGTAGTCTGAGGTGAGAAATTAATGCTGAGTTAATTAGAATCCCAAGACAGCTAGAGTTAGAATTTCAATGCTGCTTTCATTAATTAGCAATAAGATGTTTCCTTTGCATTTTTGTGCATGACGAAGGACCCAGAGAGGAATTCTTGGAAAGATGAGTGCAGTGCAAAAGAAACTGCATTGCAATGCTGAAGGTCTTATACATCTTGAAGTCAATGATTCTCAAAGAATCATCTTAGGACAATGAAGCAGGCAAGCCCTTAATTAATAATCTTTTATCTTATTTTATAAGTTGTTGCAGGAGACAAAGAGCTTTACGTGTTTTAAGTGTGAGCCATGTCCTGGAAAATAGTTTGTATAAAAGTCACTCCCATTGACCTGAAAAGAGTCATGTGTTCTTTAGACAGATAATTGTCTTAAACAAGGTGAGATAAGAGGCAGCTGATAAAAATGTAAACAGAGTTGGCAAATTTGCTTTTAGGAGGTTGTTCTGAATATTACTGATCTCCCTCTTCTCAAAAAAATTAAGTGACAGATAAAATTCCAAATGGAGTCATGAGAGAGAGTTTTTATGTCTCAAATATCAGGCAGGAATTCAAGCGCAGAATTAAGACATTTTCTATTAACATTAAATTAAACCAATGCTTACTATTTGCATGAAATATGCAGTTCCTTTTCTCTTTGTTGATCCATTAGGTACAAGAAAATGCATTTACAAATCTATTTCTTTCTTCTCTTTTTTTTCCGGTTAAATGCTCTGTTTTTCTAAGAACATTATGCAGGTTTTAATTAATTTAGATAATATTTGAAGAAGGGGAAGTGTTTTTTTTTTTAATTCCTCAGAGAAATAAAGCATAATTTATATCCAGATTTTAGGAATTAGTTGTTAATGATGTATATGTGTTTCTAGGACAATATTGGTTATTCCTCTTGCAAAACTGAAAACGTTTTAAAAAAAGCAGCACACAACTGGAGTTTTTAAAAACAAAAACTACATAGCACAATAATTGTAAGACAAAAACCTACTCTAGCTTAGAAAAGAGCTAATTTTTTCTGCATATTTGTCATGGTACATTTAAATTATAGTTTTAATAAAATACATCTTTAGATCAAAGCTGGAAGAAGACATCAGTAGTAGATCAGTGTATTCCATTTTTCTTCTGGATGATGGATGGTTTATGTTTTTCATATTTCCACAGACCGTTTAATTCAGTATCATTTTACTCCTCCAGTACATATAAACACGAGTGCTGGTAGACAAAAAATATCCTTGAATCCAACAGTGTTTTGGAATATTCATCAGCTTAGTAAATCCATGCAGTTTAAAACTTCTAGTTCAATAAAATGGCTTTGCTGATGCAGTTTTTCTTCTTTAGATGGCAACATGGCAAATGACAGTTTTATTTCTCAGGCAAAGAAGAAAGCGAAACCTGTATAGTGAAATCTCATAGGAAACATTAAGTCACTAGCGTGAACATCTGCGTTCACCTGACCTCTATTAAGTGTTGGTATTAGGAAGAAAGCCTGTTAGTAAAGTTACTCATGGACTTAATTTAAAATTGGTGGAACTCAGTTGCACTTCCCACCATTGTAAACATCCACATAATGCCATGAAAAAAGTTCATGTATATTGCATTTTTTCCAGTTATTGTCTAGGCAAGTTTCTACTTGTTTGAGGTTTCTAGAGGTAATGCAGCTCAGACACTCCTGGGTGCCCTCTCAAATTCGTGGGTCCTCCTGTTTCTACCTTTCTTATTTTCCTGTAAGTGCTTCCATTTGTTACTGTTCCCTTGGGTATGTCCTGGCCTTTGCCGACGCTGTTTTCGGTCCCTTTTCCAAACTTGTTCACAGAACTCATCCATTGTGTTCAGGTTGGGGTGGTTGATGAGTTGCATGAAGTCTCTGTACCAGACCTTCTGGCTAGGTGTCATGCTGTTGGAAATTTCTTTGGTCTTAGAGCCATCTCCATCATCATCTTTATGAAGTAGTTCTTCCAAATGCTCTGTGTCAATGACTTCCAGGGTCACTTTAAGAAGAGTTTGCATGAATCCGTGTTCCACAGCATGACAGAGGTAATTGCCTGAATCCTTCCGCTGCAGACTACGCAACAGAAGGCCTTGTTCGGTCCTGATGATATGATCATCCACTCTGATCTAGCAAAAGAAAAGATGTAGTAAAATCATACATATTTACAAGAAATACAGGCTCCAGAACTCTGTCTCAGCAAAAGTTTAGACTGTGTACTGAGACACATTTTAATAGTTAATAAAATTTCTAGTTTAAGAGAAATGACAGCATTTTCCTATCAGGGAAAAGAGTGATAAATTTCTTCCAATTGTTTTTAAGAAGTATTGCAAAATATCGGTTGTCTATTGTCTTGATAGAATTTTTCATAATAATTTAAAGTAATCAAGATAATGGGATGAAAGGACAAAGATATACTTTATAAATTTGAAATAAGGTATATAAATATAGAGAAAGTTAACACTGAATATTGGAATTGGAAATACAGAAACATGATACTAGAAAACAATGCAGCATTAGAATAAATTTATAATAAGGTTTGAAAAAATAGAATAAGTTCAGCAGTTGAGCAACCAGAAAAAACATGGGGTTGCATGCTTACTTACTTATTCAATTTCCTAAGTCTTAGATGTGACATGAAGATAGGCTATTTAATATGTCTAACCTCACTTTTATTTTGAATACAGTTTACAAAAGAGATCTCTGAAAGCCAAAGCTGGTAATATATAAAATCAACCTTAACATTCATATGATGTGATTACATGTTTAAAGACTGCTTCAACTGTCAAAAGAGATAACAGAAGGACTTTTACTTCTACATTCAGATTATGTTTGTAAAATTGTCTGCACATTGTACATTCACAAATCACCTACATACTATGGTTACCCTATTTAATGCTTTTTAAAAAGTTTTAAAGGCTCAGAGTACTCACTGAGATTTTCTATGTATATATTTTTTAAAATTTCACGGAGGAATAAATGGATCCAATGAGGAGGAAGATTTGTGTGAAACTACATGCACAGTTCACATCAGAGTTCATAATTGGACCTCAGATCCTTTATCCAAAATCTACTACTCCTTTCCCTTAACTGCCCCTTCCCATTTGAGGAGGAAGTTAATGGAGAAAGGAAAACATGTTTGGATAGCAGAATTAATTGAACAAAAGTTAAAATTAGTAGAAGGATTAGATGTTTTTCTTGTATACGAATGTAGATAACATAATTGTTTTGTAGATAACTCAAGGAAGAAAGAAGAAGTCTCTAAAATATATCCCCAAACAGCTTCTGAGACAAAACTCTTACCAGTACACCTTTGTTTCTCTAACTCCTAGCACAAAGCCTGTCATAAAATCAGCCTTCAATTAATACTTGTTTAATGAATGAGTATTGGTATGTTAAGAAAAGAATAAATATTCACAGTACTTTTTTTCCCCTCTCAAGTCAACCATGCTGGGGTCACTTAACGGCATATGTCATATAGAACTAATCCAGTCAGTTTCTTTCCTATACCTCTTCTTTTCGCTCTTCATTTCGCCTCTGGAATTGCCAATAGACCAGAGCTCGCTGTGATTTTGGACTGCATTCCAGGAACGTGCTACTATTTTCTACTCCATAGATGATTCTTTCTTCAAAGCTGTGGCCATGGTGATTATCTGGCCGGTGATGAGAAAATGAAATGAGAAAATGTTAGAGAAGTAAACTCAACTTTCCAAAGTATTTATTCAGAAATTCAGGAGATGAATTTGTTGCCAAGTTGGAAGTCTTTTCCAATTTGATTGAAGATGGCAGAAATGACAAGGTTTCAGAATTCAAGTGTCTACCTAAATAGACTAATTATTTCGGTATGGGTTATATAAAGCATATACAGAGATTTGTCTACCAGAAAATAGCATTACATTAACAAAATCAGTCATGTGTGCAGTATAACTATACATTTATATGCCATGATAATACTCTCCAAGATATTATTTTCATTGTAAAACTCTATGCCCTGACTAATGGTGCCAGTGAATTTCTGCCACAATTCTCCAGCAGAAAAGTTATTCGATTGGGTTTTTGGAAATAAGAGTCCATTTCTGAGAACTTAATTTTGCCTTTTTGTGTTTGGTTTTCATCTGTAGAATCAAATTTACCAGCCAGTAATATTTATCTAGTATTTTACAGAAGGTAGAGTTCAGGAAGTTTATACTCCCCACCAATAACCCTTAAATAATCTACAAGTTTGATCTGAAGATCAATTGGTGTGAAATGTTTGGGATGGTCTAGAAGAAAGATGCACAATTATAATGCAATGTGGTTTCAACTGTCCTTATTTTAAAATGACACATCTTTTATTATTTTCAAGCATTAGGCTAAAGAATATGGCAAGAGTATATAATAAAATGCAGCAATAAGAAATCCTGTTTCCTGATTAAGTTTCTATTATTTTACCCTTTATGTAACCTCCTTCAATGTGGTAAATGAAACACAGTTAAGATCAAAAGCACGACACGGGGCGTCTAGGTAAAACTCATTTAGAGAAAAAAAACTCCTTATTGTTTAATCCTGTTTCCATTATGACATCCTGTACAATCTGGAACTCATTAAATTAATTTAGAAAAGAATAAATATATTTTCACATGCATAGAGGGCTGACAGTGTAGACAGATGAAAAATTTTTGCTTTCTTCTTCAAACTCAGCTAGATTTTTAATTAAAAAAATGTTTCCCCCTTTTTCTGCATCACTTTGACAGTTTTACTCTTGTTATAACTATCTGAGTACTTCTGTCTGTCATAGACAGTATGATTTGCTCTTAAGTTTAAAGCTTTCCAAAATCCTGCTTCCATCCAATTCCCGTACACAGCCTATGGCCATCATCTCCTAGTCTCACCCTACCTATAGTCAACCTTCTGCCTGCATTTGCTATCTCCAGGGATGTCAATCCCAGTGCTTTTTCCTTTATTGTTCTAGGTGTGAAACAAAACTCTTCTAATATTGGGAAGTATCTGTCTCTTCTTATTTGAAAGACCAATCCCCTAGAAATAATAAAAAACAGGAAATGACTGAAATGTAAAGAAACAATATTTAACTGATTCCAAGTCACAGTTTATTTCATGTTGGAGATATGTATATCTGTGTGTCAATATATACATGCACTATGGTAGTGTTTTTCTTTTCCCTCTGAAATTATTAGTATATCTTTGATTGAATAGATATGGCACATGTTGCTGTGCTAGTTTGCAAGACATCTGCTTCCTTGGATAGAGATGAATTGAGTGTCTATGTCCAACACGAGCTGGAAGATCTGTGATTCAGGAGCTATCATGAATAATTAGAATGCCTTGTCACAGAGGTCTTTAGAGTTTACATAGAATGCATTTTTTTTTTCTGCTAATGGTTGTGCAGTTTAAACTTCTTTTGATTTAGAAATTATTTACTTGTAATATTATGCAACCTTAAAAAAGGTGGAAATCTGCAATATGCAACAAGATGGATGAAACTTGAAGACATGCTAAGTGAAATAAGCCAGTCACAGAAAAACAAATACTGCATGATTCCACTTAGATGAGGTATTTAAAGTAGTAAAAACTCGTAGAAGCAGATAGTAGAATGGTAGTTGCTAGGGGCGGGGGGAAAGGGAAATGGGGAGTTGCTAGTCAATGGGTATAACATTTTAGTTATGCAAGATAAATGAGATCTTGAGATCTGCTATACAACGTTATGCCTACAGTGAACAATACTTCAAATTTTGTTAAGAGGGTGGATTTCATGTTGTGTTCTGACTCCAATAAAATAAAAACATAAAAAAAAATTTAATTAAAAAAAGAAATCCTATTACTTTTAGGAAGTAGCTTTTCATTCAATATCTCCATATTACTGAATCATAAGATATATGACAGCATGATAACACAGAAAAAAATCAGCTGGATTTAGAGAAAAACAATATGGTTATCCACCAGTATCTTCTGTCTTGCCAGCCATGCCTCTCAGGTCTAGTTTTCTTGTAGAAATTTATGATAATACTTGACTTGTCTCTCATCTAATTTGTCCAAGTTACTATAGATATCTATAGAAATCTAAGGTATAAATAAGTTATTGCTCTCAAACATAGAGATCTGTATAAATCCTTCAGTACATTAGTTGATACACAGATAAGAAAAGCAATGTAACTTGTATAATAAGAAATAATAGAGCTTAATATAAATGAAACATCTATTAGGCACATTTTCAAAAAAGTCACTGTTTGTCTTCTCAATTAATTTAATCATTCTAACTGATCCATAGAGAGCTTTCTGTCACCTCTAGAGTCTTGGGAAATCTGCTTAGTTTTTAGTTTCTCTCCAAGATCTCTGGTGACAGCAAATGTTTCCCAAAGCCCATTAAAGAAAAGAATTCTCTTAGTAGTAAATGTTTCTTGAATTTAAAAAATATTTCATCTGTTACTTATCTATAGTAGAATCTAATAAATTTATACCAAGTTGTTTTTGTTTTAATATAGCAATAGGCCATGGACTTCAAGAAATATCATGATATTCAAATACTTTCCCACCTGAATAAGATAAGAAGCACAACTGGTGAATTTGGTTCACTGTCTTGGTGTCTTAATAACTACTCTTGCCAATACCTTAAGGATTCATTCCCCTCTAAGTTGGCCCTTTCTTTCTCTCCTTTGTCAAAATTGAAAGCAAAATAAGATCTTCTAGTTAGTAAGCAGTGAAGCTAAAAGTCCTGTCATATTAACTATCAGTCTTAGTATGCAGAGGTACTACTCTCTTTCTTTGGTTTGAGAGTCTCCTACTGTATGTTGTTAGATTCTGTGACCATTGCCAAAAAAATGGAAAAAACTAAATATCTTCTGAATACATTTGTTTCTCTTAATTCCTCTGCAGTAGAATGTTTCTATCATCAGCAACTTTTAATTTAGGACCAGAACTTTCATTTAAAGTGGCCTCAGCCAAGCATTCATATATTTGGGTGCTTTGATGTCACACCCTGTAAACATTTTTTCTGTTACTTTCTCCACACCTGATATCTTATAAACAGATACTCAATAAATATCTTATTTAATTTTTAATTTTACATTTATTTTTGTACAATTCTTACCATTTACACTCCATTTACAGTTATTACCAAATATTGGCTATATTCCTCATGTTGTACAATATATCCTTGCAGCCGATCTTACACCCAATAGACTACTGGAAGGCACTCAGTAAATATCCATTTCTGACCCTTCTATCCCAACCGCTTGAGTAAATTTTGTACAACATAGGAAACATTAGGGGTCTAATAACAATATGTTTTTCTCTCTCTTCTTTTCTCCCTCCTTTCTTCCCCCCCATGCCCCTTTACCCCCATCTCTGTCTCGTTCTTTCCCTCTCTTTCTCTCAAAAAAAAAAATTTAACAAACAGGAACAACGTTTTGATTCTTGACTTCTAAACTTATTAGATTTTCAATTTTTTGGATGCCAAATACACTATCATTTTGACTGTTATTAAAGCAAACAGCTCTGCATAGAAATGGTGGCATAGAATATAGCTACACTATAAGTATTTTTCAGAGCATATACTGTTGAACTCATAAATACACAATATAAATCAAAAGCTCACCTGAGAAAACATTGTTGATTAAAGATTTCCTGAAGGATATGAAATCTTGCACATACAGGTAAATCTAATCTAAAATCTGTCTGGATTATAGTTGAACCAAGAGCAGTTTACATGAAACACATTGTGTTAATCCCATGATATAATTGATTTTACTGAATCCTGTTGAGTGGGGTCCCTCTGATCTATGTTGAGGGAACCCATAAGCAATACTCTATGGATTTGTTCACTGTGTTTATGTCCCAATGTTGTTGACTATGGTGTTCATCTTTGAGAAATTTTTCTAATGTTAGTTTTTAGGAATTATTGAGATTTGCTTGAACAACTGAATTTTTTAATGAACTTTGTGACTCACCAGTTGATCATATTTCTCCCCCCACATTGGCTGAAAAAACCCATTAGACAAATTTATGTCTTACCCTTATAACTTCTTAGTAAATATGTTCTTGTCACATGCCTGGTTTTGTTCTGTCAGTACATCTGCTTTGCCTGTGTGACATTATTGCTGCCTTTATCCTATCTTTGCTTTTAATCAAACAATTGCAAATTGTCTGAAATGTATTAGGTCACTTATCAATTACAGACAGCATATACTTTTTATAATCCCTTTAAATATTTTTTGTTATTAAAATATATCTACATACAAATAATAGTATCATGTCTGGATACAGAGGTAGTCATAAATATGTGAGGTGATATTATTGTTATTGCTGTTCTTGTGATAGTTTCAACTGTTTATTCAAAAATTAAAATCCTTTATTGAGAAGCCCTAATAAGACAAATTATGAACTCCTTCCCAGCATCAATTCTGCTCTCTCATCCGTATCAAAAAAAAGTATTGCTTCCTCTATGCTTTCAAAAAATCTCTTTTTACATGTATCTTTAGAGCACGTGTAGTCTTATTTGTTACAATTTTTTATTAATCTGATGATCTCCCTCATACTGTGTGTTCCACAATTTGGGCACAAGGTAGTCATAAACCCTTAGCTGATGTTTGCTAAATGGCAAATCCAGGTAACAATTTACTCTGCATTTAAAAGCTGAAATCTCGTGTAACTTTGACATTTTCAAGATACAGAGTTATCATAATTACATAAATGATTAAGAGTTTAATCAATTAAAAATGGCATAGCGTTTATAACCCTCATTATGACAGAATACATCATTGCACTGTAAACATTTCAAGTCTTCTAAATTTGTTAAGTTTTATAATGTTACAAGAGTTGACTTGAGATATGGTAGAAGATGATGATGACTAATCAAGTGTACTCCAAAATCAAAAATTTCAAATATGGGATAATAAGAAGAGAAAGATATTTGAGAAATTATATATGAATGTATTCTCATATCTCCAGGGACACCTATATCTCTAAACGATGTCTATGCCAATAAGTAATTTTTCCAGAAAGAAAGCAATCTCATTGTAATCAATTTAAAACTACTTTTCATACTTAGAAAGCAATGATTTTGAATACAAACTTTTGTCATGAATATTACTAGTAGACAAGAAGGGTGAGTTGTTAAATTGGTATAATGAATTCTTATGGGTTGAAGTGAATAGTTAGAGCAAAATAATTGAGAACATTAAAATTATTTTTAAAGCATCACAGTGTGTTTGAATAACACATATTACAATATGTTGCAGCTGTTAATGACAAGAAATAATGTTTTTAAGGAAGCAATCTTCAATTAACCATTTCCTCTTTCAGTGGGATAATTTATGGAAATGAAATGAGGCTAATAAGCCAGAAAGAATGGGAGGAAAGAAAGAAGTTAAATAAATTGCTTCCTTTTGTAACAACAAAAAGTCAAGATATCCATCATTTGGCCAGAAATATCACGTTGCTAAAGGCCTTATTTAGTATTTGATTCTCTTCCAATATAGCAGAAACAGAAGGCATCACATTTCAGCTTTCCATTTATTTCACTCTCCATTTTAACCCCATAAATGTCTCCCAAGATTGAAATGCTAATAATGTAAAAATCTTAGGAAATTTGATTTCATGTAGAAAAGACAGAGGTAGGTGAGGTAGTGAACCATATATGTATTCAACTATTTGATCTCTGCTGTCATTTTTGATATTCTCCCCCTTTAGGTTATTAAAAAGCTGAATTTCATAAATAATGAAACAATTTGGGGGAGGGAAAATAGTTGCAAATTATTTTAAATATTTAGCAAATTCAATTAGTTGCCAAACTACATAAAGAGAAATCTAATTCCACTTGTTTTCATCACATTGTAATTTTAATATTTTACACTGTAAATTTTTTCCCAATATTATTCAATGTAAAAGGTCAAGCAAAGGAGGAAAGTAAATGTTGTCCACCAACTCATGGTGACACAGAAAGCTGTAGATATGCACTTCTTATTATAAACAACATTACTGAGATTTTTCTCACTGGATTCTAGATTATTTTCTCCAGAAATACAACAGGTAATTTATCAATAGAAAAGACTCTAATTTGACTTCAAGTGGATGAATAATAAATATCTCCTAAAGTAGCAGTAGCTGAAAAGGCATTTCATGGATGAATCAAGAACTCTTGGGAAGCTATAAAATATTTAAAAATAAAAAAAGAAGACAAAAGTTTCATTCATCCTTAACATTCATCCTTGACATTCATGTGTATTTTGGGCCTGACTGAATATTAAGATGGCTAACAACTGATTTAATAATCTCATATACTGTAGTGCACTTAACACAAATTTACAGCTATATAACAGGGGTACTAGTTGTTTATTCATCAAGATAATGCTTAGTATAATATTTCTCCAATGTTTTGTGTGATGCTTATACCAGCTAGTTTCTCAGTAAATGTTTGTTGCATGTGAGTTTGCATGCATACATGTGCCTAGAAATGTGTGCATATGTATTAAAGTCCATATGCTCAATACATCTATTTCTCAAGTGCAAAAAAGACTCAATTAATGAAACCTTAGAGAAAATTTAAACTTATAATTTATCAAATTGCTAAAATAAATTTAAATTTTAAACTACTTTGTTTTATGCCCTAAATTAAGATCTGTCTCTGGTGCTGGGAAATAATTATCAACCAGAATACAACACTTTGAATTTTACAATTCAAGGAGTTTCCAGCTTTCCTTGAATTCACAGGTACCTGTGGATTTGTGTTTAAATGGTCTTGTCAGTGTATAGATAGGTAGATGGATAAACAGAGAGATATGACTAGGATATTTTAATTTTATTGTTCATAGGTAATTATTTTAGAGAGAATCGCTAGTATCTTATTTTTAAGGTATATATTGATTTAAAATACAAAAATTAAATTGACATGTTTTGAAGTTAACTATGAAGCCATTTTAATAACGTGCTTAATAATCTTGGGATATCAGAGGCTTCAATGCTTCTCAGTATAGGGAGGGCTGAAACTAAATTATTTTAAAAAGCAACACCAATATGAAGGTATCTACTGTACTATACAGTCTATATTAAATGTCTGATATGTTTTATTTTCATGACTTTATAGCAAATTCTTTACCAAGAAAACACATATAATTTACATGACAGAGTAAAATTACCATGGGAATTTACACCTTTAAAAATAAGGAAACATGAACTTTAATGTTCAATTTACGTTTTCCGAAGAGATATGATAGAAGATGATGGAAAACACCCATTTGCTGAAGTAGAAACCTTCCATAAACAATAATAAAAATACCACCTTGTATTTTATTTAATATGTTTTCCTTATAAGTTTTGGAATTAAAAAAATACAGCATGTTTAAGAACTTTTCATTTACAATAGTTAAATTATAGGTGTATAAACAGTTGGGTGATCTCTGATGACATATTTAAAAGCTTTAATAAGGAACAATGATAGCACAAAATATTTTAAACCTCTTCTTATTCAGGTTGTGTGTGCAGGTCTCGCATACATGTACTATGAATAAATGGATTATTGGCCTAATGTAATATCAGAAGACTACTGTGGTGATGATTGATTTTTCTCCAGTGAAAACAGTTTCAAAAAAGGTTTACAAAAGTTATGGAAGACACTACTATAACAATTTCATTCTAGGATGCATGCTTCTTTATATTTTAACATCTCTGATATCAGAATGTCTTACAGTTGTTCTCCATCTGAGCTGAAGTTGCTTTCTTCCAGAAATAATTTGTTCTTACTTCTTCCAGACACGTGAGACCCTACTAAGCTGATAGCTCCTTAAATTAAAGTTTTGTCTGAAGCTTTTGGTCCACCCCGTTGGTGTGAATTCAGAAATTAAACCTTCATGAGGACCACCTTTGTGGTTCAAGGAGTAAAACAGGCAAATTTCTTTGCTATCTTCTTTCGGTTGGGAATTTATTTCTCCTTTGTGCCAATACTGAAACATACCGAGTTCTGGCTTGATGCTGGGACCATATATTAGATTGTCCATTTTGGGCAGTTTTTCTCTCTAAGCAGTACATAAAATAATGGTGCATCTTACATTCAGTGACATCTTAGACTTGATACAATTTGGTAATTTATTAAAGTTAGGGATTTTTTTTAGGACTGACATCAGCTCATCTTTCAAATCTTGAGGCTTCTCTTGGGGCCAAATGCTCAGATTCATAGTTGGATTTTCTACATGTATAAAAGAAGCTAAAGCACAGACCAGATTAGCATTGCTCCAAAATATTAAATTTACAGCTCTGCACACCATAAAGATGACACTGCCAGAGATATTTTATGAAATTTTGGAACAATTTTGGAATGGTTTCATTTAAATTATGCCAACCAAGACATAAATTAAGATGAACTAGTTGTGGAGATAATGAAGAAGGTTGAATTCTGCCAACATTTTACTGTGGGTTGTTGGAAAGGAAACGCATGTATGTAGAACAGCCAAGAGAACTATTACAAAGTGAAATTCAATGACGGCATTAATGTAGAAGTTAGGACATAAAATATTTCAAAGATGCAAAAATCTAAGATGTTAATTTTCAAAAATTGTTACTTCTGGTATAGCTTTTTCCTTTCTGGACATGTAGATCATAGTACAGCTTGCTTAGTAAAGAAGGAAGAATGAGAGGTAGTTTAAAGGTAACTTGACTCAACCACTTATGATCTTGAATGCAAAGTCAGACAAGCTCCAATTCTGTGCACAACAGTTATTTTAGGAAAGGGAACATACTGGAGGTTTCTCGTTAGCATTGTGTATGAGTGAATGGGAAGACAAGAAGATCTGCCAGCACATATATTTAGGGTTTTGTACTGAAATTTCCCTAGGCAAAAGGCTACCGGCGATGGGGGAGAGTGTGCTGGACCAAGGGGAAGTGGAGCTGGATTTTTCTGTTTCACCCAGTCCAGCTCACCATTAGTGCTGCCTTTACAAGACAGCGAACAGAGCACTGAGTAAGTGTTAAAGGTTTCATCGAGAGTGAAATGTCTTCCACCTTAATTCTGAGTTATTTTATATAGTCTCTCTATTAAAACCTCAAGGGATGTAAAATATAGAGTTTTACAGAATATGTTTACCATTACAGCTGGAACTGATGGTCCTGAAGTGTATAATTGGCTTCAGGTTGCTTAGCGGTTTCTGTGAAAACATCTCATATCTTTATATGTTTTCATATGAGCATAAATATTTTATTCAATGTGAGATGTGACATTAGCAAGGCAACATACATGATTTAACAGGGTTGAGCTCTGGATTTCTGCCCATTTTACTTTCAAAGATTGACATCACCTATTCCAAGATAATTCACTGATTCCTAATGGTAAGACTCAGTCTGACCACATGGGAATGCCTGACTTAGTTTTTCCAAACATTTGAAATTTACTGTAATCTATGGTGTGTATTTTTTATGTTTGGTCAATTAGCAAGACAAGCAGACAAGGAATAAAGAGGCCTTCAAAAAAGGAATGTTTTTACTACTGCAGAGCTTCTTGAACTATTTTACCATTTCCTCCCATATATCACAAGCATCTACTTGGGGTTGTTTTTATACACACACATAGACCCAGTAACATTGAAACACAGCAATTATTTTTCCTCCCTACAGTATGCATTCCAACTGAAGAATCAGGAGAAAAAAGTTATTCACATTCATTTTACTTTCTACAGCTAAGCAATTCTATATTCCCAAAGTTTATAGGGTTGCACCACTCTAATTTCATCAAAACATAACTTTAAAATCTGAAGCACTCTCCAAAGCCCATTCATTCAACCGTTAACAATATTTATTTATCCACAGCCTCACTTAAAAAAATAAATATGACTTCGGTCAACTTTTCCTTGTATATATGTACACTCATAATTCCAGCATATATATCACTTGGGAAAAACACTAACTGGGTCTATGAAGGGACTGAATTGCTAAAAAAAATGGATGCATTAATAAGATATCTCTCTCTCTCTCTCTCTCTCTCTCTCTCTAGTGATCTTCAAAACATAGCATGGTATCCTACATAAAGTGGTTTGCAACTATAATTTATTAGTTAATTGGTTTATGATATTTCTTAAAGATTCTACTTATGAATACAGTGGTATTAATAACAATGTATGACAAATCATTTTCACAATAAATAACGGATGCTATTTAGATCAAATCTCTATTGAGAAACAAAAGTATGTAAGTATTATGCTATAGCTTGAAATATTTAGATCATTCATTCAACAAATATTTATTAAATATCTACAATATTTACAATATTGCATCTGTTACAGACCTAGAGATAAAAAAGTGAGCAAAATAGCAAGGTCCATATTGACATGGAGATTAAATCTGATTGGAAATGAGCTCCACTTACATCATCTTGTTTCTTTTACTTCTAGTTAGTATCATTAGCCTCTCTATATCTAAGCAAATATACTCTTTAATAAAAGGAATTAATATTTCATAATACTGTATTGTTGAAAAGCTGCTGATCATAATTCAATATTTCTACATGAAATAAATGGAAGACTAGTGAATATTTTGTTGTCCAATTGAAATATGCCATCCGAAAAATTAAATGAGGTTGTGTCAACAATGCACTAAATCCGTATAAAGACAAAAACTTATAACATATGCTCCAATCTAGTGGTATTTTTTTTTTTTTTATAATGAGAGCGATAACAGACAGGAAAGCAAATAACGAACAGATAAGGAAATTTTGCAAGCAAAATGAATTCAAAATATAGGCCCAATTTGTGGCTACCTGTCTCCTGGTATTGGCATCCCCCAAACAACTGTGCGGACATTCATGAATCACATACCAGTACATGTAGGATACACACAGGGACTTTCAGAAAGGCAACTAGGTTTTGGAATGTTGCTGGGTGCTATTCGTACAGTGTGTTTTCTTTCTTAACATTCATGAACCATGAACGTTCTACACACAGAATTAGTAAATCAAATCCAAGTAAATGATAAAAAATAGTATACCTTCTTTTAAGATTAATGTAAAACGCACCAAAAAAGTTAACAGGATAATTACATTCAATTACATGTAAAATGTTTACATTTGATATTTTAGCCATTTTTAACTGAGCTGTTCGTTAGCAGTGATGTCATTGCTGAGTTTTCCCAGCAGGGGGAAGCATAGCCTAATTATTGTTTTTGTAAAGGGTTGAAGTGGGGGTGGGGGGGGATGAGCTATACTACAATTTTACTGCGTTTTAAATGAAGATTGGTTGATATTTCATCATTAAATAAGCAACTTGACATTAAATAGACCTTGACATCTTTTAGGAAGCATAAAATGAACTTGGTCCAAAATCCCCAGTTCAAGGGGCTATCCTAGTAAATCAGAGTGAAGACATCCAAACTATCTTCTATTTGAGTAGGATACCCAGTAATAATATACTGGGTCTATATTATGAGCGTATTAATGAGTAATTTGCATGGCTTATTTTAAGACTACACTTTCTTCTTTGATATATTTAAATGAATATATTTGTTGCCTACTACTCTCAGGTTGCTACTACATACAAAAGCATGTACTTAAGCTTGACTTCTTTTGGTTAACATGAGAAAATTGAGCGTTAAGTCTCGTAAGGGTCTAACATCCTGAATTTATCACACCTACAATAATAAAACATAATTCAGTGCTTTGTGTTCATTGGAATTTTCTTTCTACAAGATTTTCTTTCTCTTCAGTTGCAGTTCTCTAAGTATTCTGGCAGAGGTGTATAACTTGCATGCATGTGTGTGGATATGCATTATTGCTTATGGTTTTACCCTGGTATTAGCAAGTTGAAAGATTAAAAATGCTATAACTTACCATGGTGTTGTAAGTCTGAACAGTGAGTCAGCGGATCTCCATTTCTTATATCCTGTCGTCTTGTGCGTCTAAAACAATTATATTTTAAAAATATTACTGTATCTCTATTCCCTCTTGGGAATTTGTCATAAGAATTGAGAAGAGTCAAAATCAAAGACCCTGGGAGTTTATCGGAAGAGATGCATCTACATCTGCCTAAAAGATTTTTTAAAAGCAGCTCATTATACCTATAAGAGCAGTCTGAAAGATGATCAAAATGGAAAATAGTATATAAATGTACTAACAATGCACAAAAAGTCTTGCAAAGTATTGATAACAGAAAATTCATGGTTTCTTTTTGCTACTGAATGTCAGTCAGTAAGACTCTAACATCTAGAAAATCTAAAATTCTTAATATCTTAAATTCTGAGGAAAAAGCACAAAATACAGAAGAGCAACCCATTTATTCAATGAATAGAATTAAACTTTTTTTCCTAATCTCTAATGAGGGAGGAAGCTTGAAAATTAAAACTCACATGAATGTTCTCTTTCTCTTAATACTTACACATAATTCCTTAAATAGACTTTTGTTAAATTATAGTATTAAGACTATGAATTCTATTTGTAAGTTAGTCTTTAATTTTTCTTTTTGGTTGCTATATCAACTTTTTTTATAAAACATTTCTTTTATGATGACATGGTTATGATTGCAAACCAATTTACCTGCGAAGTGAATAAAAGGACAAAAACAACAACAAATACCGTGGAGCAAAGCTCCTTCTTTTATCAGAGGAAGGTGAGAGAGAAGACGAACTTACCTCTAAAAGAAAAGCTAAATTTGCTATAAAACTCGAAATTAATTTCTCCTGCATTCTACTGCTCAGATCATGTTACTTACAGTGCATTCTGGGAGTCCTCTCTCTACACTTGGCTACTGGTTGACTGGGAGGAAGGAGGTTGGCTCCAGCCGTTGTGGTGCCAACTAGATGTGTAGTTGGAGTAGAAGGCTAAAACTGGAGATTGGCTCTGTGTGACTGACTCGAAAAGACTGGGGACACTTGCCCATCTGTTTTCTGCATCTATTTTAATGGGTATTGTCTTGCTGCACAGTTAGTTACCATCCTTGAAAAGAGCTCTCACAAAGGCCACTGAGAATTGCAAACATGGAATTTGTTACTGTATTCATAAATTTAGAAGTCCCAGGTATTTATAGATTTCTATTTGTAGCATTGGTAAGACTATCAAACAGATGTTGCACATTTCAAAATTGAGCCAACAAGGGAACTTGTGAAACACGAACCACAAAGCATTTGGGAAGGCATTTTTTACTGCCATTGAAGCTTGTGAAAAATGCCGTCACAAAGAATATATAAATTGTGAGGCCTCTAAACATCCTTTTCAAAGACACATGAAATTGGATTAAGTAAAATCTGCAAGGCACAACAAAAATGTGTTAATGATAATTCCTTCAATCTTGGATTCTAGGTATGCAATAAACACATTTCAAACGTATAATAACATCCAGCTTTTTAACTTATTATAGATGTAGTTATGATCTTATTTTTGTCTTCTTTCTCATTAAGAAAAGCTTAAAGTTCAAATGGATTATTACTAAATTAGGCAATGTTACACATTTTCACATGGAAAGGAAATAATACCCATTTTTAGTTCAAACATGAATTCCACACTTTCAAGCAACATTAAAAGCCCTTTAGAGCTAACTGATTATAAGAAGCATAAAACCTTATTCTTAATTAATTTAATTTTATTGCTGTGAAAACAGCATATTCCTATTTATTAAATTATCCATGGTTTCTTTGATCAATAACACATTATCTCCACACTAAGTTCTTGTTTTAAATTTAAACTTCCAACAAAGTCAATAGGTATATGAAAGTAATCCTAACATGTTGTCTAAATTCTGAATATTGAAGGCTTAAGAAAATTGCATATTTATTAAATGGAATAAGCTAATACTACATTTATATTTAATATTATTATTAACAAGGTAACTGTGTTTTAATCCATATAGACTGACTATATGAAAGATTTAAGTTGTAGATGATTTAACACTACAGTCAATATTATCTAGTGTGTAATCAAAATATTTAAGTAGATATTAGGGTTATTTCTTTTCCCTAATATTTTTCCAAAACCTTTAAAATGATCCAAATGTTGTAGAACACATCTCATTAGCAATGAAAAAAGCCACGTTCTTACCTTCTTGTAAAACATTAGCTAAGATAAAAAAACAAAACAAATTTTACTGCTCCTATAATGCATTGGCTTAATAATGTTAATTTCTATTAAATGTTTCAATATGTTCATGTGCATACTGTTAATCTTCAGGTTTATATTAGCAAGTATTGTATATTACTTCACCTATTATTGCTTGTTTCTTAAATACTGGTGAATATCAAGGGGGAAAGGAAGCCTTAAGGGAGTAGTAGAGAATACGTTGAAATGACTATTTTGTCAAATTAAGAAAGTGTTTTTGTTTTTTTAAAACAAAAGTAAACCAAGTTTGTGTACAATGTTTAGGAGGTGTCTAAGAGTTCCCTGAAGTATAACACCTCATTTTATTCATCAAAGATGATGTATTTATATGAAGAAGTTGTTCCAAAAATGGAATCAGGTAAGACAAATATGAAACACTGTGTTTATTTCTAATATTCCTCCTACCTCTTTGCAGTAGGAAAATAGCGAGAGCATGAAGAGCCATCCCAGGCACAGTAAGGGTCTCGGGCGAGGCAGCACTCTGCACAGGCTTTCCCGTAAATATCACATCTGTGTAAAGGGAGCTGTGTGACTCCCACAGTAGAGCCAATATATAGTTGTTGCTGTGGAAAGAGTTTACTGTTATGATAAAAACTACCTTGTTTTTCAAATCTCTTTTTTTCTTACAAATAAAAAAAAAAGGTTCTAGCTTAGCAAAGATACGTTTATATTTGTGGGTTTAAAAACATTCCATTATTGGTAGTTTCTTCAAAGGCCTGGCAGGAAATGTGACCATTTAAAATAGAGCAAGATCAAAACCAAAAATTTGACTGAAACAGGTATATTTTATAAGTGTAAAACCAAGGGAAGATAAAGGAAGACAGCAATAGTTATATGTCAATTAAATCTCATAAAGATAAAAAATTTTAAACAGTAAGACACTGAGCAATGTAAAGTTCAAACCTTCAGTTTTTGCTCTTAGGTTGCTTTTTTAACTTCTACTGTTTATAATTTTGATTAATCAGATGATCTACATTGCCATGTATTCTGATTGGTCTTGAGGCAGGGATCTTTTGCTTTTGACTCTTGGGTGCCCTACTGCATTGCCTGTAATGCAGTCTGCCCTCCTATAAGAAGGGAAAGGGTGAAGTTTTGGCACTTGCATTGGTAAGAAGTTTTGCTCAACGCTAAATGTCTTGCCTTTGCACTACCTCCAGGAAGATTACGTTAAACAAAAGTACTCAATTACTTTTCATTCGAAAGATCGTCAGATAGGGGAATCAATTACACTCTGGCTGGTGCCGTGGACTTGAACAAAAAACTCAGGTGTTGTGGGAAAAAGTGGGGTATTGGGCATCAACATACCTGGATCTTAGGTCTTGCCTGACATTAACTCTCTTGTGATCTTGGGCCTTTCACATAATTTTTCTAAGACTTAACTTCCTTATTCATAAAATGAGCATGTTTAACTAGATCTTTAAAGTATGCATCTAGATAAAACGTCTATGCTGCCACTGTCCTCAGTGAATTTGAAATTATCAAAGGAGCCAGAATTGGGGGGAAAAAAGCTTTCTAACAGCAACTACATCAGGATTTCAATACAAGTTAAAAAATATCTTTAACAAAGTTGAACCAATGTAGCATACCAGTTGCAAATTTATGTAAACACAAAATGAAATACAAACAAGACTGTTTTGTTATTTTTCTACATTTTACTGTAATTGGTGTCATAGCTCCCTTTCTTGCTCTAGATGATTGAATAATTATAATAAAACATTAAATAAAAGTTGTGAAAATACTGAAACATGACAGTACATATGGAAAAGACCTCAAAAGTGTATTTTAATTTCTCCACTATATAAATGAAAGTAAGTTACAGGAAAGCCAGTCTCTGAACCATGGTGTGCTCTTTTACTATAACAAATTGTCTAACAGTCAGCGATGGATATAATTAAAATTGCATTTCCAAAAGGCTCTCAAAGATGGGACTACATATGTAAATAGATATGTTTAAATGAAGATATAAGTAACTATTAGAATCTATGAAATTATTGAGGGTATAAGGAGTACTTTTAGAAAATAATTATATGCTGAAAGCTAACCAACTTACTTATATCTTAATATAAGAAAGGGAAAAAAAGGGGGAAGAAATAATACAATAAAAACTAAATTATTATGGAGGCAGATATACTGATTGCTTATTCCATTTCAGTAAGTGAAGAATATTTATAGTACATGAACATAGTATAGTATATAGAATATATAGTGTATAGAATATGGAATATATTACAGAAAATCAACTTCTTACTATATTCACCTTCTATTATTATATTGAAAGATGCTACAAACCATGGCAAATTAAGAAATGGTAGTTAAAGTCTCTGGGCGGAAAAGATAAAGTATTACTAAGTTTTTTGGTTGAGAGAAAATTATATTGATTTGTACCCCTCTTAAAGCATCTATAGAACCCGCATGTGATAACAGTTGATCATAATTTGAAAAATATTAACAGGGAACTTAACTAATGGAAAGAAATTCTTTATTCTTTTTTTCCCCTCCTATTCTTTCTCTCTTCCAAAAGCACCTTTAAAAAAAAAAACTTAGATTGTATTGAAGGCAAGCAATCTCAATATGATAAAAAATGAAACAAACAATGTTTAAACAACAATTAAATTAGTTAAAATGGGGTAGCAGTATCTAGAAGCATGGTTGGCATTGGTGAATACAGACATGCCAAACCATACACTGTGGTCATAACTATTTAAAAAGCTACTGACCAAGTTGGTTATACCTAAGAAAAAGATTTCTATGTTTGGCCAATAACTTTTAAGAAGCATGAATGAAATTCATACTTATAGATTTCTGTAAGAATATGGCATTGAGTAGTAAAGGAGTTGTTATCCAAATGATAATATTTAAATCTGTCAGATCCCTTTAGGAGAAAATCAGAGAAATAATACATGAGAAGAATATGAAACCAAAAATATGGCAACTGAAATCATTGTAATGAAAACCTAAAGTGTGATAAAATGTCCCAAATTAAATACAATTCAATGTAGTTTATACTTAACGATTATTCTGCAGTACTATTCATGATTTTCACAATGAATTATGCTATTTAAATGAAATATGGGGGACGCTTGCAGGCACCATTGAGCATAATCCAGTCACCAGCAAATAACCTGACGTGCTTTTTCTGCCCAATTTAACATCACCACAGGCTTTCTCACTAACCTCCTTAACAAGTTGTGGTTCATAAGCAGGGGATGAGTCCATTTAACCAGAAAATTAGTTGCAACACTGCTTGTCCCTCTTGAAACTACTGCCTCACTTTTAAAATTTCCATGAGCATAAATGAAATTGAGTCACATCTGAATGAAATCAAACTCCAGTCACATCTGTATGGAAATCAAACTCCATCTGATGTTGTGAAAATTTTCCAGTAATGGAAAATGAAGGCTAGGGACACTTTCTTCTAACATAGTATTTTAGGTTGATAAATTGATTGTGTTTGTTTTTTGGTGAAATGTGTTGCATTTAATAGGCAATTCTTAAGGTAGGTTTAAACACGTTAAAACAGAAAGAAATGTTTTACAAAACTAGATGCAATGTAATTAATGTTGACAAAGAAGTCTAGCAGAAAATAAATAAATAATTTAAAAAATCATTACAGGAAAGAATATCCTGGTCTAGCTACTATCCTGGAAATCCCCGGATTTCCTTGCCAACATTTGACAATTTTTAGATTACAAGAACAGGTGAACACACACTTATGAAGTGTAAGATGACAGTATCAGGTCAATAATATCTGCACTCTGGATTTCTCTAAATAACTTGGAGATTATCAATCTATTTTGATATGAATGTGTGGAAAGGATATATACTGAGTTTTAGTGGCACAGTATTTTAGCATCCTGTATGAGGAATAATGCACGGTCAGAGATAAAACATGTAAACATTTAAGAAATAAGATTCACCAAATCATTCTCAGATTCAATAATTTTGTATCTAAGTTTTCATACAAAACTTGTATGTAAGTTTACAGTGAGTAAAGGGCTCCCTACTCCTTCCTGGCTTTTTCTTCTAGGTTATTTAATAATTAATTTCAACTCAGGATCCAAGCCATTTTTTTCTTTTTAGTTACCTTTGATATACTGGATAGAAAGGCTAGGTAACATTTATGTGGAAAAGGTAATTCATTAGAAGTTAAAATTATATTTGTTTTGCCCATATCACTTAGCATTTAGAAGTCATTTGTGTTTCTTAAGAGTCTTGCCAAAGCATTCATTCAATGTGAATGAAAAGACTATTAACACGCTGCCCTTAACCTTTGAATTCATGGAGTTTAATAACATCATTTGGCAGCGACCATTTTGCTGCTTCCCTTTTATATTTAGCCAAACTAAATGTTTTCTCTAGCACACAATACTACTGAAAAAGTAAGATTAACTTTTAAGTAAAAATCCTCCAAAAACATATAGTCCAGTGTATAATTTTATTAGCCTATATAATGTAATTTATTTATACATACAAATTAAATTATAAATTTATTTATATTCTGAAATATTCACCAATGTTATTTTAAAGGATAGATGAAAATAATTACTGAGTAAATTATATTATAATGACCAAAAAAGAAATGCTATAAATGAAAATTTACAACAAATAGTGATCTAAGAAATATATTTATAGGACATATATGAGACTGGTCAAAAGCATGAGGGCAATGAAAATTATCTTTAGTTTCCTACTAGTTATTGTAAGAATTTTTTGTCTTGTTTTTTTGAACAATTGTTAATAAATCCATAAAATCTGATGGAACATATTTATCTATTTGAAACGTAAAATTAACAAAATATAGAATATTGTATATACTGTAATATATAATGATAGTACCTGCTTAGTGGAAAGCTCCATTGCTGAAATAGCAGTTGGTTCCTAAAGAAGAAAAACAAAATGTGAATTGTTTAGTCTATTAGAAAAGTCATAGAATACCAACATAAATTTTCAGAAAGATAACTTCAGTGCCTGTAAGAAGCACTATAATTGGGAAATAAGACATGTAAAAGGAATTGCATAGACAAGTGTTGTATGTACGGAGCAGACAATAAGTGCATCCCCCAGTTAAGGACCATCAGGAACATACCCATGAATCAGGTTGGCTTTATTGCCCACTGTGCATGGGAAGCTCAGTAAGAGAGGGATGGAAAGGACTTATATGTTTTGGGCTTGTGTTAGGTGATTTAAGGAAGGGTTCCAGGAAGTAAGGCTTTGCTTTGCATTGGATGCTGTCAAAAAGCAGAGGTAATTCTATGATTAGGTATCTTCATAAGTCTTATTTAGGAGGGAAAAACAGAGTGAAGCTAAAGTAGTGATAGGTAAAGTAACAATCACTCACTAGGGCAGGGTAGGGAGATATTTGGTCAGTTTTATGATTTGGACAACGTTTACATTCTTTTCTGTGTTCAGATATTCAGACATGATTACAGAATGGTCTTTTTTTTTTTTTTTGATTCATAATGGTCTGAGAATGGCCCCATCTGATGTTGGGGATCTGTGAAAATTTGTATGTTCAACTGGAGAACATCACCATGGCATAGGTGAGACTGTCAGGCCAGCTCCTAATAGCGCCAAGGATGAGCTGAGAGTACTAGGTTGGTTTCCAGCTGTCAAGAACTGTGAGAGCTCAGTTGGGATGAGATTATTTCTTTATTATTAAAATGACTAAGATGCAAAGGCCTGCACTTCAGGTCTCTGCTGGAGAACATAATCTCTTTAATTTCTATCAACAGGCTAATCTAGAGCAGTCATGACTAGGGAAGTAATAATCACATACACTTTGATAAAGTGTTCTGCTAAAGCTTATCATAAACATATGTAGGTTGCATAAATAAAGGCTGTTCTTTGATGAACTTAGACCATCAAAAGGCTATTCACCTGAATGCATTCGCTTATACTCTTAGATTCACTTTCATTTAACTGTGCTCCATCCTATGTCTCATCAATGACAAACACAACTCTAAGAAGAGATGGCTGGGGGGTTTCAGAGACAGCTGATGACAAAGAGGCTTAGGTGGGAAGAACAAAATCCTAAAAGGTCCCTCTGTGTAGGTGACTGAAGTTAAGCCCTGAAGAAAGGGTAAAGAGTTACACTCTGGGGTCAAATGTATGGGTTCAAATAGTAGTAACACAAACTTGGCCAGAAGTGTGATATTAGGTGTGGTATAGAATCTCTTTCTAATTTAGTTTTCTCATCTGAAAAATGAGTACAATGGTACCTTCCTCATAGGATTGCTGAGACGATTAAATGAATTAATAAATATGAAATACTTTACAAATGTGCTCATCACATAGTGTTTATTCAAATCTCTCCTCTTTCACATGCACAACATACACACTCAACACATGTGCGCACACACACACACTCCCATATCCTTTCCTTTAGTTTTTCTCTTGAGTGCTTATCACTATCTAGAAATACACATATATGACATCTATGTATATATATGATTTATATATGACATTTATCTTGAGTCATATAGGTATAGGAGGTGAGTTTCCTCCTATACCTCAAAGCTCTTATCTGAAGGTAGGGAGTAGGAGTAAGGAACTAAGGATTGAGAGGAGGGAGGAAAAGTCAATAAAAAGTAGGTCATGTAAGTCACCACTGAGACAAAATCTGAGGATAGTAGACAATGACTCTCAAAACTATCCACTAAGGCTTGTACCAAGAAAAGTTGTATATATATATATAAATATGGAAATATTCCATTACTCTTTGGATGCCCACAGGGTTGTTAAATCTCCCACACCCTCAGTTGTGACTCTTGCTTGCCCTTTTGCCTGTCAGGGAAGTGCTGGGGCAAAAAGTGAAAGACACACAGTGGGAATTAGAGGTGAGGTTGACAGGATATGAGGACAGCAGCAGAGGCATCTCACATGTTTTTTTTTTGAATTTACGAATTTTATTTTTTTATACAGCAGGTTATTAGTCATCCATTTTATACATATCAGTGTATACGTGTCAATCCCAATCGCCCAATTAATCACACCACCACCCCCACCCCCCGCCACTTTCCCCCCTTGGTGTCCATATGTTTGTTCTCTACATCTGTGTCTAAATTTCTGCCCTGCAAACCCGTTCATCTGTACCATTTTTCTAGGTTCCACATATATGCATTAATACACGATATTTGTTTTTCTCTTTCTGACTTACTTCACTCTGTATGACAGTCTCTAGATTCATTCACGTCTCTACAAATGACCCAGTTTCATTCCTTTTTATGGCTGAGTAATATTCCATTGTATATATGTACCACAACTTCTTTATCCATTCGTCTGTTGATGGGCATTTAGGTTGCTTCCATGACCTGGCTATTGTAAATAGTGCTGCAATGAACGTTGGGGTGCATGTGTCTTTTTGAATTATGGTTTTCTCTGGGTATATGCCCAGTAGTGGGTTGGCTGGGTCATATGGTAATTCTGTTTTTAGTTTTTTAAGGAACCTCCATACTGTTCTCCATAGTGGCTGTATCAATTTACATTCCCACCAACAGTGCAAGAGGGTTCCCTTTTCTCCAAACCCTCTCCAGCATTTGTTATTTGTAGATTTTCTGATGATGCCCATTCTAACTGGTGTGAGGTGATACCTCATTGTAGTTTTGATTTGCATTTCTCTAATAATTAGTGATGCTGAGCAGCTTTTCATGTGCTTCTTGGCCATCTGTATGACTTCTTTGGAGAAATGTCTATTTAGGTCTTCTGCCCATTTTTGGATTGGGTTGTTTGTTTTTTTAATATTGAATGGCATGAGCTGTTTATATATTTTGGAGATTAATCCTTTGTCCATTGATTCGTTTGCAAATATTTTCTCCCATTCTGAGGGTTGTCTTTTCGTCTTGTTTATGGTTTCCTTTGCTGTACAAAAGCATTTAAGTTTCATTAGGTCCCATTCGTTTACTTTTGTTTTTATTTCCATTACTCTAGGTGGTGGGTCATAAAAGATCTTGCTGTGATTTATGTCAAAGAGTGTTCTTCCTATATTTTCCTCTAAGAGTTTTATAGTGTCCGGTCTTACATTTAAGTCTCTAATCCATCTTGAGTTTATTTTTGTGTATGGTGTTAGGGAGTGTTCTAATTTCATGCTTTTACATGTAGCTGTCCAGTTTTCCCAGCACCACTTATTGAAGACACTGTCTTTTCTCCATTGTATATCCTTGCCTCCTTTGTCATAGATTAGTTGACCGTAGATGCGTGGGTTTATCTCTGGGCTTTCTATCCTGTTCATTGATCTATATTTCTGTTTCTGTGCCACTACCATGTTGTCTTGATTACTGTAGCTTTGTAGTATAGTCTGAAGTCAGGGAGTCTGATTCCTCCAGCTCCATTTTTTTCCCTCAAGACTGCTTTGGCTATTTGGGGTCTTTTGTGTCTCCATACAAATTTTAAGATTTTTTGCTCTAGTTCTGTAAAAAATGCCATTGGTAATTTGATAGGGATTGCACTGCATCTGTACATTGCTTTGGGTAGTATAGCCATTTTCACAATATTGATTCTTCCAATCCAAGAACATGGTATATCTCTCCATCTGTTGGTATCACCTTTAATTTCTTTCAACAGTGTCTTATAGTTTTCTGCATACAGGTCTTTTGTCTCCTTAGGTAAGCTTATTCATAGGTATTTTATTCTTTTTGTTGCAATGGTAAATGGGAGTGTTTCCTTAATTTCTCTGTCAGATTTTTCAGCATTAGTGTAAAGGAATGCAAGAGATTTCTGTGCATTAATTTTGTATCCTGCAACTTTACCAAATTCATTGATTAGCCCTAGTAGTTTTCTGGTGGCATCTTTAGGATTCTCTATGTATAGTATCATGACATCTGCAAACAGTGACAGTTTTACTTCTTTTCCAACTTGTATTCCTTTTATTTTTTTCTTCTCTGATTGCCGTGGCTAGGACTTCCAAAACTATGTTGAATAATAGTGGTGAGAGTGGACATCCTTGTCTTGTTCCTGATCTTAGAGGAAATGATTTCAGTTTTCCACCATTGAGAATGATGTTTGCTGTGGGTTTGTTGTATATGGCCTTTATTATGTTGAGGTAGTTTCCTTCTATGCCCACTTTCTGGAGAGTTTTTATCATAAATGGGTATTGAATTTTGTCAAAAGCTTTTTCTGCATCTATTGAGATGATCATATGCTTTTTATTCTTCAGTTTGTTAATATGGTGTATCACATTGATTGATTTGCATATACGGAGGAATCCTTGCATCCCTGGGATAAATCCCACTTGATCATGGTGTATGATCCTTTTAATGTGTTGTTGGATTCTGTTTGCTAGTATTTTGTTGAGGATTTCTGCATCTATATTCATGAATGATATTGGTTTGTAATTTTCTTTTTTTGTAGTATCTTTGGTTTTGGTATCAGGGTGATGGTGGCCTCATAGAATGAATTTGGGAGTATTCGTTCCTGTGCAATTTTTTGGAAGAGTTTGAGAAGGATGGGTGTTAGCTTTTCTGTAAATGTTTGAAAGAATTCACCTGTGAAGCCATCTGGTCCTGGACTTTGTTGGAAGATTTTTAATGAGAGTTTCAATTTCATTAATTGTGATTGGTCTGTTCATATTTTCTATTTCTTCCTGGTTCAGTCTTGGAAGGTTATACCTTTTTAAGAATTTGTCCATTTCTTCCAGGTTGTCCATTTTATTGGCATAGAGTTGCTTGTAGTAGTCTCTTAGGATGCTTTGTATTTCTGCCATGTCTGTTGTAACTTCTTTTTCATTTCTAATTTTATTGATTTGAGTCATCTCCCTCTTTTTCTTGATGAGTCTAATGGTTTATCAATTTTGTTTATCTTCTTAAAGAACCAGCTTTTAGTTTTACTGAACCTTGCTATTGTTTTCTTTGTTTCTATGCTATTTATTTCTGCTCTCATCTTTATGATTTCTTTCCTTCTGCTAACTTTGGGTTTTGTTTGTTCTTCTTTCTCTAGTTCCTTTAGGTGTAAGGTTAGATTGTTTATTTGAGATGTTTCTTGTTTCTTTAGGTAGGCTTGTATAGCTATAAACGTCCCTCTTAGAACTGCTTTTGCTGCATCCCATAGGTTTTGGATCGTCGTGTTTTCACTGTCATTTGTTTCTAGGTATTTTTTGATTTCCTCTTTGATGTCTTCAGTGATCTCTTGGTTACTTAGTAACATACTGTTTAGCCTCCATGTGTTTGTGTTTTTTACGTTTTTTTCCCCTGTAATTGATTTCTACTCTCATAGTGTTGTGGTCAGAAAAGATGCTTGATATGATTTCAGTTTTCTTAGATTTACTGTGGCTTGATTTGTGACCCAAGATGTGATCTATCCTGGAGAATATTCCATGCACACTTGAGAAGAAAGTGTAATCTGCTGTATTTGGATGGAATGTCCTATAAATATCAATTAAATCTATCTGGTCTATTGTGTTATTTAAAGCTTCTGTTTCCTTATTTATTTTCATTTTGGATGATCTGTCCATTGGTGTGAGGTGTTAAAGTCCCCACTGTTATTGTGTTACTGTCGATTTCCTCTCTTATAGGTCTCAGCAGTTGCCTTATGTATTGAGGTACTCCTATGTTGGGTGCATATACATTTATAATTGTTATATCTTCTTCTTGGATTGATCCCTTGATCACTATGTAGTGTCCTTCCTTGTCTCTTGTAACATTATTTTAAAGTCTATTTTATCTGATATGAGTATTGCTACTCCCACTTTTACTGATTTCCATTTGCATGGAATATATTTTTCCATCCCCTCACTTTCAGTGTGAATGTGTCCCTAGGTCTGAAGTGGGTCTCTTGTAGACAGCACACAGATGGGTCTCATTTTTGTATCCATTCAGCAAGGCGGTGTCTTTTGGTTGGAGCATTTAATCCATTCACGTTTTAGGTAATTATCTATATGATGTTCCTATGACCATTTTCTTAATTGTTTTGGGTTTGTTTTTGTGCATCTTTTTCTTCTCCTGTGTTTCCCACTTAAAGAAGTTCCTTTAGCATTTGTTGTAGAGCTGGTTTGGTGGTGCTGAATTCTCTTCGCTTTTGCTTGTCTCTAAAGCTTTTGATTTCTTCATTGAATCTGAATGAGATCCTTGCCGAGTAGAGTATCTTGGTTGTAGGTTCTTCCCTTTCATCACTTTAAGTATATCATGCCACTCCCTTCTGGCTTGTAGAGTTTCTGCTGAGAAATGAGCTGTTAACCTTATGCGAGTTCCCTTGTATGTTATTTGTCGTTCTTCCCTTGCTGCTTTTAATAATTTTTCTTTGTCTTTAAATTTTGCCAATTTGATTGCTACGTGTCTCGGTGTGTTTCTCCTTGGGTTTATCCTGTATGGTTCTCTCTGCGCTTCCTGGACTTGGGTGGCTATTTCCTTTCCCATGTTAGGGAAGTTTTTGACTATAATCTCTTCAAATATTTTCTCTGGTCCTTTCTCTCTCGCTTCTCCTTCTGGGATCCCTATAATGTGAATGTTGTTGCGTTTAATGTTGTCTCAGATGTCTCTTAGGCTGTCTTCATTTCTTTTCATTCTTTTTTCTTTATTCTGTTCAGCAGCAGTGAATCCCACCATTCTGTCTTCCAGGTCACTTATCTGTTCTTCTGCCTCAGTTATTCTGCTGTTGATTCCTTCTAGTGTATTTTTTTCATTTCAGTTATTGTATTGTTCATCTCTGTTTGTTTGTTCTTTAATTCTTCTAGGTCTTTGTTAAACATTTCTTGCATCTTCTCAATCTTTGCCTCCATTCTTTTTCCAAGGTCGTGGATCATCTTCACTATCACTATTCTGAATTCTTTTTCTGGAAGGTTCCCTATCTACACTTCATTTAGTTGTTTTTCTGGGGTGTTATCTTGTTCTTTCATCTGGTACATAGCCCTCTGCCTTTTCCTTTTGTCTGTCTTTCTGTGAATGTGGTTTTTGTTCCACAGGCTGCAGGATTGTAGTTCTCCTTGCTTCTGCTGTCTGCCCTCTGGTTCATGAGGCTATCTAAGAGGCTTGTGCAAGCTTCCTGATGGGAGGGACTGGTGGTGGGTAGAGCTGGCTGTTGCTCTGGTGGGCAGAGCTCAGTAAAACTTTAATCCGCTTGACTGCTGATGGGTGGGGCTGGGTTCCCTCCCTGTTGGTTGTTTGGCCTGAAGTGACCCAACACTGGAGCCTACCCGGGCTCTTTGGTGGGGCTAATGGCAGACTCTGGGAGGGCTCATGCCAAGGAGTACTTCCCAGAACTTCTGCTGCCAGTGTCCCTGTCCTCACAGTGAGACACAGCCACCCCCATGCCTCTGCAGGAGATCCTCCGACACTAGCAGGTAGGTCTGGTTCAGTCTCCTATGGGGTCACTGCTCCTTCCCCTGGGTCCCGATGTGCACACTACTTTGTGTATGCCCTCCAAGAGTAGAGTCTCTGTTTCACCCAGTCCTGTCACAGTCCTGCAATGAAATCCTGCTAGCCTTCAAAGTCTGATTCTCTAGGAATTCCTCCTCCCATTGCTGGATCCCCAGGTTGGGAAGCCTGACTTGGGGCTCAGAACCTTCACTCCAGTGGGTGGACTTCTGTGGTATAAGTGTTCTCCAGTTTGTGAGTCACCCACCCAGCTGTTATGGGATTTGATTTTATTGTGATTGCACCCCTCCTACTATCTCATTGTGGCTTCTCCTTTGTCTTTGGATGTGGGGTATCTTTTTTGGTGAGTTCCAGTGTCTTCTTGTCGATGATTGTTCAGCAGTTAGTTGTGATTCTGGTGTTCTTGCAAGAGGGAGTGAGAGCATGCCCTTCTACTCTATCATCTTGAACCAGTGTTCTTGCAAGAGGGAATGAGAGCATGCCCTTCTACTCCGTCATTTTGAACCAATCTCTCATATGTTTTCTTGTTTATTATCCCCCTGGCCCCAGCCCTCCCCACCCCCTTACCACCCGACACACTTATTTAGGCCCGGGATTTTGGGCTGTTTCGTGCACTGCCACATACCTGGGATTGTTGCTCCTACAGTTGACCCTTGAAGAAAAGGGGTTTTAACTTTGTGGGTCCACTTGGACGTGGATTTTTTTTCAATTGTAAATACTATAGTATTACACCATCAGCGCTGGATGAATCCATGGATGCAAAACCACAGATATGGAGGGCCAACTGTAAAGTTATACTCAGATTTTCCCCTGCCTGGAGGGTTGGTGCATCTAACCCCCAAGTTGTTCAAAGGTTAAGTGTAATTTACAAGTTGTCAATAAATATTTGTTAAATAATGAATGAGTGAATGAATGAATAAATGAATTCCCTACCAATTTTCCCCTTTCTCTCGTATCTCTTTTACTCTCCCCATTATACTCTGTTCCTTCAACTGAATTTGTATCTCAGATAAAGGAGGCCATCCTTTAAAAGAAGTTTTTCCTTAATCCTTTAAACTTAGCTGTAATTTCTTTGAAAATAATCTGAATAGTCTATACTCACCATCTTTACTTCTTCATGTCCCATTCAGTGCCATTCATCCCTCAGCCCACTGAGTCTAGCCCTTACTCTAGAGAGGTGGCCTACGATTCTCAGCAAGAGAAATCACTGATGCTGAATGGAAGCTTTCAGTCTATTATTATTGCTGGACTTCTTGTTTGAAATGGCACTACTGAGCACTCATTTCTTCTTGACTGCTTCTTCCTTTAGATTTCATTATGCCTTGAAACTCTTTATTGACTATTCTTAGCCTTTTTCAGTCTTTTCTATCTCCAGCCATTCCTCATATATTTGCCTTGCCTTGCTGATTCCTTTCCACTCTTCTTTGGATGCCACATTATGTTCCTGGTGGGCTTATCCACTCTTGTGGCTTTAATTACCCCCTGAGTACTGCAGAATTGCAAATTTCCACTTTGAACCCTGACATCTAAGCTGAGCACAGAATTTTGTTAACAAATTTAAGACAACCTGCCTGAGACAAAAATGAGACAAATGATTTAGAATGTAAATTAATTTGATGGGATAAGTTAGAGATTTCCCATAATTTCCCATTTTCAGAGTTTAATGATATTAAAAATAATTTTCTATAGGAACTGTCAATCATAAAGACAACTATGATGAAAGAAATATCTACCAATTTTCTCTAAACAGAAATAAGATCTTTGGAATTTAGTAGCATCAAATCACAAAAATCAAGGGGCCAATTCATCATAGATTTTTAGTTTTAAAAGACAAAATTGACTATTGTACTTAGGTTTATATAATATTGGAATCAGTGAACCCAAACAAAGAATTAAAAAGAGTTAGGAAAATATTCCATAGCAGCTTCTTCCATTCCAAGAGTTTCACAGGAAAAATGGTTATGTGGTTATGTAAGCAGCTAACTTCATATTGACTTTCATGAAATAAATTTTAGAGCCAAGGTACAAGGAAAGTACTTCTTAGAGAATCAACAGCTAGTATAATTAAAATGAAAGTTAGCTATGTCTCAGTTCTTTTAAAAACTTCAGTGAAACTATATAAAAGTGAAGCTGGTGAATTTTCAGACATTTCACATTCATTGACAATACAAAAAATTAAATGTCTGTAAGGTAGATGGAAATGATCACTTCATACATAAATTGTAAAACAAAACAAACCCCAATACACAAGAAACTCCATTGTGCCATATTATAATTTTAACGTTCTTCAATTAAGATCCTAGAAGCTCTTAATTAAAAGAAACTTACTTATTTTTTAGACCAGGAAATTAATAACAGTTTGGAATAGGATGTGCTATATGCTGCCTGCGGTTGAATTTTAATAGACAATATATTAAGATGACATCCATTTAAATAAGCTATATTTTTTTCTGAGCCCTAGTTGGTGGTGAATATAACTTTCATTTAAAACAGATGTAGCTTCATAAGCATTTCCATGAAACTGGTTTCAAGTGCAAATTTAATTGGAGTTCAAGTAAAAATGAAATTAAAAACTTAGCATCTTTTCAAGATTTTCTATGACTCTAATTTGCTAAAAATTTTTTTCAGATATTTTAATCTAGTCCTTATTAAACTTGCACACTTGCAGAGCTTTTCAACCTGCTGATCCCAGGAGAATCTGACAGAGCTCCCTGGATGCTACGCATGCTGATGCTCCTTTAGAATGAGTTAATAGACTAGGTTTTGGAAAGCATCAATTATGATTTACATTTGAATGAAAATTAAACTCTTTCATTTATTTGCTCAGCTGTTCATAGAATATTGCATAAATTGGGTTTAAAATGCATGCGTTATCAATGTAACTGCCTTGCAATCCTTTGCAGTCAATAGGACTATAAATAAAACCCACTGTACTAAATGCATTGCGACTTGAACACCCCACTGTCTCAAAAGTAAAACCTTCTTTGGACTGGAAAAAAAAATCTCAATGTGAGTAAAGTAAAAATCAGCATAAGTCTGGTTTTCATACCTTTTGAATATTTTTTAACAAGGTATAGGTGTAGAATTTTCAAGCATTTATTTTAAATGAGATTTTCATTTGTATAACTAGTTAAAAATAGCTATAATTTACCAGTAATCTTCATTAAAAAAAAACAAAAAATTTATGAAATGAAGAAGTGGAGGCTCAACTGACTTTAACCAACTTGTTTGGAATCACATAGTAAATGAGATTCAAACACAAATTTATGGTTACAAGTAATATTTGGAATCAGGTTTGTGTCTTAGTACTTTGATACCATTTTGAATATATAATGGCTATTTAAAGTCATTTCTAGAGTCCTATACCAAGGCCAATTTTATCTCACATCTTGTTACCTACAAAAATTTTACTCTAAAATGGAAATTTTATTACTGAGGAATATTTTTCCTTCTATACTCTGGATCGGGATTTGATTTCACCCAGAAAAAAAAGTACCTTAGATGTAACTGGAACCACTGGAATGTTCTGTGATTAGCCAGGGTGTTTTCCTAAAACCAACCTCAAGATGGCAATGGACATAGTACTGGCTTTAATTCCGGATTTTATGAGGTTTGGTTATTCAGTCTAGCAAAGACACATAATGAACATGGTCTCCTGGAGATGATATTATGGTAAAATTAACTGGTTGGTTGACATTAAATGTCTTTCTTTTTAAAATCCAAGAGTATCAGATACCACCAGGACCCTAAATCTGTTCCTTGTCTATTTACCTTGTCAAACTACCACAGTGCTCAAGTTAACCCTTTTAAATTTTATTTTATGTTAAATGGAATGACTTGCAAGGCTCAAATAAAAATACAGAAACTGTAACATTTCTCTGCTTGTTTCAGTGTATATAGAAATTGCTTTAATGTGTTTTTTGCCCTCCTTCTGCAAAATTAAACAAAGTTTGACAGTGAAATATTCCAATTGCTAGACCACAATATATGTATGAACTTTGCCTGATAGAATAGAATGTTGAAAGAAAATATTTCTCTAAACTCTGCCCAAATACATTTTGTCTACTTGAGTGCCAAAGAAATAATACTGACAACAATGCATAGCACAGAATATGGGAGAAAACTGGAACATTTATCTCTGGAAGATGTGTCCCACGTTGCAAAC
The DNA here is from genome assembly GCF_028564815.1 of Eubalaena glacialis. Taxonomy (NCBI): domain Eukaryota; kingdom Metazoa; phylum Chordata; class Mammalia; order Artiodactyla; family Balaenidae; genus Eubalaena; species Eubalaena glacialis. The sequence continues at coordinate 48,147,140 of NC_083723.1, forward strand.
AACCTTTTAACAAAATTATAAACTCATAAACAATCATTTCCATGAAAGCACAATATTACGTATTTATACCTAATTGTTAAAAACTGAATAAAGAACCTCTCTCATGATATCTTAAAAAACCACAAAAAAGTCATTCAGTAGTTATCATAGGTGTAATTCGGCTGTGTATTTCTCTGAAAACTGCAAAACACTAACAAAATCTAATAGACATTAAATATTTGTGTTGGCAAGATGGTTGGCTTCCAACCTCTCAAGATTTTGTTAAAAGTGATTTAACAGATCAGCTTAAAGTAATATTTTTAAACTAAAATTTGATTTACTATTAAAAAACATAGATAAGATGTGAAACGTAAACTTAAAATCCCAGAGATGTAGGGAATGAAAATTAGCTAGAATACAGTATTACTGCAAAATTATACATATTCTGATTCATAAAATCCTGGAAAATAATTAAATAATAGATAAAAAGAACCTTAGTTTTTTAAATGGCATGACATAATGATACAATTCTACAAGATAAAACTTAATTGTACTAAAAGATAATAAATTAAGTACTTGAAACTATGAAGGATAACATGGAAGAGTCTCTAAGCTACACAAGGTCAGGGACCATGTTTATAGTGTTCATCTCTGAATCACCAGAACTTAGCATTGTGCCAGGACCATGGTAGACATGTTTGTTTACAGTTGAATTAGTAAATGGAACTTGTTATAATCATATACTATAACTGAAGGGGAATATGCAAAGGAACATGACAAATTCAAAAGTAAAAGATTCTGGAAATAGTTAAGAAATTCTAAAGTTAACAATATTTTAGTATTCCTGTAACTTCAATTGCAACAGTGGTGGTAATATAGATTTCCAAAAATACAGAATTGGTAAAAATTTTTTTCTACTAGAATAATATGGAATATAATCAGCAGGATAACTTTTTGCTGTTCTCGGTTTATCTTCCTCATACTCTGGCACCTCACTTTAAGCGGGGTCTCCCTAAGGAAGACCTTAAACTCTTTAATTTCTCATTTTTCATTTTTGCATAAATACTGATTCCTTTATTCATTTAATAAATGTAGGTTGAAAACACACTTTAGGCTCTGGAGACACAACAATGGACACAAGACAGCAATATATGTATCTGCCCCTCAGTGCCCATAATTTGTTTGCTAAATCTAGATGGGCTCTGTATTACTGACACAGTCTATTTGCATAACTGTATTTTTGAATTTGTAGGATAAAGTATCAATACGTAAATAATGAAATGGGACTTGGTGAAAGATAGGGATTAGTCATCATTCTATACCAGACAAAGTAAGGTCCAAGTGCCTGATTTTAAAAATCATACTAGAATTATGATGATTGTGTTATTTTAAGACTTAAACCAAGGATTAGTAGAGAAGGCTCCTGAGAATGTGGCTTATATTCAGTGTAGACAAACTAAAACAAGTAAAATTATATTGACAATAAGATTCTGAGCACAGGAGCTGACACTGTCCCGGATGTTCTACATATAGTGTCTCTAATTCTTCTAGTTTCCTTGCGAGGTAGGTATTATTTTTCCTGCTAGGGAAGCTCAGAGGGACTGTATGTGTTCCAAACAGAACTGCCATGTAGCTATGACTGAAGAACCTAAGCTCTTCCCATTAGAACACTGTTTAGTTATTACAAGATGTCTGTGTCATGATGTACCAGTTATCTGTTTCAAAGCTAATCATAATTTTACTTGAATCAATATATATATTAAAAGCTTGCCATATTTTACTTTATTTTCTCTTCGAAGTATTACTGAATAGTGAGCAAGAGCTCTATTGTGTTAATAAACTGGTCTACAAGAATAGGGCTAAAAGAAGTCTTGGGAAGACTTTGCTTACAATCAAAATATTTAATCAACTGAAAACTTTAATCCATCCACTTCATGTTATAGATAAAGTGTCTGAGATTTCTGGAGACTAAATGAGATAATTTTAAATTGTGAGACTAGATCTAATATTTTCTCATTTTCTGTCCATGAAATTCTTCTAATTCCAGTTTATTTTGCAGTTATAAATGTCTCAGACTTTTGCCTTCTTTTTTATCAAAAACTGAAATAATACCTTTGATAGGCATCTATTTCTCTGTTATATTTCATAAATGATTTATATCAAGGTGTGCTTCAATTCAAACTCTTCCCCCTAGCTGGCTTTCTAAAAGGAACAACAGAACACTGTGGTGTATGTTACACTACTTCAGTTTTCCTCCCTCACTTCAATCCATATACTGCTGCCTCTACCCCCAATCCTATATAAACCTACTTGGGCCATCAGTGATTCAGGACAAAAGGACAACTATCTGTACTTTTCTTAATTGTGTAGACTAGGAATTCATAACAGATTTTCCACAAGTGATATAAAAACCTCAGAAACTTTTTTTTGCTAACAAATGATTTCTTTAGGAAAATATGATAAAACAATTCACAAATAAGCTAAAAAATTATTGAAATGTCTTTATTCCATTATCATTCTGAATGTATTTCCTTTAAGACATTCATGGAAGTTACCTATCATCCCAGTTATACCATTAAGTGTGAAAGAGGGGATTTGGAGGGCAGGAGGCACACAGGGTTTGTTCATTGAGGTAACTTACATAAATAATATAAAATGTAAATCATATAATTTATCATTGAGAAAACAAAATATGAGCCAAGGATATATTTCTTTACATTTTGTGATTTAACTAGCATTGAAAGTTTCAAGGTTTATTTTGACTAGTGTCTGGCTTTCTAATTGACAAGCTAATTAGAAGGCTATGCTAGACTGCTTGTCCATACCAAGTTCGCTGTGCAGCTGTCCTGGGGGAAAGACATACAAGGGAACTTGTTGACACTTGAAATTAAGCAGCACTCACCCGAAAAACTGTCATTTCTTCCAGCAGAACTTCTTCTAAATCATGCCAAGTCTCCTTAGGAATTGAAACTACTTTAAGAACGGTTCCAACATCTTTGAAAGAAAGTGGAGAAGACCACAATTTAAATAGATCTGAACAGAGTTTAGTGTTAATGAATGATATCAGTATTTGACCAGAAAGAACATTTTGATGTCAGCATTTTAAAATTTATTTTATTGCTACAGCATTAGTAATATATACAAATGCATTTCATGAAACTAGATAAAGTATAAACATAGCTATGGAATAAAAATAGTTGAATTTTTAGAAATATCTGAAGCTTTGGAGATGATTTTATCCTAAACCAGTGTAATTAAAAAATATATATATATAATAATCACTAGGTTGGATTATTTGTATTTTTAATCTCAACTATCAGGTGTCTCAAAAACAAAACAAAACTAAACTAAAAATAATACCAGTTTGACAGTGTTGAGGTTTCTCAAAAAACTAAAAATAGAACTAGCATATGACCCAGGAATTTCACTCCACGGTATATAGCCAAAAAAAAAAAAAACAAAAAAAACCCAAAACACTAATTCAAAAAGATACATGTACTCCAATGTTCCTAGCAGCACTATTTACAATTGCTATCAACAGATGAATGGATAAAGAAGATGTGGTATATGTATATACAATGGACTACTACTCAGCCATAAAAAAGAAAGAAATGTTGCCATTAATAGCAACTTGGGTGGACTTGGAGGGCATTATACTAAGTAAAATAAGTCAGACAGAAATACAAACACTGTATGATATCTGTTATATATGGAATCTAAAAAGTCAACAAATTAGCGACTATAACAAAAAAAGAAGCTGACTCACAGATACAGAGAACAAAATGAGTGGTTACCAGTGGGGAGGCAGAAGGGGGAGGGGCAATATAGGGGTAGGGGAAAAAAAGGGTTATTATGGGGTTATATGAAATCATCTGTGTGAAACTTTTGAAAATTGTAAAGCACTATAGAATTAATTTAAAGAATCTTTCATTCTATAACAAAATAAACTAAAAAAAGAAAAAAATTACCAGTTAGATTAGACATTACAGGTTTTTCCCATTTTTGTTATGTAACCAGGAACTACTATGAATACTTCATAAGCAAAATGGAAGGAATGTTGTCAAGCAACAAAAGTAGTTAGAGCCTCAGAGCCTGGCTGCTCATCTTCTTCCCAGGAGGAAGACTTTAGTAGTTAGAGGCCCCTAACAACAGCTCAATGACCATTACCTGATAAATGACAATAATCTGATTTCTCAAGGTAAACACCCTGGATTACTTATTACAGTGGTTTTTCAATAACTGGCTAATCAATTTTGGTTAGCAAATTGGTTTAATTAACATGCTGTTCAATCAACTTCAGAGTACTAAAAAATTTTTAAATTCAGAACCATAAATAATGAAAACTGTTAAAATGAATACATTTTATAGAGATTTAAAGCACTGTTTATTCATTGTTAAAAGAGACAAATTGTTTTAATGATAAGAGCTGGCACTTTTACTCTAAGTTGGGTTAAGAAGCTACTATTTTCCAGTATTTACAGATGGGTTCCTATTCTTGATAGAATAAAGAACAGGGATTTATTAAATTCAAAAATTTGACTCTTCAACATTCCGTTTCTGATCAGTTGATCAATTATTTTTAGCTTCAATTGGCTCATTTTAATCAAATTAAACAGTCTAATTATTCAAGAAGAAAATCTTACCAGTAAAGTTACACCAGAAAAATAATTCAATGTATTCATACCACAGATAACCATTTTCAGGGGATCAATATGATGTGCTATATGAGACCAAGAAAGGTTGCTAGTGTATCCCTTGTAAAGTCAAAAAAAAAATCCCTCTTTTAAGCAGATCCTTCTGTTTACAGGACCTTAGACTACTCATAACACCAAAGATTAAAGGTAAATTAGGTTAATATACTCAGTGCCTCTGATCAGTCTCCAATACCCCAAAATAACTTTATCTGTGTCCCAGATCAAGTTTTACTGAGTAGTATTTCAAACAATTTCACACAAATTGAATCAGGTTACTCAACTAGGATCAATGTGTAACTTACTTAAAAGATAAAATTACTGTAATCAATTTACTTTGTTGACAGATGACCCTGTTCTGTGCTGACCGATAGCAATCCACATCATCAGACATTCAACGTGCTCATGAAATTGGTTCCTTTAAAGACGGCTTGCGTCCAAGAAGAACTGAAAATTCATGATTAGGTTTCTTTGGTCAAATAGTCGGAAGCAAGCTTTTGTTGCACTGACAATGAGTGGGGGACTTCTCAACATGTTTAGGCCAGAGGTGAAGAAAAAGGCAAGTGTGACATTATTGAACAAGTTTAATTACTCTGTAGAGAGATCTAATTATAATTTGACATTAGTGATAAACTAATATTTATTGAAGAGAAATCCTATCATCTTATAATTTCTCAAGATATTTATAACCAGAAGTTGATACTTGCAATTCATTGACTTTTATTGAACTCCAGGTCTCCCTGGGCTTCTTTTATTTGATAGAGAAACTTTCTCACTCATAAAAGCAGACTGTAATGTATTGCTCAGAACCTGACACTTACACTTGATAACGTAAGTATTTCACAATTTTGTTATAAAACTTTAAGTCTTTAAAGCACTTACTGTGCAGTTGCCATTCCCCTGTACTTAATGCAATTTCTTTCTCTGTTCTCACCAAGGGAAAATAAATGTTATTATACAGGTTTCAGTGGAGCACTCACTCTGTTTCCCATTGATTTATTTCAGTTAACAACGTTAATGGAAACTAGGAATTTATTACCTTGGAATCTGACCCTAAGTAGCAAGTTTCAGATTTGTAACTGGTGCTTTTAAAATAGTATTATTAAAGAGAGTAGGGGAAAAATAAAATAATATGTCATAATAGCAATGGAATTCATCCTGAAAATATACCTATAAAATGTTTGTTTCTAATCATGGAATTGGTAAAAATACGTCATTAAATTTCTATAGAAATGGATTTAAAATGTATCTGACGATTCCTTAGGTCCACTTTGTTGGTTTTCTGATGAAGTTTTGTTTTGCTTTGTTTTGTTTCTCATTGTATGGTAAAAACACTAAACAAATTTTGTTGCCAAAATTTATTTTCTGGAAGATTTGCACTCTATGATAATTTTAAAGTTCAGATAATTTTGCATCAATATATTCTAGAACTTTTATTGAATGTCTTGGGAATTTTATGCACGATTTGAGCAATACATTTTTGTCCTGAAAAGCCACTGTTCAGAAAAGAGTTATGATTTAATTATAGACATTGATTGTTCACCTAATCAATAGCTTTACCTGATTACATTTATCAACTTTTGATTGAAAAGGAAATTTAATTTAAATTAATACATATATGTCAACTTGCCTAAAAAAATAACACATTGGAATGGGAGAATGTTCAGGGTTTTTAGTCATTTATTAGAGGTTAACTATACCTTGAGAGTGGCTATAAAGTCTTCCTTCAGTTCTTAGTATACTTAATTAGTTAGACGCAATGTTCTGGAAGAACATTTAGAGCTGAAGTTAAAACATTTACCTGTTCCAATAAACATGACATCATACTGGCCATCTTCTGCATCCACTCGATCTACTACAATTTGTGTAAACTGGTAATTTACATCTGTTTTGATCATTATCGGCCGGTTATTAATAGGAAACACTGGATTGTACATGGCTGGATGACTTCTGGCAAATGTTATAACATCATCAGGAAGGTCTTTTGTAGACTCAAATCCACCAAATGTTTTACTGGGACACTATTAAGATAAAGAAAATATTATCTTTTGATTAAAATATAATGAATAGGATTATAATTTATATAATATATGGCCTCAATGAACTAGGAATCTAAATCTGTAATTTTTTTAAGTAACTGTTAAACTAAAAAACAAAGTAATTTTACTTAAATTAGAAGATGTAATATATAATATACATTTTCTAAACATATTTTAAGTCTCGATGGGATGTCATCATTTCTTACCAAAAATTGCAAATACATCTAATGAATTCAGTGTACAGGAGAAGTCTGATGCCTCTATTAGTGACAACACCATATACTTTACGTTTAAATGAAGTATTTGAAATAATGAGTGGAATATGTTATAACTAAATGCTATTAATCATTAGATTAGAGAAAATCAAAAATTTTCTTGAATGCATTTCATTTTTCCCTATGGTATTATGCTAAAATATAAATGCTTTCTTCAAACTAAAAGACAATATAAACTATTCTTTATTGCTTTATTTTTAACATAACCCTGAAAAAGTACCACAAAAAGGACCAAAAGTATTATTTCTTTAATAATTACAGTAATTCTAGGGATAAGGAGATGTGTTATTCAAGGTGTTTAACAACTTGCATGGCACAGAAACTGACCAATCAGAATGGACCAAGCAGAACAGATGATGGCCATAGGGAGAGCCAGACAGGATGCTGTGCTGTACAGTGTCATAATATCACCTCTGGATTTAAATGCTCCACTTAAGGCAATAAAACAAAAACAAGAAAATTCAGATTTTACTGTCTCTTTTCACTGCATTTAATTATGTGGTGCAAGCATTCAGAGTACAGTATCTCCAGTCTCTTGCTTTTTGTCTTACACTTAACTAATTTCTGCCATTTAATGTAAGAGTTTGAGAGCTGAAATGTAGTTGAGTGGTTCTTGATCTAACAAGAGGCTTAGAAGGAGAAATCAATTGTCTCTGCCATTACCTTAACACAGATCATTAATAATTCATGAGAAATGAAATAAAGCTATTTTGAAACAGGAAGAGTATCTCTTTATGAATATATATGTATGTAGTATACAGATACACACACAATAATACACTAATATAACAGTTAAGGGATTTAGGGAATTACTTTTTATTTAAGTAAATTAAAAAATTATTTATTTAATGTTATAGAAATATCAAATAGCTGTATAAACTCCTAGAAGAAACAATAAAACATATTTTATAACATTAATATTTTTTGCTTTTCTACCACTATTTAAAAACAACTTGCAAAAATTTAGAAATGATTGAAAATGAAGAGATTTATTTATTTTAGATTTTTATCTTACAATTTGTCTCACTTTCTTGCCTTACTTTTATTTTTGTATTTAGTATTACTTAAGCTGTAGGTTTTTCTTTAAAAATAAAGAAAATGCCCTTCTATTGACACACTGCTTGAAGGCTTCTTAATATGTTTTTCTCCAGTAGTGTTGATGGAATGACATATTCTCAGCTGTCCCCTTTTGGGATTAATGGATTGATCTAAGTGAATTTTATTCACGGAGCAAGGTGTTGCCTCCTTTTGGCAGCCCCTCCCTAATTTCTAGCTTAGGCAGTGCTTTCTGTCTTCTGCCTCCAGCACTGGGTTCACACTGCTGACTTAATGGACCATGTCATAACAACTCTCTATGAACAATGGGTGAGAATTCAGGCTCTAGAATCAAACTGCCTGGAATGAATCTTGGCTCCTCTCTTTGCCTCAGAGTCTTCATCTGTGAAATGGGAACAAGTATTGGGCTACTGAATATACTATTTTATATATATATATATATATACACACACACACACACACACACATACATATACATATGTATGTATGCATAAATCTGTTAAAACAGGCTTCTTATAATCAATGGATAGTCTATCTTGTTCATTTTTTCTTCTGAAAGCCTATTTAGGTTTTTTACTTACAAGCTCCATCAGCTAGAAGTAATCTTTATGAAATGCTCATAAATAAGTTTAGCAAAAAATTTTATAGAAAATAAAGAAGATTAAAAGCATCCTATGCCTAATAAACTCATCTAAAAACATCATTTACTTGAATTTAACAATAAAACTGACATGAAATTAAAATAATGGTTAAACTTAAAGAACAAGTTTTTTCATCATATGAAATTATTTCCTTAAAGATTCTTAGGGTTATCACCTTCTAGAGAAATGGAAATAAAAACAAAAATAAACAAATGGGACCTAATGAAACTTAAAAGCTTTTGTACAGCAAAGGAAACCATAAACAACACAAAAAGACAACCCTCAGAAAGGGAGAAAATATTTGCAAATGAAGCAACTGACAAAGGATTAATCTCCAAAATTTACAAGCAGCTCATGCAGCTCAATATCAAAAAGAACAAACAACCCAATCCAAAAATGGGCAGAAGACCTAAACAGACATTTCTCTAAAGAAGATATACAGATTGCCAACAAACACATGAAAGGATGCTCAACATCACTAATCATTAGAGAAATGCAAATCAAAACTACAATGAGGTATCACCTCACACCAGTCAGAATGGCCATCATCAAAAAATCTACAAACAATAAATGCTGGAGAGTGTGTGGAGAAAAGGGAACCCTCTTGCACTGTTGGTGGGAATGTAAATTGATACAGCCACTATGGAGAACAGTATGGAGGTTCCTTAAAAAACTAAAAATAGAACTACCATATGACCCAGCAATCCCACTACTGGGCATATACCCTGAGAAGACCATAATTCAAAAAGAGCCATGTACCACAATGTTCATTGCAGCTCTATTTACAATAGCCAGGACATGGAAGCAACCTAAGTGTCCATCGACAGATGAATGGATAAAGAAGATGTGGCACATATATACAATGGAATATTACTCAGCCATAAAAAGAAATGAAATTGAGTTATTTGTAGTGAGGTGGATAGACCTAGAGTCTGTCACACAGAGTGAAGTAAGTCAGAAAGAGAAAAACAAATGCCGTATGCTAACACACCATTGTAAAGCATTATACTCCAATAAAGATGTTAAAAAAAAAAATTCTTAGGGTTAGGAAATGTTGCACTGGATGGTTCCATCCACATATTCTAGAACATCTGACGTCATATTCACTCACTTTCTACCGTATGAGTCTTTTCTTTTTTTCTCCCTACTTTAAATTGCAGACTTAAAGCTGATTTTAATTTGAGCTCTGTCCACCTTTTTTTTAAGCCTGAATGTGCACAACATTGCTGCAAGGAGAGAGGTCAGCGATAGTAGACAGCATCTGTTAAAACACCTAGGCCCTTTCCATGAGGTTTTTGTTTGTTTCTTCCTTGCATATCTTCTTTACCTATTTGAGAGATGTGTCCCACTTCCACAGGTAGATAATATTGATTTAAATTTGTTTCCTCCTATTTAATGTGCAATTCTTGAGCCTTTGCCACAATCAGAGAGAGCAAGTCTATGTGTATCCTAATTGTTTCAACTCTCCATGAAAGCCATTTTTACTATATCTCTTTCAGAAAAGAAGATAAATAAGGCTACCTGCTCAGTTTCTATTTCTCATAAATTATTGGTATTAACTACTGGTAAGTGTTGAACTTAAGCATTGATGTCTGTGAAGAACATGTCTTTAAATGTGGAATTTCATGGTTATCAGAGAAAAATCCTTGCCTTGCTTTCATTTATAGTCTTGGAATTTTTCTTTTACATTATCTATATTTAATATGTATGTAGCTGCTTTTTTTTTTAACCTTCAGCATAAATTTATTCATTTCCTATCTTAAACACCTAGGCCACTTACAGTTCCTGGTCGTGGGTAGGGGACTCTTCCTTGATAAGGCACCCACTGGTAGTTGGGACCATCCCTGTGAGCATATGGACCCAGGAACACCCTTCTCACATCACTCATGCTATACATGCACACGGCTGACCCCTTGAAGATGTTACTAAAAAAGACAGACAGAACAAAAACAGACTTTCATCTTTACACAATGACAGAGCTATTTATACTGAGATTTTAAATTTCAGATAGCAATTATCAATACTTGAACATAAATTCTCAAATAGTGTTTGGGATTTTTTAAGTCACATGTTTATATATATTTCAATAATACACAAGAGAGCGAAATTATGATTGCTCAAAATTAGAAGGCATGGATGAAAACACCTTTAGTACTCATAGAACATATACATATTCATTTCATAAATAGACAATATATGATATAAATATATACATTCATATCATATGTAAACACTGATAGGAAAAACATATATACAAAATCTAAAAGGTAATGATTAACTCTGATATCAGATAAAATAAAAATATAAACTTTGGTATTATGTTAAGACTTAAGCATCATTGCTGAAACCAGGAAATGTTTAAACAAGAAAGAATGTTTAAGAACACATTTTATAAACTGAAACTGGTGAAGATGAATAGTCAATGTGTTATATTATAATTTTTAACTCCCAAACCAACAAAAGTATTTGATCAAGTAACAGAGTTCGATTTGTGTGAAGGCATTTAAAATCATCTCTTTCCAACACAGAAAATCATCTTAAGTTAGTAGCTATTACACCCTAGCAAAAGTGGAGTATTACAGCAATTATCCCCATCATTTTGTTGGACCAAAAAAATCAGGTAATTGAAGCAAATTGGAAGTTTACCATGAGCTGCCACAATTTCCCATTTTATTTTGCTTATATAAATACAGCTTGAGGGATTTATTTATACAAAGATATAAAACAGTAATGCACATTAAAAATATGGAATGCATACCTTTTAATCAATCTCTACCCATAGAAAATTACATAAAAATTAGACCAAATGAAAAACATATGTAATAAGAGTTTATTATTGAAAACTGGTGCATCTAGACAATGTCTGGTAGAGTGCAAGCTTCATGAGGGAAGGAACCATGCCTGGCTTCTTTTCTGTAACATAAATTACATATCGCATGGTACTTGACACACAGTAAATTTCAGTAAATATTTATAGAATTTAACAATAATATTTTCATAATGGAATAAGTAGCAAATTAATACATATTTGATACATTATAGTAGTCTATAATGTTTATGTGTCCCTTTTTCATTGTTATACACTTTGCTTATCTATTGATGGAATACATCATCATCAAAAGATCTTTTTAGGATTTACAGCTGTTAAGACTAACTCATATATGACATCAATCTCGCTGAAGCAGAGAGGTGAAATTATTTTACCTACTAAGCCAGTGATTCTCAAAGTGTGGTTCCGAGACCAACGGCATGGGCATCACCTGGGAATTTGTTAGAAATGCGTTCTTAGGCCCTACCCCTTCCTACTGAATCAGAGATTCTGAGGGCGGGGCCTAGCATCTGTATTTTAACAGGCTCTCTGGGCGATTCTGACGTGAGCGTAAGACTGAAAACTACTGTACTAAGCAATGAGGAAGCAGAAGAAATGGATTAATATTTGTTTAATTTGAGCCTCCCACATTCTTTAGCTGTCATTCTGTTTTTATACCAAAGGGGAGAAATATTTAGGTATGGGAAATTGCATCTGGTTTTACTAATATAGTTTTCCTAATTTTTACATGTTATTTTAAAAATTAAGTAAAAATGTCCGATCAATTTGTAATGGCTTTAATATTTACAGAAAAAATCAGTGCTGGACATTGTAGTTAATCTTTCTTTATGCTATCACAGTCCCTTGCAGCACTTTTCCTGACTTTTGATTTTAAATTATTTTTCTTTTAAACATTTATACATATCCAAATGCATATCCCTCTTTATATGCATTTAAATATATGTTTCTTTTAGCAACTCCAGGTAATGTAAACTTCATGCTGAATGTAATAGTCAGGAAATAATTACTGCTTGATTGACAGCAAGAGCTTTGAGGCAGATGGGGAATGACGAAAGGAGGAGGGCGAGGAGAGGGGGAGATGGGGAAGAAGTAGGAGGAGAGAGAGAGAGGAAGAGAGGGTAGGGACAAAGAAGAAGAGAAAGGAGAGGAGAGGGAAAAAGATTTTTCACCCTTAGTTAATATCACTACAAACTTTTAACAAAACTCAGAGTTCTATGTTTATAATATTTTACTCAAATATTTCACTCAAATTTTTAAAGTCAAAGCTATACATAGGGCATGGCATACATTTTTCATCATTAAATCTATAGTAATGAATTCTTTGCTAAAATTTATGTAAAAAATGATTTAGGTCATGACTTATTTCAGGCACCCAAGAATGCACAAGAGCTCAAAGGTTTAGCCGACGTTGTTCTTTCAAAAATATTTTCACAAATTATGGACACTTGGAAAGCATCTAAAGGACATGAATTTTCTATGATAATAAGAGAGCAAAGCATTATTTACCTGGAAGTTGTAAACACTCCATATACAATTGGATTTTTAGGATCTTTAGAATTCATTAGGAATACATCCTCTGTTTTAAAACAAAATTGGAGAAAGTTGCATTTTTTAAGGTAATGGCAAAGTTTGAATACTCTCTATATGACATCATCAGCTACTTACGCAATTCATCAAAATGAGTGTCAATGCCATTTGGACCTGGCACTGAACAAATGAGACGAGCTTTGAGGAATGTTGTCCATTTATTCACCAGACTTCTGTGGCCCCCGAAGTCATTCTGAAAGGAGAGAATAATGGTTTTAGAAATTGTGCATGCAAATGATAATTTCAAATATCTTATCTTCTCATATCTTGAGACAGATACAAAACACAATTCCTCGTTTTTCAAATTGAGAAATGAATTTTAAATGACTAGATACAAGTAACTATGCTTTCTTATTATATTTTTGGTGAAATCTATTCACTCCAACCTTGTTCAAGGAGTGACTTACAATAAATATGCCTTAGCATTAAAAAGTCACTGTACTTTTTCCATTCTGTTACCACTTTGCAATGAACAATATTACTCTTGTGTTTGTTTTGGTTTGCTTTTAGTCTCTCTTTCTTATGTAAGTTTTCCTTAAGATTTTACTCACCTAAGTAGGCTGGTTCACAGAGGTAAGCACATTGGCACATAGTAGGCACTTAATGAGTATTTACTGAATGAAAGAATAACTGCATGCCTTATAACCCATACTGAAAATACACCACAAACAAAAGCATGCTAGCATCAAATATTTTTAAAAGCTCAGTTGACGCAATGCTGACTTTACAAACAGCATGCTGAAAAAACATCTGCATAAATCTTAATAAAGAAAACTCATTCTACAGCAAAAATTTTGAAAAAGTATCTTCTCACTGAAAATGAAACTTAACTGTAACCTGATGCAGCAATAAATTCTATTATGATGGTATGGATTTACCAGTAACTTATAGTCTTATAAAGTAATATTTATGTGCATATGTTTGAAGGAAAATAACTTTTTCTTCAAAAATGTAACACTGATTTATATTTTGTTTATACGATTTTATTTAGTATAAAGATTTTTTTAACCCTTGTAAGTACTGCTTTTAAATATGCCTTATATTTTGTGGAGAAAAGATTCTCATATACTGCATATATCATTTGCATGTTTCCAGAGCATTAAAACTTTTAATTTTCCAGTAATTTAATATACTACAGATAAATAATTAGATCATGATTGGGATAGGAAAGAGGATACCCCCGCCCCCAAGACAGGGATTTTTTAAATTTCATGATTTTTTTTTTAAAAAGAAATAATTTCATTTTAAGACAGTAACTGGATTTGTCCTTGTGATTTTTCTTGAGATGAAAGGTGCTTTAATATATAATAACAGTTAGCTTCATTCATATTTCATATATACTGTACTATACAGTATAGAGGGTAAGAATAGTATTGTTATCATATTTTCACACTAATACTAACTAATCTATACGTATTTACTGACCAATTTTTTATTCTATATATCTAACATTATAATACATATCACATCTGAATTTGTGCCACACAGTATATGAAAGTTCAGAGCTTCAAAATTATGTGTGTGTGCACATATGTGTATATAGGATGCTATAATCAATTCATAAGAACAAGCTTTAACACTTGTCTCTTTTATATTCATACTTGAGTTATTTCCAACAAAAAATATTCATTGAAAACTTATACATTGTAGGAACCTATGCTAGGTCTGAGAATACAAAAATTATATTTTCCCAGGTAATACGAAAAAAATTATTTCTCTAGGATTTCAAACTAATATTATTTAATGTAATTGTGAAATAACACCTCACAACCTGTACCTCTATGTTTGACTATGAAGTTATTCATAAACAACTATAATATGTTTTCAATCTTCTTTTGTTATTTAAATATTTATAGTGATCAGTCAAGCATTTTAGCCATATTTTTCATTATATTTGTACAAAGGTGGAAAAGGAAAAATCTGCGATTGGACAATGATACCCTCCTCATTTTTTTCTTTACCTCACCTTGCATATCTGACCTATTCTAGCGTGAGTGGCTTTTCCAGTGTGTTCTCCATCTATCGCATTTTCACGGAAGAAAAAATACACTTTGTCATCTTCAGGGTTGTCACTTTCTGGGATGAGGTGGGCACTAATGAACCTTGGATCTGAGAGACAAATTATAGCATATATATTAATTCACAGTTGGGTAATAAGACCATTCATTACAGTCCATTTTCAATTTTCTCTTAACCCCTATGTGACATATTTCAAGACCTAATCTCTCTTTAGTTCACTCTTTTTCAGTAGATGTGAACTGTTCTTTATGTATTTTAAAGTATGTTACAAATCACCTTATGTCTCAAAAATTATTTTTTTCCATAAAGTTAGGAGTAGGTGCAGAAATCCTCCATGTGACCATATAGTGCAGATGCATTACTGGATATTAAAACATTTTGCAAAGTGTAAGGGCTATTAAATATTACTTATTGTCATCACCATTGTTATTCTTTCTTTCAAGCATAAAATAATTCAAATCAAACTACCAATTGGTCTATTCCACTTTCGAGCAAAAACTAGGTGGGAGGGGAGAGATGAGATTCATATAAAACAAAACAAAAGAAATTTTCTCAAGTTGTACCCCATCTCATTAAATGGCATCGTCATTTACGAGGTACTCAAGCCCCAAACCGTGTAGTTACCCTTGAGTTCTCTGAGTCTCCACACAACAGTGTGTACCTCTGATATGTCACTTCAGACATATCTAAACCCTCCTATATCTTTTCAAATCACACATAATAAAATGCAAACTCCTTCCAGTGACCAGAAGTCATTTACCATCTGGTCCCTGCTACCTCACATGACTTTTCTTCTTCCTACCCTTCCCTTCCCTAACTTACTCTTAGCCAGACATACCAAACCCCTTCCTGGTTCTCAAACAGGTCAAGCACTCTCAGTACTGCCTCAGATTTTTCCTCACTGTGTAACTCTCTACCCTCATATATTCTGAAGACAGGATTCTTATTTTTACTCAGGTCTTTGTTCAAAATATTACGTTATCAAAGACATCTTTGTTGACTACCCTAATTTAAAGTGCTGAAAGCCTTACCCCTACTTACATGCATTACTTTTCTTCCTAACATTATGAAACACCTGCTATGCTACATCTCTCTGTTTCTTTGTCTCTCTTTAATCTTCATTTGCTTATTGTCTGTCTCCCTCTCCATCCCAATGAATATCAGTTCGATGAGAACAAGGACTTGGCGTGTTTTGTTTGATGCTATGATCCTAGAGCTTAAAACACTGTGGGCATTCAATGAATATCTGTGCAAGAAGACAAGGAAAGAGAAAAGGAAAAAACAAGACTGCCTAGATTATGCAGAAGGTGTATTTGTGACGTCTAGAGTCCCACTTCAAAACATACTTCCGTAAGTACCTGGCTTGATATGGCTGTGGGCTCATATAAACTAACAATATGTAATTGCTTCACGGCTTTAACAATGTAACATACTAAGAAGCTGAGTTTGTTTCATTGAAAGCACTTAGGATCGTTGCAGGTATTTAAGTTCTCACAATAACCTACTTTTACTTCCATGGTGTATTATGTTATCAAGTTAACAATGAAATATACACACCTAGGTCAGCACCATACTTAAGATACCAGGAAAGGGATCAGAATATTGAAACCAGCTTTATCCATCTTATTTAGTCCTAACCTTTTCACCTGTGAATAATCATGTTGTCATGTGTACTACACTTGTAACTTTCCTTTAGCATTTGCTCTGGGACCATGTACTTAGTATATTTCACAGGGCTACACTCCACTATCTTTTTCAGGCAAATTATACAGACCCTGTAAGTAATGCGAAACATATGAAATATTACCTATTCATATTTAAAGTTCAGTATGCCAGTGGAATAAGGGAAGGAGAATAAAACCTCAAAAGTTGGAATCAGGACTAGAATTTTTAATAATACATTACTTCAACTTTAATAAATGTTGCAAAGGTGGTTTTTCTTCATAAATTTCTACTTAATCATATTCATAAGCATATTTGTATACATGTTTTTGTCTCCTGAAGAATGTTGAGTGGATTAATGTGACAACAGTACAAATTAAGTTACAAACCCAATAATTACTACCCCACTGATGAAGTCAGATTTCTAGATTCAGAAATTCAGCACGTCCATGTATGTGTGCGTGCATGTGCATGCAGATATACAGCACAGACCTACACGTGATAGAACTCAGTTCAATCACTTACAACTTTTGTGACATTTTAGCAAGACTCTTACCTCTCAGATCTCAGTTGCCTAATTTTCAAATTGGGTTTATTTCGTGTTAAGTTCAATTCACCTTGTGTCATAAACAGTTCACATACAAACAAGTATTTTAAACTTAACTGGTACATGTGAAACAACTTTGTAAAATATTAACAAATGTACTATGTTGTTATGATGATGATACTAAAAGGAAGCCTCAGTCACATGTTAAGTTCTCATTATAAGATCTCATTATAATCCAGCTGCAGAATTAAAGTGAAAAATCATACTTTCTTCTGCTTTAATGCTGAAAAAATGGAGAAGTCAGTTTAATACTACCTCCCATATTAAGGAAGTTTTTCAAATAAACACTTGAATAACTTAAAGAATTTCAAGTAATTAAACCCTACTACCTTTTATTTGATCACAAATACACGCAAGGCACTATGTAGAAAACAAAATGAATAGTATATATCCCTTGTTTTCAGAAAGCTACAATCTAGCAAGAGTGATGTTAGAAGCATACAAATGACAACAAAGCAAACAATATTTTATACTTATAGATATTCTCTTAACTTAGTATTTGGGCATGAAAAAAGGAGTTATCAAGCATCATGCTTCCATCTCTAAAATATGTGAAGATAATTATCATCTTATAAATATGGGCTCTAGTAGGAAATAATTCAAACAAGTTATCACGTACATTAATTGTTAAAAGGGTCTTCAATTCTAGTCTCTCCTTTAGTATCTGATACTACAGGCACAGAGGATTTGGTAGGTGAATTAACAGTTTGACACAGCTTCAGATACAGACAAAAAATACCATTAGGCATAGAAAACAAAAGCCAAATATATTAAAATAGTAAAAGAGATTATCAAAGAAAAACAATGTGACTTCTCTTCAAGAAATTTAGGTTATATCTTATACTTGAAAAAACATTCACTCTAATTTCAAAATAAATTAGGTCTTTAGTTGATCTCTTCCAAAAATTTAAAAGAAGCCATTCTTCTAATATTTCAAATTTAGAAAATCTTTTTTTTTTTTTGGCCAAAATCTCTGCTCACTGTTCATTTTCTACTTATGCCCCAAAGTTTGCCCCTCCCTTCCTTGCCCCTCTTATTCTCTCAGTCTATTCCCCTCCGCTCTGGTGAATTCCCCTCTTTATCAAATGAACATTCTAACCAGTCATTCTAATTGTCTTCCCTATCATCCTAGAACCTCTTGGCCTCCTAAACCTCCACTTACCTGCCTATGAAACCCCAGAACTTTTTTTCCCTTTGCCCCCATACCTAAGCCAGGATGAAGAAAACCATATAATCGTAGTAAATGGATTTGCTATAAATTCAAGTTATTTATCCTAAACAAGAATTCTAATGTTGCTAAGTAATTATTTTATTTACTTTTAGTGGCTCACCTTAGACTTATTATCAGCTACTGTTTAAAATCATTCTCACTGTCTTCAGAACAACTAATGTGCCATCTCTCAATCTACCCACCAAAGATGGACTTTCTAATTTGTTATACTGCTGAGACCAAGGCCATTCAGTAAGAACTCCCTCCTTTTGCTTCCTTCACACCCCTCACAATTGTTCTTTTCTTCCTTTCTGTGGAAGAATTATTTCCCTTCCATTATATATATAAGGCCTCTCTCTATTTGCTCTCAATCTAATAATCTACAGAATTTTTCTCCAATAAGCAATCTCTATTCTTCATGTAATCACTTACATTTATATTTTCATTTATCAAATATCTCCTAATCATTTACTCTATGCGCTGAATTGTGGAAGATTAGGGGATATTGTGATGAAATGTTTTCTGCCTACATGGTGCTTACTATCTGTGAGGGAATACCAACAGTTAAACAGAGCAATTATCAAATTGCACATAACAAGCAAAAACGAGTTTGGAATGAATGCAGTGAGAAATAGAAGGGACAACTGATGTTGCTTTGAAGGAATTAGGGAAAGTTTTTCTCAGAAGATATGACATGTAATTCAAGACCTGAAGAATAAGAGTTTCCCAGGTAGAAGAAACACAGGTGCAAGGTCACAGAAACAACAGAGAATGTTGTGCAACAGGAGAGAGAGGTGGTCAGAGAGGATGACAGAAAGTTAAGTAGAGGCCAGCATAAGAAGGAAGTTTATTGTTCAGGAGTTTATTGTCCTAATGGCTAAAAGGGAAACCAATGAAGTATTTTAAACCTAGTAATGACATTACCAGGTTTCTATTTTAAGAAGATCACTGGCTGCTGTAGGAAAAAAATATATACTGAGGCAAGAATGAAGGCAGGAAGATTACTTAGAAGACTGGTGAGAAATGATGGTGATGTGGACTTGTATGATAGAGGAGACATATGCAGAGATTATGGGAAAGTAGAACCAATGGATTATGTTCACTGATAAGATGCTGAATGTGAGAAGTAGTAAGAAAAATCATGGTAAAATTAAAGGAAAGACCGATTTAAACAACTGGTGGGATAGGAATCATTTACCAAGAAGGAACACTTGAGGAAGAAGAGATACGAGATGTGGAAGGAAGACTAGCTCAGTTTAGTGCATCTTTAGAGGCAGATGCTTGTGAAGTTATCCCTTAGACCATGAAATAGAAGAGCTTAGAGAGGGAGGAACCAAGATGGCGGACTAGAAGGACGTGCTCTCACTCCCTCTTGCGAGAACACCAGAATCACAACTAGCTGCTGGACAATCATCGACAGGAAGACACTGGAACTCACCAAAAAAGACAAAGACAAAGGAGAAGCCACAATGAGATGGCAGGAGGGGTGCAATCACAGTAAAATCAAATCCCATACTGGTGGGTGGGTGACTCACAGACTGGAGAACACTTATACCACAGAAGTCCACCCACTGGAGTGAAGGTTCTGAGCCCCATGTCAGGCTTCCCAACCTGGGGATCTGGCAAGGGGAGGAGGAATTCCTAGAGAATCAGACTTTGAAGTCAAGTGGGATTTGATTGCAGGACTTCAACAGGACTGGGGGAAACAGAGACTCCACTCTTGGAGGGCACACACAAAGTAGTGTGCACATCGGGACCCAGGGGAAGGAGCAGTGACCCCATAGGAGACTGAACCAGACCTACCTGCTAGTGTTGGAGGGTCTCCTGCAGAGGCGGGAGGTGGCTGTGGCTCACCGTGGGGACAAGGACACTGGCAGCAGAAGTTCTGGGAAGTACTCCTTGGTGTGAGCCCTCCCAGAGTCCGCCATTAGCTCCACAAAAGAGCCCAGTAGGCTCCAGTGCTGGGTTGCCTCAGGCCAAACAACCAACAGGGAGGGAACCCAGCCCCACCCATCAGCAGTCAAGTGGATTAAAGTTTTACTGAGCTCTGCCCACCAGAGCAACAGCCAGCTCTACCCACCACCAGTCCCTCCCATCAGGAAGCTTGCACAAACCTCTTAGATAGCCTCATGAACCAGAGGGCAGACAGCAGAAGCAAGGAGAACTACAATCCTGCAGCCTGTGGAACAAAAACCACATTCACAGAAAGACAGACAAAAGGAAAAGGCAGAGGGCTATGTACCAGATGAAAGAACAAGATAACACCCCAGAAAAACAACTAAATGAAGTGGAGATAGGCAACCTTCCAGAAAACAGAATTCAGAATAATGATAGTGAAGATGATCCAGGACCTCGGAAAAAGAGTGGAGGCAAAGATCGAGTAGATGCAAGAAATGTTTAACAAAGATCTAGAAGAATTAAAGAACAAACAAACAGAGATGAACAATGCAATAACTGAAATGAAAACTACACTAGAAGGAATCAATAGCAGAATAACTGAGGCAGAAGAATGGGTAAGTGACCTGGAAGACAGAATGGTGGAATTCACTGCTGTGGAACAGAATAAAGAAAAAAGAATGAAAAGAAATGAAGACAGCCTAAGAGACCTCTGGGACAACATTAAATACAACAACATTCGGATTATAGGCCTCTCAGAAGGAGAAGACAGAGAGAAAGGACCCAAGAAAACATTTGAAGAGATTATAGTCGAAAACTTCCCTAACATGGGAAAGGAAATAGCCACCCAAATCCAGGAAGTGCAGAGTCCCATACAGGATAAAGCCAAGGAGAAACACACTGACACACATAGTAATCAAACTGGCAAAATTTAAAGACAAAGAAAAATTATTAAAAGCAGCAAGGGAAGAACAACAAATAACATACAAGGGAACTCCCATAAGGTTAACAGCTCATTTCTCAGCAGAAACTCTACAAGCCAGAAGGGAGTGGTATGATATACTTAAAGTGATGAAAGGGAAGAACCTACAACCAAGATCACTCTACCCGGCAAGGATCCATTCAGATTCGATGGAGAAATCAAAAGCTTTACAGACAAGCAAAAGCTAAGAGAATTCAGCACCACCAAACCAGCTCTACGACAAATGCTAAAGGAACTTCTCTAAGTGGGAAACACAAGAGAAGAAAAAGACGCACAAAAACAAACCCAAAACAATTAAGAAAATGGTAATAGGAACATACATATCGATAATTACCTTAAATGCGAATGGATTAAATGCTCCAACCAAAAGACATGGGCTTGCTGAATGGATACAAAAACAAGACCCATATATATGCTGTCTACAAGAGACCCACTTCAGATCTAGGGACACATACAGACTGAAAGTGAGGGGATGGAGAAAGATATTCCATGCAAATGGAAATCAAAAGAAAGCTGGAGTAGCAATACTCATGTCAGATAAAATAGACTTTAAAATAAAGAATGTTACAAAAGACAAGGAAGGACACTACATAATGATCAAGGGATCAATCCAAGAAGAAGATATAACAATTATAAATATATATGCACCCAACATAGGAGCACCTCAATACATCAGGCAACTGCCAAGAGCTATAAAAGAGGAAATCGACAGTAACACAATAATAGTGGGGGACTTTAACACCTCACTTACACCAATGGACAGATCATCCAAAATGAAAATAAATAAGGAAACAGAAGCTTTAAATGACACAATAGACCAGATAGATTTAATTGATATTTATAGGACATTCCATCCAAAAACAGCAGATTACACTTTCTTCTCGGGTGCGCACAGAATATTCTCAAGGATAGTTCACATCCTGGGTCACAAATCGAGCCACAGTAAATTTAAGAAAACTGAAATCATATCAAGCATCTTTTCTGACCACAACACTATGAGATTAGAAATGAATTACAGGGGAAAAAAACGTAAAAGACACAAACACATGGAGGCTAAACAATACGTTACTAAATAACCAAGAGATCAATGAAGACATCAAAGAGGAAACCAAAAAATACCTGGAGACAAATGACAGTGAAAACATGACGATCCAAAACCTATGGGATGCAGCAAAAGCAGTTGAAGAGGGAAGTTTACAGCTGTACAAGCCTACCTCAAGAAACAAGAAACATCTCAAATAAACAATCTAACCTTACACCTAAAGGAACTAGAGAAAGAAGAACAAACAAAACCCAAAGTTAGCAGAAGGAGAGAAATCATAAAATGAGAGCAGAAATAAATGAAATAGAAACAAAGAAAACAATAGCAAAGATCAATAAAACTAAAAGCTGGTTTTCTGAGAAGATAAACAAAATTGATAAACCATTAGTCAGGCTCATCAAGAAAAAGAGGGAGATGACTCAAATCAATAAAATTAGAAATGAAAAAGGAGAAGTTACAACAGACACGGCAGAAATACAAAGCATCATAAGAGACTACTACAAGCAACTCTATGCCAATAAAACGGACAACCTGGAAGAAATGGACAAATTCTTAGAAAGGTATAGCCTTCCTATACCTGTGATTAAAAATCTTCCAACAAACAAAAGTCCAGGACCAGATGGCTTCACAGGTGAATTCTGTCAAACATTTAGAGAAGAGCTAACACCCATCCTTCTCAAACTCTTCCAAAAAACTGCGGAGGAAGGAACACTCCCAAACTCATTCTATGAGGCCACCATCACCCTGATACCAAAACCAGACAAAGATACTACAAAAAAAGAAAATTACAGACCAATATCACTGATGAATATAGATGCAAAAATCCTCAACAAAATACTAGCAAACAGAATCCAACAACACATTAAAAGGATCATACACCATGATCAAGTGGGATTTATCCTAGGGATGCAAGGATTCTTCAATATACGTAAATCAATCAATGTGATAAACCATATTAACAAATGGAAGAATAAAAAGCATATGATCATCTCAATAGATGCAGAAAAAGCTTCTGAAAAATTCAACACCCATTTATGATAAAAACTCTCCAGAAAGTGGGCATAGAGGGAAACTACCTCAACATAATAAAGGCCATATACAACAAACCCACAGCAAACACCATTCTCAATGGTGAAAAAGTGAAACCATTTCCTCTAAGATCACGAACAAGACAAGGATGTCCACTCTCACCACTATTATTCAACATAGTTTTGGAAGTGAAGAAGTAAAACTGTCACTGTTTGCAGATGACATGATACTATACATAGAGAATCCTAAAGACACCACCAGAAAACTATTAGAGCTAATCAATGAATTTGGTAAAGTTTCAGGATACAAAATTAATGCACAGAAGTCTCTTGCATTACTATACACTAATGATGAAAAACCTGAAAGAGAAATTAAGGAAACACTCCCATTTACCATTGCAACAAAAAGAATAAAATACCTAGGAAAAAACCTACCTAAGGAGACAAAAGACCTGTATGCAGAAAACTATAAGACACTGATGAAAGAAGTTAAAGATGATACCAACAGATGGAGAGATATACCATGTTCTTGGATTGGAAGAATCAATATTGTGAAAATGACTATACTACCCAAAGCTATCTATAGATTCAATGCAATCCCTATCAAATTACCAATGGCATTTTTTACGGAAGTAGAACAAAAAATCTTAAAATTTGTATGGAGACACAAAAGACCCCAAATAGCCAAAGCAGTCTTGAGGGAAAAAAACGGAGCCGGAGGAATCAGACTCCCTGACTTCAGACTGTACTACAAAGCTACAGTCATCAAGACAATGTGGTACTGGCACAAAAACAGAAACATAGATCCATGGAACAAGATAGAAAGCCCAGAGATAAACCCATGCACCTATGGTCAACTAATCTATGACAAAGGAGGCAAGGATATACAATGGAGAAAAGACAGTGTCTTCAATAAGTGGTGCTGGGAAAACTGGACAGCTACATGTAAAAGAATGAAATAAGAACACTCCCTAACACCATACACAAAAGTAAACTCAAGATGGATTAGAGACCTAAATGTAAGACCAGACACTATAAAATTCTTAGAGGAAAACATAGGAAGAACACTCTTTAACATAAATCACAGCAAGATCTTTTTTGATCCACCTCCTAGAGTAATGATAATAAAAACAAAAATAAACAAATGGGACCTAATGAAACTTAAAAGCTTTTGTACAGCAAAGGAAACCATAAACAAGATGAAAAGACAACCCTCAGAATGGGAGAAAATATTTGCAAAGGAATCAATGGACAAAGGATTAATCTCCAAAATATATAAAGAGCTCATGCAGCTCAATATTAAAAATACAAACAACCCAATCCAAAAATGCGCAGAAGACCTAAATAGACATTTCGCCAAAGAAGACATACAGATGGCCAAGAAGCACATGAAAAGCTGCTCAACATCACTAATTATTAGAGAAATGTAAATCAAAACTACAATGAGGTAGCACCTCACACCAGTTAGAATGGGCACCATCAGAAAATCTACAAACAACAAATGCTGGAGAGGGTGTGGAGAAAAGGGAACCCTCTTGCACTGTTGGTGGGAATGTAAATTGATACAGCCACTACGGAGAATAGTATGGAGGTTCCTTAAAAAACTAAAAATAGAACTACCATACGACCCAGCAATCCCACTACTGGGCATATACCCAGAGAAAACCATAATTCAAAAAGACACATGCCCCCCAACGTTCATTGCAGCACTATTTACAATAGCCAGGTCATGGAAGCAACCTAAATGCCCATCAACAGACGAATGGATAAAGAAGTTGTGGTACATATATACAATGGAATATTACTCAGCCATGAAAAGGAATGAAATTGGGTCATTTGTAGAGACGTAGATGAATCTAGAGACTGTCATACAGAGTGAAGTAAGTCAGAAAGAGAAAAACAAATATTGTATATTAATGCATATATGTATGTGGAACCTAGAAAAATGGTACAGATGAACTGGTTTTCAGGGCAGAAATTGAGACACAGATGTAGAGAACAAACATATGGACACCAAGGGGGGAAAGCGGCGGTGGGTGTGGGGTGGTGGTGTGATGAACTGGGCGATTGGGATTGACATGTATACACTGATGTGTATAAAATTGATCACTAATAAGGACCTGCTGTATAAAAAAAAAGTAAAATAAAATGCAAAAATTAAAAAAAAAAGAGCTTAGAAAAGAAGAGAGGCCTATAGTTGAAGCTATTTAAAAGTAAAGTCAATGGGGTGATTAGGAGGGTATAGCATAAAAAGATAAAAGAGGATAGAATGGAGCCCTGAGAAAAGTGATGAAAAGCAGGAAGAAATCTAGCAACTGGGGAGCTGTAAAATGAAGGGAAGAAGGCAATCTTTTGTTGAATGGTCAATCTTTTAAGTCTTTTTATCCTGAGAAAGAAAAAGAAAACCAGAAAACTTCCACGGACACTCCATGGAATCTATTGTGGCTTTTTGCACCCATTAAGCCATAGAACTTCTTGGAGAGTACATATACTCCCTGCCCCAGTTACCACTTGCTTCTCAACTCTTTGCTGTCTATAGATTTTGGCAACTTTCACCATTGGTAGTGTTCTTAATGAGAAACAACAGAAACCACCAAATCAGCAAATTGGTACTCATCTTCCTTTGTCTTTAGCCGTTGACACAATGAAATATTCAGATCTTCCCCCAAATTTTTATTGCTTCTCTGGTTTGTGGCTTTTTTGTCTCTGAGCCTGAATTGTTAATAATCAAATCTTCATAATTTCCTTTAGGACTCTCTTTTCCTAAATCCCTAAATATAGACATTCCTTAAATTTTGTGGGGGCACTTTTATTTCTTTCTACTCCTATAAATAAAGTTATCTCCTGGTATTGCTTCCATTATTTTAATATTCTTAATTTTCTTTATTTTTAAAGTTTTTTTCTTTGGGGATTTATTCACTTATAATGCTTAAAGTATCACCAAACTATATAAACCTTTCTTTTCTTCCTACATCCAATTCTGCACTTCAAAATTTTGGCTAAAATTTTCTACTTAGAAATCTCACTGAAACTTTAATTCGTCATGCTTAGCAAAGAACTTGTCAACTTTTCCTTAAAAACTGTTTCTGCTCTTCCTGTTCCATTTTGGTTAATGTCAAGAGCGGCACCTAGATATAAAATGTGTTTTTACCTTACATTGCCCCCATCTCATGCAGGACTTCTGTTCTCTACTCTAAATATATTATCAAACTTATTCCTGCTATTGTTTTCACTTCTTCTCCCTGTTTTATAGTCTTAAATTTGCCAGCACAATTCTTGTTCTTTTCACTTAACAGTTATACTTTTGGAATCATCTAACTGGTCTTCCACATGTATTATCTATTTCTTCTAAGCCATCATCCATGCAGTGCTACAGAAAGAAATACAAATGCATTTACACCATATATTTTCCAGAACAGATTTCAAGTGTCATAGGATATGACAAAGTAGCGTAAATTAAGATGTGGCAAGCAGAAAGGGCAATAGGGCTGATATTACTCTGGGCCAGTAACAGGGCTAAAAGGAGATACTACATTCATCAATACACCTGCTTAAGACGGACCACAGTTTTGGTTCAGAACTTTCTAGCACAAGAGGAAAGTGGGAAACCTTGTCACTTTCATTATTCATACTGTCTCTGATATAGAAAATAAACTAAGGGCAATCCACATCATCCACGAACTAACCTCGACTTACCTTCCAGTAGAACTGACCACAGTTTCCCTTCTTTAGCCCCTTAGTGAACCTGCATATCATTCTAGAAGACAACACATCTACCATCTTCACAGGCATTTATCTCACAGAACATGGAGGAAAGTTTGCTTCTACCTCTGCTATATCACTTAATTCTTTTTCTATTATGTTCCTCTTCATATTTGTTATGATAAGCATTTGTCCTATATTTCTCCCTCTCTTACCTTCAGCTTCTATATATACTAAAAATTTATTTTGAATCTATCTCACTGCAGCTACCCAAATGTAGGCCCTTATCTCTCCTCTCCTGGCAGCCACATTCAATGTTTTCCCTGCTTCTGGCCTCACCTTCTCCAAACCACCTTGTATGGTCTACCACCTTTTAGCATACAAACTGTTTTCTGGCACCTGGTGCATATTCCTCAATCAGAATCCATAAAACTCTATTTAATAATTTGTTTTCTTTCCCCTCTATTCTTGTAAGCTGGTCTCTCTATATTTTCCTAGTTCTTCCAGTATAAGTATAATTTCTGAAACAGAACATCACTCCTAAATAAATGAATGAATGAATTAATAAACGAATGAATTTGCTGAACTAAAATGTGTAAGGTTTTTTTTTTTTTTAAAGAATCACATTTTCTTGCTTTTTGACATAGTTTATTGAAGCTTTGGGGATGAATAGAAATCATCATAGCCTTAACAAAGGTTCCTGGTTAAAGAAATGCTTAGACATGCTTCTTTAAATTGCAACTATTTCTAAGAGTTATTATGCAATAGTGGGTTTTCAAAATGTTCTTCTGAAATGTTATAAATGTTCTTTGAACTTGGAAGAAGCTTTCTTTTTCTGATTGCATCCTTTTGTATTAGGTAATTAACGCAGTAAAAAAAGATTATCTGTTTGTAATTTTTCAAAATTAGATTTCATCAATAGGATTAAAATATCAGAAAGCATGTCTCTCCATTTTATGAAGCTAAGATCAATGCATATGTTAGGGGTCAGAGATTACCACTGTCCTGAGAAACTTCAAGCAATTCAATAACTTGCTGTGTGATCAAAAACTCCACATGTAAGTTTTACCAAAATTCATTCAGATTGACCTACTTTATTAGTTCTCCTTAGGAATCTAAGAAAATTCATGGTATTCACAAAGGAAGTTATTCTACTTCCAGTTACTCCCAGCAAATGGCAAGCAGAAATGAAAAACCCAAACCCACTAGTTTTTTTCTTTTAAAATTTGTGTTCTGTAACCCATTAAATCAGAGACTGTCTATTTCCAGTCCTCAGACACAAATTCCTGATTTCAATATGGCCCAAGTCCATTGAAACTAACAGACACATATTTACAGATTTTTTAATAATGTAAACAGTTACAATGCCCCTAGATACCTCTCCACATTGCAACTCTGTACAGTTCTCTACTCTGTAAAGTTCACAAAATCCCAAGTGACAATGATTTAACAAAATCTTTGAGCTTGTACAATTTGAATATATTTCTTGCAATGTGAAGCAGGAAGTTGATGTGGATGTGTATTAAAAGCTGAACATCAAAAGAAAAGGGTAAAATCCATTTAAGCAAGATCAAAGTGCATTAATCTTGCCAGTACACAACTGCAATGTAAACACTACAAAGGGTAAATAGAGTTGGAAAGATTCTCTCATCTGCATAGCTTAAATGGTATGCCTTCGGGGAAGAAACTTTGTCTTTACAGGTACTGTGCTACTTTTGCAATGTCCCTGAGCACAGGGTAGAAGCTGAACAAATAATCATATTTAATACTCTTGGGCCAATGCTATTATGTGAAGCATGGAATCTTTAATCATGATAACAGCAATAAATGGTAAGTAAATACACTTCTTTCCTTTCCCCCTTTATCTCTGTTACCACCCCCTTGACATTCTTCTACACCTCATCCCACAGATGGCATTTCTTGCCAAATTCACGTTTGGGCACCACCTGCTACTTGTAACAGTACCACTCTGTCGAAATATTTTTAGCATCTGAAAATTAAACTGTCCTTCAGGTGCAATCTCACACTTAATGAAAATGACACCTTGGCATGAGGCATACGGCTGCCTTTATGATTCATTTGGCAGCTTGAGCTTATTTAAATAATGAACACATTTTGCTGCTCTCAGCATTAGGATCAATCGGATTCGCTAGTATGGCAAAATTCTGACCAGCATTTGACTGGACTTCTCCCTTCCACTGACAATCTCCAAAGAACAAGAACATCCAACTAAAACTGTAGAAATATTTTTTCTGAAAATGAATCAAATCTACTGGATGATTAATTAAGGCTTTTGGAGTACCTATAAATTTAAAAGGTAGGACATATATTGGTTTTCTAGGACATAAATTACAGATAGTTCATCTGGATAGAGGTTGGAATTAATGATTATAAACTCTCTTGTGCAACTTTAAGAGGAATACTTAGTTTCACACCGTGAAACATTCAGACAATCCTCTTGTAAAGCATGTTAGGGGGTTCCAGACCAGAACAGAAGGAAAAAGAAAACCCACTGCAGAAGAACAGCCCTAATTATCTAACTCTGTGAATCAATCCTGACACCATCTATGAGAGGACAGGAAGGCTTGAAAATTCACATAGTTCACAAAAAAACATATACACTCTTGTTCTCTTCACACTTAAAAGGTGATTTCACTGACATTATGACTATGTAGGAAGGAAAATCCTTACTAAATATATACCTTGAATTAACAACATAAAAATAAACAAATTCTTACTTCATTGTACATACATAAAAACTGTTCTGTGATAGGAGTCAAAGAGAACTGGATAGAAACGAGGCTTCTCCCACTCACTAGACTTGTAACTTCAAAAAATTAATTAACGTCAACTAGCCTCAGTTTCTTTATCTGTCAGAAGCACATGCCTCTGAGGGGTGCTGGGAGAATTACATTAGAAAATATATATACATCTACACCTACATATACATATATGTCTGTCTGTCTATCTATCTATCTAACATCTCCCTCCCTACCTATCTATATCACTGTATCACAGGGCTTCAAAATTGCTAGCTGTTATTATTTTAGAACACTGTTTATAAAACTTTGAGAAATATCCTATGTAAATATATGTTTAAAAGTTAATGGTGGGAATTCCCTGGCGGTCCAGTGGCTAAAACTCCATGCTTCTACTGCTGGGGGCCCGGGTTCGATCCCTGGTCAGGGAACTAATATCCTGCAAGCTGCGTGGTGCCACCAAAAAAAAAAAAAAAAAGGGAAAAAAAAAAAGTTAATCGTAACAGAAACTTAGATTGCTAATGAAAGCAAGCTGAATCAGAAGCCAGCTGATAAGAAAGCTATAAACCTGTTAAAGACAACTGAGAAGAACAAAGACCAATTGTAAATTATGTAAATCGTATAACTTCATTTTTACAATTAAAAAAAATATTTCCAATATCACAGCCTTAGACTTCAAAATACTTACAAGTTGCTGATGGGGAAAAATCCTCACCAGATGAAGGCCAGTGCACCAGGATAGCAGCCATAGTGACTAGTTTCTTCCCCTTTCAGCTTTGATGCAACATAAGGGGGAAAAAAGGCCCCGAAGAATCAGAAGACCATGAATGGGAACTTCCAGCACATTGGGAATGCAGGGAATACAGCATAAGGTCATCTCGCATTCTTAGCTAACAGCCTAAGCATAATGGATATATCATTTTTGGCTGTGGAATAGAAAAACCTCTGGCTGCCAAGGAACAGGCCTGGAAAAACTTTTGATGCTTAGCTGGCTGGGAAACTATGAACAGCCCTTGGGATAGTTTAACCCGAAGAAAGGTTCAAAATTAATCATGCCAGGAAAGAGAGAAGGGCTGATTAGAATGGAAGATGAGCACAAATGGTAAGTGAAAATAAAAAGTACTATTTATTTTGCCCCTTCCTTGTCCTTCTTATACATTATTTTAAGCCACACTCATCCCAGAAAGAAACTCTGACATTAAGACTCAACAAATGCTCAAAATGCAAACTAGAAACTGGAAAAGCTAGGATGTGAACAAGAGCTGAGTTTTTTTACTGCATCAAGCAGCATCAAATATTTATACCTATGTACTTTGTAATTTTTGTAATATGTCTCTAGGTTGCATATACACATACACTATTTGATTATTATTTACTATTTTAATAAAGAGATCAGCTTTTAACTTTAATAAAAAATTAGTGGAAAACCTTGATGCTTTCTACCACTTCAGACTCCTTTAAAAGGCATTCAAGGTTTTCACTATCCAGTGCCCCCCTGTATAATTCTAGGCTCACCTCCCATTGCATTTCCCTCTGTATCCTCCTCTCTTATCACTCTGGATTCTCAGAACTTTCATTCTTTCATGCAAATTCTCTATGAAGAATCATGCCAAATTTTCAAGATCCTTTTCTAGTATTTTCCAAAAGTACTTTCTTTAAATTCTTCCAGTGGAAA
This sequence comes from Eubalaena glacialis, assembly GCF_028564815.1. NCBI lineage: Eukaryota > Metazoa > Chordata > Mammalia > Artiodactyla > Balaenidae > Eubalaena > Eubalaena glacialis. Next base: position 48,178,820 of record NC_083723.1, read on the forward strand.
TTTGTCTTCTGGGTTTCCACAATATTTTGTTTAGACTTCAATTAAAGTAGTTATACCGTCTCATCTGCCCTAAATTATTCTTTACGATATAGGATGTTTCTTCGCAAAGTTCTTTTGAGGCAGGGCTTTGTCATTCATCTTCAAATCCTCTCTGCTTCTTAAGATAGTACATTACCCTTTAAATTCTAACTAACTTAAACTCAACTGAACACTACCAATTTATATAATTGTCTTACAGTTCGTAAACTGCCTTCACATAGGTGATGGCAGAGTAACTGCACAGAGGTTAAGGTTAGGGGGCTGTCGCAGCATTCAGCTAAGCTCTACCACTTACTAACTGTGTGACCCTGAGCAAATTATTTAACATATCTGTGTCTCATCATAAGGTGAGAATATGGAGATGTTATAAGTATCAAATGACCTAATAGAGTTAAAACACATGGACGTAGAACAACAATAACTGTCATTACTTTCCCATGGTTTGTTACCTCTGCTTCATTGTTTATCCACGTGCTGCTCATCAGAAATCATTTAAGAAGAGTACCATTGAAGGAAACACAAAAAAGTATCTTTTTTAAAAAATAGGAGTGGAAGATAAAGGGCAGAAACAAAGGGCGAATCAAGAGATCCTTTTTTCACGTCAGTCAGGTGGCCATAATGAAAGAGAAGATCAAAATGAGTCAAAAACTAAAAAGATCAGCAGCCGCATTGTTCTTCATACCGACTTAGATAAAGACACATGGACTTAAAATATTCAAAAGGAGGTTTGACTCTCAATGCTGGGGCTTGCCTAGCCAAGCAAGACTAGATGTGCTGCAACATTTATAGGTGCTTCCTTGTATATTTTCCTTGTATTAACAAATGTATACCATGAGTGTACTCATCATGTTTGCATTATTTAAATGATTATTGTTTTTAATTACATTATGTATAAGTAAGATTACATGGGTGTGTATAATCATTATGAGGTAATTAAAATTATTTTGATTGTTAAAATAATTTTTTAAAGTAGAGAAAGGAATTCCTCAAAAACATATCACTCCCATGGTTGCTGCCTCTCCCTTTCCTATAATTATTTTTTTCCATCTTAATCAATTTGATTCCCCAATTCCCAGGATATTCTATGCTTGAGCAGCACTTTTTGGCTGACTTTTGACCGTGTTCATGTAGTATTGCACATTTAGCTCCTCAGAATAACTATCTCCATCATTTCCACACCTGCTCCATCTGGAATCTCATTTTTCTCAATGCCATACTATTTCTTTCTCCTTACTCTCTATCAACATTTTATCAATCATCAAGTTTTATTTCCACCTTTCTCCTAAATATCTTTTATGGCTATTTTTATTATTCATGTCTTAGTTTAGGTCCTTAAAGTTTTCCCACACTTTAATAGCTTTCTGAGTTTCTTGTTATCAGTCTTACCTTCCCACATTTTTTCTTCTACATAATGCCAAAAGTGACTTCATCAACATTCAGTTTGTTTACGCCAATCCACTGTGTGTTTTTTTTGTTTTTTAAAAAATTTTTAATAGATCTTTATTGGAGTATAATTGCTTCACAATACTGTGTTAGTTGATGCTGCACAACAAAGCGAATCAGCCATATGCATACACATGTCCCCATATCCCCTCCCTCTTGAGCCTCCTTCCCCTTCTCCCTATCCCACTCCTCTAGGTCATCGCAAAGCACCGAGCCCATCTCCCTGCGCTATGCTGCTGCTTCCCATCAGCCAACTATTTTACATTCGGTAGTGTTATCTATGTTGACGCTACTCTCACTTTGCCCCAGCTTTGCCCTCCCACCCCATGTCCTCAAGTCCATTTTCTATGTCTACCTCTTTATTCCTGCCCTGCAACTACGTTCATCAGTACCATTTTTTTTTTTTTTTGGATTCCATATATATGCGTTAGTGTACCGTATTTGTTTTTCTCTTTCTGACTTACTTCACTCTGTATGACAGACTCTAGGTCCATCCACCTCACTACAAATAACTCAGTTTCGTTTCTCTTTATGGCTGAGTAACATTCCATTGTATATATGCACCATATCTTCTTTATCCATTCATCTGTCGATGGACATTTAGGTTGGTTCCATGTCCTGGCTATTGTAAATAGTGCTGCATTGAACATTGTGGTGCATGTCTCTTTTTGAATTATGATTTTCTCAGGGTATATGCCCAGTAGTGGGATAGGTGGATCATATGGTAGTTCTATTTTTATTTTTTAAGGAACCTCCATACTGTTCTCCATAGTGGCTGTATCAACTTACAATCCCACCAACAGTGTAGGAAGTTTCCCTTTTCACCACACCCTTTCCAGCATTTATTGTTTCTAGATTTTTTGATAATGGCCATTCTGACCGGCGTGAGGTGATACCTCACTGTAGTTTTGATTTGCATTTCTCTCATAATTAGTGATGTTGAGCATCTTTTCATGTGCCTCTTGGCCATATGTATGTCCTCCTTGGTGAAATGTCTATTTAGGTCTTCTGCTCATTTTTTAACTGGATTATTTGTTTTTTTGATATTGAGCTCCACGAGCTGTTTGTATATTTTGGAGATTAATCCTTTGTCTGCTGTTTCATTTGCAAATATTTTCTCCCATTCTGAGGGTTCTTTTTTGGTCTTGTTTATGGTTTCCTTTGCTGTGCAAAAGCTTGTAAGTTTAATTAAGTACCATTTGTTTATTTTTGTTTTTATTTCCATTACTCTAGGAGGTGGGTCAAAAAAGATCTTGCTGTGGTTTATGTCAAAGAGTGTTTTTCCTATGTTTTCCTCTAAGAGTTTTATGGTGTCTGGTGTTACATTTGAGTCTTTAATCCATTTGGACTTCAGTTTTGTGTATGGTGTAGGTAGTGTTCTAATTTCATTCTTTTACATGTAGCTGTCCAGCTTTCCCAGCACCACTTATAGAAGAGGCTGTCTTTTCTCCATCACATGTTCTTGTCTCCTTTGTCGTAAGTTAGGTGCCCATACGTGTGTGGGTTTATCTCTGGGCATTCTATCCTGTACCATTGATCTATATTTCTGTTTTTGTGCCACTACCATACTGTCTTGATTACTGTAGCTTTGTGGTATAGTTCAAAGTTGGGGAGCCTGATTCCTCCAACTCTGGTTTTCTTTCTCAAGATTGCTTTGGCTATTCGGGGTCTTTTGTTTCCTAAGAATTGTGAACTTTTTGGTTCTAATTCTGTGAAGGATGCCATTGGTAGTTTGATAGGGATTGCACTGAATCTGTAGATTGCTTTGCATAGTATAGTCATTTTCACCATATTGATTCTTCCAATCCAGAACATGGTATATTTCTCCATCTGTTTATGTCATCTTTGATTTCTTTCATCAGTGTTTTATAGTGTTCTGAGTACAAGCCTTTCACCTCCTTAGGTAGGTTTATTCCTAGGTATTTTATTCTTTTTGTTGCAATGCTAAATGGGAGTGTTTCCTTAATTTCTCTTTCTGATTTTTCATTGTTGGTGTATAGGAATGCCAGAGATTTCTGTGCATTAATTTTGTATCCTGCAACCTTAGCAAATTCACTTACTAGTTCTAGTAGTTTTCTGGGGGCATGTTTGGATTTTCTATGTATAGTATCATGTCATTGGCAAACAGTGACAATTTTATTTCTTCTTTTCCGATTTCTATTTTTTCTTTTTCTTCTCTGATTGCTGTGGCTAGGACTTCCAAAACTATGTTGAATAAGCGTGGCGAGAGTGGATATCCTTGTCTTGTTCCTGATTAGTGGAAATGCTTTCAGTTTTTCACCATTGAGTGTGATGCTTGCTGTGGGTTTGTCATATATGGCCTTTATTATGTTGAGGTAGGTTCCCTCTATGCCCATTTTCTGGAGAGTTTTTATCATAAATGGGTGTTTAATTTTGTCAAAAGCTTTTTCTGCAACTATTGAGATAATCATATGGTTTTACTTTCTTAACTTGTTAATGTGGTGTATCACATTGATTGATTTGCGTATACTGAAGAATCCTTACATCCCTGGGATAAATCCCACTTGATCATGATGTATGATACTTTTAATGTGTTGCTGGATTCTGTTTGCTAGTTTTTTTTTTTTTAAAGATTTATTGATTGATTGATTGATTGATTGCTATGTTGGGTCTTCGTTTCTGCTCTAGGGCTTTCTCTAGTTGCGGCAAGCGGGGACCACTCTTCATCGCAGTGCATGGGCCTCTCACTATCGTGGCCTCTCTTGTTGCAGAGCACAGGCTCCAGACGCGCAGGATCAGTAGTTGTGGCTCACAGGCCTAGTTGTTCCACGGCATGTGGGAATCTTCCCAGACCAGGGCTCGAACCCATGTCCCCTGCATTAGCAGGCAGATTCTCAACAACTGCGCCACCAGGGAAGCCCCTGTTTGCTAGTATTTTGTTCAGGATTTTTGCATCTATGTTCATCAGTGATTCTGGTCTATAATTTTCTTTTTTTGTGGTATCTTTTTCTGGTTTTGGTATCAGGGTGATGGTGGCTTCGTACAATGAATTTGGGAGTGTTTCTCTCTCTGCAATTTTTTGGAAGAGTTTGAGAAGGATGGGTGTCAGCTCTTCTCTAAATGTTTGATAGAATTCACCTGTGAAGCCATTTGGTCCTGGGCTTTTGTTTGTTGGAAGATTTTTAATTACAGTTTCAATTTCATTACTTGTGAGAGGTCTGTTTATATTTTCTAATTCTTCCTGGATCAGTCTTGGAAAGTTGTAGTACCTTTCCAAGAATTTGTCCATGTCTTCGTAGTTGTCCATTGTATTGGCGTATAGATGTTTGCAGTAGTCTCTTATACTCCTCTGTATTTCTGCAGTGTCAGTTGTGATTTCTCCTTTTTCATTTCTAATTTTATTGATTTGCATCCTCTCCCTTTTTTTCTTGATGAGTCTGGCTAAGGGTTTATCAATTTTGTTTATCTTCTCAAGGAACCATCTTTTAGTTTTATTGATCTTTACTATTGTTTTCTTCGTTTCTATTTCATTTATTTCTGCTCTGATCTTTATGATCTTTATGATTTCTTTCCTTCTACTGACTTTGGGTTTTCTTTGTTCTTCCTTCTCTAGTTAAGTGTAGGGTTAGATTGTTTATTTGAGATTTTTCTTGTTTCTTGAGGTGATATTGTATTGCTATAAACTTCCCTCGTAGAATTGCTTTTGCTGTGGCCCATAGGTTTTGGGTTGTCATGTTTTCATTGTCATTTGTTTCTATGTATTTCTTGTTTCTTCTTTGATTTCTTCAGTGACCTCTTGGTTATTTAGTAGTGAACTGTTTAGCCTCCATGTATTTGTGTTTTTTACAGTTTTTTTCCTGTAATTGATTTCCAATCTCATAGAGTTGTGCTCAGAAAAGATGCTTGATATGATTTCAATTTTCTTAAATTTTCCGAGGCCTGATTTGTGACCCAAGATGTGATCTATCCTGGAGAATGTTCCATATGCACCTGAGAAGAAAGTGTATTCTGCCACTTTTGGGTGGAATGTTCTATAAATATCAATTAGATCTATCTGGTCTATTGTGTTATTTAAAGCTTGTGTTTCCTTATTTATTTTCTGTTTGGAGGATCTGTCCACTAGTGTAAGTGGGGTGTAAAGTCCCCTACTATGACTGTGTTACTGTCAATTTCCCCTTTTATGGCTGTTAGCATTTGCCTTATGTATTGAGGTACTCCTATGTTGGGTGCATAAACATTTATAATTGTTATATCTTCTTCTTGGATTGATCCTTTGATCATTATGTAGTGTCCCTCCTTATCTGTTGTAACAGTCTTTATTTTTTATTTTATTTTTTATTTTTAAAGTTCTCTTTATTTATTTATGGCTGTGTTGGGTCTTCGTTTCTGTGCGAGGGCTTTCTCCAGTTGCAGCGAGAGGGGGCCACTCTTCATCGCGGTGCGCGGGCCTCTCACTATCGTGGCCTCTCTTGTTGCGGAGCACAGGCTCCAGACGCACAGGCTCAGCAATTGTGGCTCACGGGCCTAGTCGCTCCGCGGCATGTGGGATCTTCCCAGACCAGGGCTCGAACCCATGTCCCCTGCATTGGCAGGCAGATTCTCAACCACTGCGCCACCAGGGAAGCCCCCAGCCTTTATTTTAAAGTCTATTTTATCTGATACGAGTATTGCTACTCCAGCTTTTTGATTTCCATCTGCATGGAGTATATTTTTCCATCCTTTCACTTTCAATCTGTATGTGTCCCTAGGTCTGAAGTGGGTCTCTTGTAGACAGCATATATATGGGTATTGTTTTTGTGTCCATTCAGCCAGTCTGTGTCTTTTGGTTGGGGCATTTAATCCATTTACATTCAAGGTTATTATCGATATGTATGTTCCTATTACCATTTTCTTAATTGTTTGAGATTGTTTTTGTGGGTCTTTTTCTTCTCTTGTGTTTCCTGCCTAGAGAAGTTTCTTTAGCATTTGTTGTAAAACTGGTTTGGTGGTGGTGAATTCTCTTAGCTTTCGCTTGTTTGAAAAGCTTTTGACTTCTCCACCGAATCTGAATCACATCCTTCCTGGGTAATCTTGGTTGTAGGTTTTTCTTTTTCATCACTTTAAATATGTCTTCCCATTCCCTTCTGGCCTGCAGAGTTTCCGCTGAAAAATCAGCTGATAACCTTATGGGGATTCCTTTGTATGTTATTTTTTGTTTTTTCCTTGCTGCATTTAACATTTTTTCTTTGAATTTAATTTTTGATAGTTTGATTAACATACGTCTTGGTGTGTTTTTCCTAGCGTTTATCCTGTATGGGACTCTCTGTGCTTTCTGGACTTGACTATTTCCTTTCCTGTGTTAGGGAAGTTTTCAACTATAATCTCTTCAAATATTTTCTCAGTCCCTTTCTTTTTCTCTTCTTCTTCTGGGACCCCCTATAATTCGAATGTTGGTGCGTTTAGTGTTGTCCCAGAGGTCTCTGAGATTGTCTTCAATTCTTTTCATTCTTTTTTCTTTATTCTGCTCCTCGGCAGTTATTTCCACCATTTTGTCTTCCAGCTCACTTATTCATTCTTCTGCCTCAGTTTACTCTGTTATTGATTCCTTCTAGTGTATTTTTCATTTCGGTTACTGTGTTGTTCATCTCTGTTTGTTCTTTAGTTCTTCTAGATCTTGTTAAACATTTCTTGTATTTCCTCAATCTGTGCCTCCATTCTATTTCCGAGATTCTGGATCATCTTTACTATCATAACTCTGAATTCTTTTTCTGGTAGATTCCCTATTTCCTCTTCATTTATTTGGTCTTGTAGGTTTTTACCTTGCTCCTTCATTTGTGACATATTTTTTTGCGGTCTTATTTTTATTTTTTAATTTTTTTTTATGAGTGGGATTGTGTTCCTGTCTTACTGGTTGTTTGGCCTGAGGCGTCCAACACTGGGGTTTGTAGGCTATTGGGCAGAGCTGGGTCTTGGTGCTGAGACGAGGAACTCTGTGAGACCTCACTCCAATGAATATCCCTTGGGGTCTGAGGTTCTCTGTTAGTCCAGTGGTTTGGACTTGGAGCTCCCACCACAGGAGCTTTGGCCCAACCCCAGGCTTGTGAACCAAGATCCTGCAAGCCACCTGGGAGCCCAACAGGCTTCCTGGGCTTGAGTGGGTGGGGCAATCACCCTCCGCTCCTCTCCCGCTCCTCCCGGAGGGCCCCTCCCACCTGCCTCTCCTGATTTCCCCAGCCTCAGGGGCGCTGATCCTGTCTGGCCTCCACTTCTCCTCCACCCCTCAGTCCCCCTACGTCCTACTGGTGTTCCTCCCATCTCCTTGGGTGTCAGAGTCCCCCAACCGTGGCCAGCAGGTGCCTTGGTTGTGGGGAGACCCTAACTCCGCGTCTTCCCACACCGCCATCTTGACTCCTCCTCTCCCAATCTATTGTTTAACATTCTCCTTCATACAGTTTTGGTTGGAATATAAATTGGTCTGGCAGTTTCTTATAAAACCAAACATATATCTACCCTATGATCCAGCCATTCCACTAATTGCTATTTAATTGAGAGACCTGAAAGCTTATGCCCACAACCATACTTGAACAAGAATGGCTACAGCAGCTTTTTTAAGCTGAGGTGTGTATCAATAGGAAAACAGATAACACAATGTGGTGTAGCCATACAGTTAAATACTTCTCAGAAATAAAAAGAAACAAATTACTGATAGATGCAATGACATGGATGAATTTCAAAAACATTTAAACAAAGGAGCATCTATTGTATAATTCCATTTATGTGAGTTTCTAGAATAGGCAAGAGTAATCTATTATGGAAAATTCAGAACAGTGGATTCCTCTGGGAACAAGGGTGTAGGGAACGATTAGGAAAGGGCAGAAGAAAGCTTCCTGAGGTGTTTCTGACCTTGACTGGCATTTGGGGTACAGGAGTATATCATTTGCCACAACTCAGTGAGTACTACACTTAAGATTAGTGCATTTCATTGTATATAAATTTCATCTGAATAGAAAAAATACACAAATATTGAACTCATATCATTGTTAATCATATGAGAATGGTGTGATGGTGTCTGAAATCTACTTTGAATTCATAAAAAAAGATGGTTGATGGATGAAGAGGAATGGATGGTTATGTGATAAATTATAGAAAATTATAAATTTGTAGAATATAGATTGAGGACAAATATGTATCACTGTCAAATTCTTTCAGCTTACGTGTATTTGAAATTTTTCATAGAAAAATAATTTAAAAATCCGTCTATGCCTCCTGAAACAAAAAACAGTATGTTTTTACTAACTTTCGGCTAAGGTGAGCTAAGGCATGTATAAGGATTAAGACAAATTAAGAAAATACAGCCTGTAAATTATTATTATAGGTGGTGAATAAAAACATTTACTTTTTTTCTTTACTAATACTTATCTTTATGGCTTAATCTTACATTCAAACTGCAGCAAAATCGAGAAATTTGAACAATATAACTGAGTCTGAGCTCCAAACATCACTTAGATTTTCATAGAGAAGCAAATTTGATCTGATAAAATCTTCAATGTATGGTTGATTTTCTATATCTAGATAGCACGTTATGTTCTTTTTACTTAAATATTATGGTTTTTAACTTCTTGTATTCAAATAGGAACTTTTTCATATTGTAATTGCCTCCATGCTGTAGAACTATGTTTGGAAAGTAAATTGGTAATAAATATTTAGTTTGTGATTTTTTTTTAAGAAAATACATATTGCTGTATTTTGGTTTTGTCTTTCTGTCCTGCTGATTGATTTATTTCTATCATGTATATCTTACAATCATTTCTCTATTTTGGTGAATTTCTCAAATTACAGAAACATAGTGTTGAGCACAAAGTAGGTTTTAAGGAGAGTGATTGGAATATTAATCTAATTTAAACCAAATGGATCTATCATGAGTTCATATGACTATTTGTCATCATTACTTACGATTTGATACTTATCTACTAAAATGTGGTCTATTTCCACTCTCTTATCTTGTAAGTATGTGGTCTTTTTTATTAATTGCTTGTAAAAGAAGAGTTCTTCAATATTTAAATATGGGAATGATATAATTATGTGCTTTACTCATTGTATATTAGAGTGACTTTTTCCATTGCAGATTTTGAGAGTTGTATAATGATGTCCTTTCATTTACAGGTACAACGTATAATGATTTATAGGTCTGTGTTTTATCATGATAAATATAGATTAGAAATATTTTGATATAATACTTTAGATTTAATACAGTTACCTCAACTATAATATTTGTAGGCATTTCTATAATTTTGGACTATTTATTACTTCTTAAATGCAGGAAGCTGAAATATTTACAAGTGATTCCTTGTATTAGGTTCTAAACAAATAAGTTCATACCCATCCATCATCATAAACTGTCCTTTTATCATTTACATTATGTTTTAAAATTATGTTAAGTATAAACTACTGTATGAACAGACTAGACGATTTGTTATTTGAGAAAATCAGAGGAATTTCATGAAGGAAATAACTTCATAGAAGAATTTTTCATTACCTCATAATGGTTATACATGCATATACACACACATATAATGCACATACTCTTGAGGTAATAATTTGGATATTGATTTTGATTATATTTAAACCTTAAGGACTCAATACAGATTTTTTGCCCAATGGATTTCTATACAATTGAAAAGGTTTGGGAAAAAGACAATTTTAAAAAATATTTTGTCATTACAGGACAGGTCAACAATAAATGGAATATGTATAATGTAAATGCTACTCTCTAAAAACAAAATCATGCTATCAATAGAGTCCATGTTCATAAAGTAATTACAATATTTTTCATACAATACGAACTAAAAATAAATTTTGAACCTGGATGAGGAAAACCAAGGCAGCACACTTTCATTTCCTACATCCAAAGAAAATAAAACTTTCTGTTTAGAAAAGTCATTGCTCCATGATAAAAAGTAATTTGTATGATCTTACTTAATCGATGACTTCACACTAAAACTTTCCCGTAAAGAGAAAATTGGTAGAGGTTCAAGAAACATGGTATTTCCTAACTCACCTCATTTTAAATTAGAGCACATTTTTCTTCCCTTTGCCAGAAAGTTCATCACATTTTTTTACACAGTGTACTTACTCTACTTTATTAAACGAGATGAAAAAGTGCATTTAAGTGAATGTGATTTATTTTTTAAAAGTTTCAGTGCTTGAGCAAGGAGCTAAAAAAAAAAAAAAGAAAAACCCACACCAAAGAGATATAGTACAGGAGTGATTTAAATTCTCTTAGAAGGAAGAAAAACATAGCAGTAACTCCTTTCAACTCTTTCTCCAATCTGCAGTCATATCTCACTCATTTGGTAACATTTAAAATAAGGGGAATGATGTACGTTTAAGAGACATTTCATAGAAATAAATACATCTTTTGAAAAACATTTATATAAAGAGAATGAGAATACAAGTCTCAGATTATGAGAAAATATTTGCAAAAGACATCTGATAAAAGACTGTTATCCAAGATAGACAAAGAACTCTTAAAATTCAATAAGAAAACAAACAACTGAATTAAAAAATGGGCCAAAGACTTTAATAGACATCTCACTAAAGAAGATATGCAGAAGGCAAATAAGCACAGAAAGATCTCCACATCACGTGTCATTAGGAAAATGCAAATTAAAACGAGATACCACTACACATCTATTAGAATGGCCAAAATCCAGAACACTGACAATACTAAATGCTGGCAAGGATTTGGAGCAGTGGGAACTCTCATTTATTGGTGGTGAGAATTCCAAATGACACAGCCACTATGGAAGACAGTTTGGTGGTTTTTACAAAACTAAACATACACATACCATATGGCCCAACAACTGTGTTCCTTGGTATTTACCCAAAGGAGCTAAAAAGTTATATCCACACAAAAACCTGCCCATGATGTTTACAGCAGCTTTATTCAAAGTTGCTAAAACTTGGAAGCAACCAAAATGTGCTTCAGTAGGTGAATCCAGACAATGGAATATTATTCAGAGCTAAAAAGAAATGAGCCTATCAAGCCATGAAAAGACACAGAGGAAACTTAAATGCATATTAGTAAGTGAAAGAAGCCCATGTGAAAAAGGTTACACACTGTATGGTGTGATTTCAACAACATGACATTCTGGAAAAGGCAAAACTACGGAGACAGTAAAAAGGTCAGGGGTTGCTGGGATTAAGGGGAAGAAAAGAATGAATAGGTTGAGCACAGAGGATTTTTGGGTCAGTGGCTTCACAGTGGCTACACTGACAAACTTTGTATGATACTATAATAGATCATACAAAGTATATACATGTCATTATACATTGGTCCAAACACCAAGAGTGAACCCTAATATAAACTACAGACTTTGGGTGATAATGATGCGTCCGTGTAGGTACATCAACTGTAACAAATGTACACTCTGGTGGGGGATGTTGATAATGGGGAAGCTAAGCATGTGTGGGAGTAGGGCTATGCGGAAAATCTCTATCCCTTTCATTCAGTTTTACTGTAAACCTAACTAAAAGTGCTCTAAAATACAAGGCCTATTATTTTCAAATAATTATAATAACATATTACCCTAAATTAACAGTATTCTTCTATGCATTAAGAACTCTAATTGCAGTTCAATCCTTTCCTATCATGTTAAGAACACTTTTTTCTACTCTTAGCTAACATATTTTAATTAGCCAGAAAAAGTCATTTGATTTATTTTTCAACCTTAAAAAGGTAACATATATTTTATTTTTAAAATATTAAGGTAATGAATTAAGAGGTTTCCTACTTACTGAATCATCCTTGTAACACTAGAATTGATTTCATGTGTTTATTTGGAATATCTGGATACTCATAAATGTATTTGTTTCTAGTTTTCCTTTTTGTCTGATATTGTTATTGGTGATACTATAGCTCCAGATGACTTGAATGGCTTGAAAGCCTTTTTATCTTTGTCTATGCTCTCAGACATTTCTTAGAGGTTTCATACAATTATCTCACCCACATATTTTATACATGATTCAAAGATAAATTGATAGATTGAAATCTTGCCAACAAACAAATGAACAAAACCACTTAAGCAACACAAAAATAAAAGCAAATATGTAATAACAATTTAATTTATTTCTTTTAAATTCTCTTAAAAATCAGGTGAATACTCAATTTCCACTTAATTTTTTTCTCTCTGAAAAGTAGCTCAGAATCTACAGATGGCAAAACTGGTATTTGTGAATTCTAGTAACAGTTGTATCCAGAAAAAAGCCAATTTTATATAATCATAAAATTTACTTTGCCAAAATATTTCTGAATATGTAATCACATAAAAAATGTTTACTCTGTGAAATAAAAAGTCAATTTTGTAAGTGCAATAGAAAAAGTTTCATCTTGCTATCTGCCCATTTCCTAGGACTTGGTAATAGCTCAAGCCCTTTTTCAAGGACTGCATTGACTGGGGGCTTTTCCTCTGTAGTTAGGCCCTTGAATTCTAGGGAAAGGAAATATCTATGACAATGTGGCCTGATTCTTAAAATAATGATTTAGGGACCAGGGAGTATTTAGGTCAATTTTTACTTGACACAGACCTTGGCAACTTTTTAATGAGTGTTATTATAGGTAGAAACTAATTATCTTGATTGCAAAACTAGCAAAGCTTCAGCATTTATTTCTATCATTCCCTGATCAGAAAGTGTTCTCAAAAATGGCGGAAATATAGGATCTCTTCAAAGAAGAAAAACATGTTCAACTGTGATATAATTAGCAGTTTCTATGGCTTTTGTTCTTAAGAGACAATAAGCGTTTTGATTCTTGAAAATGTCTAATTATGTGGGGAAGGAAATTCAAGGCAGAAAAGAAGATAATTTACAGCATAATTTTCAAAGTAATTAGAATTTGCAGAAAACAATTCTTATTACACACCTGTTTAATCTTCAAGATTTTATTATCCCTTAAGAAATAATAATTCATATTTAACATTAGCTACCATATTTTGTACTTTCCTAATCTCACTGTACTGAAAACAAACAACTTATTGTTATTTTAATAAAACAACCTGCACTTATTTTGAGATTTTTTTTTTTTAGGATTACATCTATATGAACTGGATACTAGTGAGTTTTTTAACATTGGAAGTGCTCTACTATATGTATAAAATTATATATATCACATCCCTATAATTTAAAATTTAAGGTTGCAATACAAAATTTAAAGTTGTAACATAAAATGCATAATTTTTGGTCTTATATTTGAATTTTACCTGCGTCTTTGCACTAAAAATCTATCTAGTTTTTCTTTACTGGATGCTTTGGACAAAAGGATATTTACATGGAAATAATAGTTATCACATATTTTAAATACTATGTTGCTGTTTTATCATCCAGTTTATCATTTAAAATAAAACATTATTAGTCCTAGTCTAGTTCAAGTGTAAAACAGTTAATTCATAGTAATCTATTCTGAAAACAACTTTTTTTTAAACTACCTGAGGCTTTTTTGAACCTAGAACTCACCATCTCTACCACTATTTAAAAAAAATTCCTAACATTTAACAGGACATGTAGTTGTGGGAGATTTTATGGGCTATTATAAAGGTGTTAGCAGTTGTATTAACCTAACACTGTCTTGGTAGAATGATTCAAGCAGAGTAAGGTAGGTCTTACTAGCCTTTCATAGAGATCTTATCAGTGATTGTTGTTTAAAATTCCAACCAACCTGTTCAAAGGATACACTAAGGTAGTGTTCATAACTCCCCAATTAAAATGGAAGCAGAAGTTACTAATTTAAGGCCAATATTAGAATAATTACAAAGTCTGAAGTAGACCACATCACAGTAAACTGAGTCTAAATAATGAACACACACATACACACCACACAAACATTCTTGCATGCTAATGTCAATTTAGTTGAGATATAAGATAGTCCACTCACAGAATGGAACAAAACTGTTCTGTCTCTATGTTTCTTCTTTAACAATCAAAGATGTACTATGTTTTGGTAGTTTAGCCTAGTCCTCAGTTTTAATGTTGGATGAGAGTGCAGACTCTGATTAAGTAGGTCTGGGTGGGCTCTGAGATTTTGCCTTTCTAACAAATTCCCAGCAGATGCATATGCTGCTAGTCCCATGGCAAACTCCTGGTAATAAGGGTTTATACCAGCTAAGCTTTCAATGATTTGAGCTATGCATAAATAACATAATCCATTCTGTGAACCATTGTTGGACAGACTCCTTTAACTGTGGCAAATCTTGGCTTTTTAAAAAGTATGCAACTGTATTTTCCAAAGTCTATAACTTGGGAGGAGTTTCAAGATGGCAGAAGTGTAAGACGCGGAGATCACCTTCCTCCCCACAAATACATCAGAAATACATCTACATGTGGAACACCTCCTACAGAACACCTACTGAACGCTGGCAGAAGACCTCAGACCTCCCAAAAGGCAAGAAACTCCCCACGTACCTGGGTAGGGCAAAACAAAAAATAAAAAACAGAGACAAAAAATAGGGACGTTACCTGCACCAGTGGGAGGGAGCTGTGAAGGAGGAAAGGTTTCCACACACTGGGAAGGCCCTTTGCGGGCGGAGACTGCGGGTGGCTGAGGGGAGAAGCTCCGGAGCCACGGAGGAGAGCGCAGCAACAGGGGTGCAGAGGGCAAAGCGGAGAGATTAACACACAGAGGATAGCTGCCGACCAGCACTCACCAGCCCAAGAGGCTTGTCTGCTCACCTGCCGGGACAGGCGGGGGCTGGGAGCTGAGGCTCGGGCTTTGGAGGTCAGATCCCAGGGAGAGGACTGGGGTTGGCTGCGTGAACATAGCCTGAAGGGGGCTAGTTCGCCACAGCTAGCCGGGAGGGAGTCCGGGAAAAGGTCTGGAGCTGCTGAAGAGGCAAGAGACTTTTTCTTGCCTCTTTGTTTCCTGGTGCTTGAGGAGAGAGGATTAAGGGCGCCACTTAAAGCAGCTCCAGAGACGGGCGCGAGCCGCGGCTATCAGCGCGGACCCCAGAGACGGGCATGAGACGCTAAGGCTGCTGCTGCAGCCACCAAGAAGCCTGTGTGCGAGCACAGGTCACTATCCACACCGCCCCTCCCAGGAGCCTGTGCAGCCCGCCACTGCCAGGCTCCCGTGATCCAGGGAAAACTTCCCCGGGAGAACGCACAGCGCCTCAGGCTGGTGCAACGTCACTCCGGGCTCTGCCGCCGCAGGCTCGCCCCGCATCCATACCCCTCCCTCCCCCCAGCCTGAGTGAGCCAGAGCCCCCGAATCAGCTGCTTCTTTAACCCTGTCCTGTTTGATTGAAGAACAGACGCCCTCAGGCGACCTACACACAGAGGTGGGTCCAAATCCAAAGCTGAACCCCGAGAGCTGTGCGAACAAAAAAGAGAAAGGGAAATTTCTCCCACCAGCCTCAGGAGCAGAGGATTAAATCTCCACAATCAACTTGATGTACCCTGCATATGTGGAATACCTGAATAGACAACGAATCATCCCAAATTGAGGAGGTGGACTTTGGCAGCAAAGATATATATATTTTTTCCCTTTTTCTCTTTTAGTGTGTGTGTATGTGTATGCTTCTGTGTGTGATTTTGTCTGTATAGCGTTGCTTTTACCATTTGTCCTAGGGTTCTATCTGTCCATGTTTGTTTTTTACTTCTTAAAATTTTTTCTTAATAATTATTTTTTATTTTTATAACTTTATTTTATTTTACTTTATTTTAATTTCATTTATTTTATCTTCTTTCTTTCCTTTTCTTTTCTTTTCTTTCTTTCTTTCTATTTTTTCTCCCTTTCATTCTGAGCCGTGTGGATGAAAGGCTCTTGGTGCTCCAGCCAGGCATCAGGGCTGTGCCTCTGAGGTGGGAGAGCCAAGTTCAGGACACTGGTCCACAAGAGACCTCCCAGCTCCACGTAATATCAAATGGCGAAAATTTCCCAGAGATCTCCATCTCAACGCCAAGACCCAGCTCCACTCAACGACCAGCAAGCTACAGTGCTGGACACCCTATGCCAAACAACTAGCAAGACAGGAACACAACCCGATCCATTAGCAGAGAGGCTGCCTAAAATCATAATAAGGCCACAGACACCCCAAAACACACCACCAGACGTAGACCTGCCCACCAGGAAGACAAGATCCAGCCTCATCCACCAGAACACAGGCACTAGTCCCCTCTCCACCAGGAAGCCTAAACACCCCACTGAACCAACCTTAGCCACTGCGGACACACACCAAAAACAACGGGAACTACGAACCTGCAGCCTGCGAAAAGGTGACCCCAAACACAGTAAGTTAAGCAAAATGAGAAGACAGAAAAACACACAGCAGATGAAGTAGCAAGGCAAACACCCACCAGACCTAACAAATGAAGAGGAAATAGGCAGTCTACCTGCAAAAGAATTCAGAATAATGATAGTAATGATGATCCAAAATCTTGGAAATAGAAAGGAGAAAATACAAGAAACGTTTAACAAGGACCTAGAGGAACTAAAGAGCAAACAAACAGTGATGAACAACAGAATAAATGAAATTAAAAATTCTCTAGAAGGGATCAACAGGAGAATAACTGAGGCAGAAGAACGGATAAGTGACCTGGAAGATAAAATAATGCAAATAACTACCGCAGAGCAGAATAAAGAAAAAGGAATGAAAAGAATTAAGCACAGTCTCAGACACATCTGGGACAACATTAAATGCACCAACATTCGAATTATAGAGGTCCCAGAAGAAGAAGAGAAAAAGAAAGGGACTGAGAAAATATCTGAAGAGATTATAGTTGAAAACTTCCCTAATATGGGAAAGGAAATAGTTAACCAAGTCCAGAAAGCACAGAGAGTTCCATACAGGATAAATCCAAGGAGAAACACGCCAAGACACATATTAATCAAACTATCAAAAATTAAATGCAAAGAAAAAATATTAAAAGCAGCAAGGGAAAAACAACAAATAACACACAAGGGAATCCCCATAAGGTTAACAGCTGATCTTTCAGCAGAAACTCTGCAAGCCAGAAGGGAGTTGCAGGACATATTTAAAGTGATGAAGGAGAAAAACCTACAACCAAGATTACCCTACCCAGCAAGGATCTCATTCAGATTTGATGGAGAAATTTAAAACCTTTACGGACAAGCAAAAGCTAAGAGAATTCAGCACCAACAAACCAGCTTTACAACAAATGCTAAAGGAACTTCTCTAGGCAGGAAACACAAGAGAAAGAAAAGACCTACAATAACAAACCCAAAACAATTAAGAAAATGGTAATAGGAACATACATATCGATAATTACCTTAAATGTAAATGGATTAAGTGCCCCAACCAAAAGACACAGACTGGCTGAATGGATACAAAAACAAGACCCGTATATATGCTGTCTACGCGAGACCCACTTCAGACCTAGGGACACATACAGACTGAAAGTGAGGGGATGGAAAAAGATATTCCATGCAAATGGAAATCAAAAGAAAGCTGGAGTAGCAATTCTCATATCAGACAAAATAGACTTTAAAATAAAGACTATTACAAGAGACAAAGAAGGACACTACATAATGATCAAGGGATCGATCCAAGAAGAAGATATAACAATTGTAAATATTTACGCACCCAACATAGGAGCACCTCAATACATAAGGCAAATACTAACAGCCATAAAAGGGGAAATAGACAGTAACACAATCATAGTAGGGGACTTTAACACCCCACTTTCACCAATGGACAGATCATCCAAAATGAAAATAAATAAGGACACACAAGCTTTAAATGATACATTAAAGAAGATGGACTTAATTGATATTTATAGGACATTCCACCCCAAAACAACAGAATACACATTCTTCTCACGTGCTCATGGAACATACTCCAGGATAGATCATATCTTGCGTCACAAATCAAGCCTTTGTAAATTTAAGAAAATTGAAATCGTATCAAGTATCTTTTGAAACCACAACGTTATGAGACTAGATATCAATTACAGGAAAAAATTTGTAAGAAATACACACACGGAGGCTAAACAATACACTACATAATAACCAAGAGATCACTGAAGAAATCAAAGAAGAAATAAAAAAATACCTAGAAACAAATGACAATGAAAACACGACGACCCAAAACCTATGGGATGCAGCAAAAGCAGTTCTAAGAGGGAAGTTTATAGCAATACAATCCTACCTTAAGAAACACCTCAAATAAACAGTCTAACCTTACACCTAAAGCAATTAGAGAAAGAAGAACAAAAAACCCCCAAAGTTAGCAGAAGGAAAGAAATCATAAAGATCAGATCAGAAATAAATGAAAACGAAATGAAGGAAACAATAGCAAAGATCAATCAAACTAAAAGCTGGTTCTTTGAGGAGATAAACAAAATTGATAAACCATTAGCCAGACTCATCAAGAAAAAAAGGGAGAAGACTCAAATCAATAGAATTAGAAATGAAAAAGGAGAAGTAACCACTGACACTGCAGAAATACAAAGGATCATGAGAGATTACTACAAGCAACTCTATGCCAATAAAATGGACAACCTGGAGGAAATGGACAAATTCTTAGAAATGCACAACCTTCCGAGACTGAACCAGGAAGAAACAGAAAATATGAACAGACCAATCACAAGCACTGAAATTGAAACTGTGATTAAAAATCTTCCAACAAACGAAAGCCCAGGACCAGATGGCTTCCCAGGCAAATTCTATCAAACATTTAGAGAAGAGCTAACACCTATCCTTCTCAAACTCTTCCAAAATATAGCAGAGGGAGGAACACTCCCAAACTCATCCTATGAGGCCACCATCACCCTGATACCAAAACCAGACAAAGATGTCACAAAGAAAGAAAACTACAGGCCAATATCACTGATGAACATAGATGCAAAAATCCTCAACAAAATACTAGCAAACAGAATCCAACAGCACATTAAAAGGATTATACACCATGATCAAGTGGGGTTTATTCCAGGAATGCAGGGATTCTTCAATATACCCAAATCAATCAATGTGATACACCATATTAACAAATTGAAGGAGAAAAAGCATATGATCATCTCAATAGATGCAGAGAGAGCTTTCTACAAAATTCAACACCCATTTATGATAAAAACCCTCCAGAAAGTAGGCATAGAGGGAACTTTCCTCCACATGATAAAGGCCATATATGACAAACCCACAGCCAACATTGTCCTCAATGGTGGAAAACTGAAACCATTTCCACTAAGATAGGAACAAGACAAGGTTGCCCACTCTCACCACTATTATTCAACATAGTTTTGGAAGTTTTAGCCACAGCAATCAGAGAAGAAAAAGAAATAAAAGGAATCCAAATCGGAAAAGAAGAAGTAAAGCTGTCACTGTTTGCAGATGACATGATACTATACATAGAGAACCCTGAAGATGCTACCAGAAAACTACTAGAGCTAATCAATGAATTTGGTAAAGTAGCAGGATACAAAATTAATGCACAGAAATCTCTTGCATTCCTATACACTAATGATGAAAAATCTGAAAGTGAAATTAAGAAAACACTCCCATTTACCACTGTAACAAAAAGAATAAAATATCTAGGAATAAACCTACCTAAGGAGACAAAAGACCTGTATGCAGAAAATTATAAGACACTCATGAAAGAAATTAGAGATGATACAAACAGATGGAGAGATATACCATGTTCTTGGATTAGAAGGATCAACATTGTGAAAATGACTCTACTACCCAAAGCAATCTACAGATTCAATGCAATCCCTATCAAGCTACCACTGGCATTTTTCACAGAACTAGAACAAAAAATTTCACAATTTGTATGGAAACACAAAAGACCCCGAATACCCAAAGCAATCTTAGAAAGAAAAACGGAGCTGGAGGAATCAGGCTCCCTGACTTCAGACTGTACTACAAAGCTACAGTAATCAAGACAGTACGGTACTGGCACAAAAACAGAAATATAGATCAATGGAACAGGACAGAAAGCCCAGAGATAAACCCACGCACATATGGTCACCTTATCTTTGATAAAGGAGGTAAGAATATACAGTGGAGAAAAGACAGCCTCTTCAATAAGTGGTGCTGGGAAAACTGGACAGTTACATTTACAAGTATGAAATTAGAACACTCCCTAACACCATACACAAAAATAAACTCAAAATGGATTAAAGGCCTAAATGTAAGGCCAGATGCTATCAAATTCTTAGAGGAAAACATAGGCAGAACACTCTATGACATAAATCACAGCAAGATCCTTTATGACCCACCTCCTAGAGAAATGGAAATAAAAAGAAAAATAAACAAATGGGACCTAATGAAACTTCAAAGCTTTTGTACAGCAAAGGAAACCATAAACAAGACAAAAAGACAACCCTCAGAATGGGAGAAAATATTTGCAAATGAATCAACGGACAAAAGATTAATCTCCAAAATATATAAAGAGCTCATGCAGCTCAATATTAAAAAAAACAAACAACCTAATCCAAAAATGGGCAGAAGACCTAAATAGACATTTTGCCAAAGAAGACATACAGATGGCCAAGAAGCACATGCAAAGCTGCTCAACATCACTAATTATTAGAGAAATGCAAATCAAAACTACAATGAGGTATCACCTCACACCAGTTAGAATGGGCATCATCAGAAAATCTACAAACAACAAATGCTGGAGAGGGTGTGGAAAAAAGGGAACCCTCTTGCACTGTTGGTGGGAATGTAAATTGATACAGCCACTATGGAGAACAGCATGGAGGTTCCTTAAAAAACTAAAAATAGAATTACCATATGACCCAGCAATCCCACTACTGGGCATATACCCTGAGAAAACCATAATTCAAAAAGAGACATGTACCAAAATGTTCAATGCAGCTCTATTTACAATAGCCAGGACATGGAAGCAACCTAAGTGTCCATTGACACATGAATGGATAAAGAAGATGTGGCACATATATGCAATGGAATATTACTCAGCCATAAAAAGAAACGAAACTGAGTTATTTGTAGTGAGGGGGATGGACCTAGAGTCTGTCATACAGAGTGAAGTAAGTCAGAAAGGGAAAAACAAATACCATATGCTAACACATATATATGGAATCTAAGGGAAAAAAAATGGTCATGAAGAACCTAGGGGCAAGACAGGAATAAAGACACAGACCTACTAGAGAATGGACTTGAGGATATGTGGAGGGGGAAGGGGAAAAAAAAAAAAAAACCAAAGTCTGTAACTTGATAAAAATTTCCTACATGAAAAAGCTTTAGCAAAGAACAGAAACATGCAAGTTTTAGTAATGGTAAATAGTAAAATGAACATGTTAGAAAGAGAACAGAGAGTCAGAAGGTATGAATTTCATCTCAGTTTTCACTGGATACAAGGTTACTTCAGACCTCTTGCAGATTACTTAAATTTTATTACTTGCAGTTTTCTATTTCACAGGGTTTTGGGGAGGATGAAATGATCTTATAGGAAGCACTTTGAAGAATATAAAACACTATACAAACATAGGATTTCAGTTGTGCATGATTATTTCAATTATTTCTTTATGTAAAAACATCAATTTCTCAAATTATTGCTTTAATTATTAAAAGTTTCAAACATCCTGGGTAATAACACTAAATGTCAAGCATTTGCAGTGTGGTGGATGCAATTTAAAATTGGTGCTAATGCTTAATTCAATTTGTGGTTTCTGTTCAGTGCAAGCATTCCATCTCCTTTTCCTCTTTTATTTCTTGCAACTTTTCCCTATTGTTTCTGCTTTAATAATGCTTATATATTTTGAGGGCTAATATAGAGTTGTTTCCATAGATACCTACTCAAGACTAATAAAGGTATTTTCTAAACCAATCTGATACTTTCAACTTTGTTTTTAATAAATACAGGGTTTGTTTCCCTTTATTTCAGTAACACTAAGAAATGGTTTCTAATGTCTTTAATATAGACTAAGTTAGTTTTACTTTCTAGTGGACCTACGATTTCTACATTTTTCCATGGAATAAGTATTAAACTCTAAATACAACCATTGTCTGAGCCATGCTCTGAGCCTTATATAATTACATGTTCTTGGAATAAATTTCTTAGACCATATAATAAGAAATGTTTACATATATTAGTTTAAAACACCGAGAGAATGATTTCCTCATCTTTTTAAATAATATCCCTCCATTTGTTACTGTGACCCCCCCCCCGCCCACTAAAATGTTTACAGAGCAGATGTAAAGAGAAAGGCAGGTAAAAGTATGACGACAAAACAATTTATAGATTTATATAATAAAACCCAAAGAAACTGGAAAATTACTACACTTTCTGTTTTATGATAGAAAAGAAAGGCAGTATAACTATCGATATATAAAAATTCTATAGCAAATAGTGTGTTAAATCAATGAAGACAATAAATTTACCTAAGAAAACTGTTCAGAACATGCATTTTTAAGCTCTTATTCAACCACTGCTTTAAATAATCAAATTAGAAATTAAAAATTTAAAACAAATTAAATGATTTTACTCTTAGAAAACGGGTCAAGAACCATGATTGTTGCTAATGATTAATTCATGATTTTTTATGTATATCTTTTAATGCTCAGAGACCAGTTTAAGTGACCTTATTTACTTACTTACTGGACAGCAGCCCAGAACATCTAGAATTTCTAGAACATCTAGAAGCATTTAGAACTTCTGCTAAAATACTTGAATATAAAAGAATATTGTTTCTAGTTTCTCTCCACTCCTTAACTAATTCTCTCTCACCACCAATCTTTTTTTGGTCTCATTATTTTCGGGATGACTTCCCTTCTTAAAAATTTATTTATAATTAGAAATGTATGCCATTAAAATAATACCTTCTAAAAATCTATAGTCATATTATGTACAGTTTTTCTGATTCCAAAAGATTCCCATCCTTTTCCTCAAAACTTAAAAAAAGGGGGTTTCCAATTTCTTGGATTTTTGAACTGTCTTATATACATATTCTCTAACAGAAGACCACAGATATATGGACAAAAAATAGCCTCCCTCATAAGTTGTCAAATCATTTTATAGTAAAAACCTCAGACAGTCAGTGGTTCTGATACTCAAAGCCTGAAAATCAACTGAATCAAAAAATTCATGTTTCACTGAAAGAAAAATGGATAGTACTTTCTCTCTCACATTATGAGTTAAACAATGTTTTTAAGATATTAAGACTTCTTGGACATATATGCATATAATCCCATAGATGTGCTAAGACTTCCAGGGTTTTCCATTGATAAAGAGTTCTATTAGTATTATCCTGGAGGGCAGGGATCTCTCTTACTCAGCTGCTTCTTATAATAGTTCTTGGTACCTAGAGAGTGCTTAATGTGTACAGAAAATGGAAGTTGGCCAGAATAATGTTAGTAGCTAGCAAACGTAGCTAGCTATTCATTGTGCTAATATCAGTTATCTAGGAGCACTTCCAGTAGAACTGTAGGGTACAGAGGAAAGAGTAGCATTCTATGTTAGTAACTGTGTTGACTGATATACTTCAGTTACATACAGAGAAATAGAAAACACTGCTGAATGAGATGACAAGGGACTAGGCTTGGGGAAACTAAAAATACTTATTAAAAAACAGAAAATAAATACATTGTAAATAGTAATTAAATTTGACAGTTTAGTTCACCTAAAAGCGATCTATTCTTAACTTCTCATTAACAACTTAGCTATTTCACCTTTATCATATTACATGGCGTTTCATTGTTTTTACTGACAACCGTATGGTCAGATATAAAATGGCCCAGGAATTAATATATGTTCCAATAATATTTTGCAATGTTCTGAGACTGTAAAAATTATTTAATATATATCACATCTAACTTACATTATAAACTTCAGGGTTAGACTTTTAGATACGAGACAATGGTATAGTTTAAGGATTTTAATTTCAGTTTGTGATGTCATAAATTTTCTTATAGTGACAGACGTTACTACTATGGTTAAGTGATAATGACAAAATCTATTCAGGAAGTTATTATTAACCATTAGGAATTACTCTTTTCTTTTCTCCCTTTATTCCTCCATAATTATCATCTTTCTTTTCTGACTCCATACGAATAGTGGATAGGTATGTTTTTTAGAAACTTTTTTTTCCTTTTAATGATTACCTATGTTTTCCCATCCTAGAAAATATGTAATAGTTACAAGTAATCAAGCTTAATAGCAATGACATACTCAGCTTCCTTAGTTGTATTAAAGTGTATTAAAGGAAGTTTCATTTTGCTATTCTTAACAGAATATTCTTTACTAACATATTAGTGACATCTACTGCTAACAAAGTGTGATCCTTCCAAGGACAAACAGTTCGGGAATTCATGAGTAGCTAACAGGCAGAATTGACTAATGGAGTTGCAGCACATTTATACAAAATCGAGATGACAAAATTAATCAAAACTATTAAATTTAGTAGAGATTTTGCATATCTTTACGACATGGCTACCCTCTTTTTTGGTGCTGCCTCTGCTCTATCACTACCAAATGACCTCAGCATTGTAGGACATTAAAACTAGACGCTCTAACGGTCTGCCATTCTTGTTCTATTTCCTGCTGTCAAATTCCTAGCTCCAGCCAGTCTTTTCAACTGCCTTCTACAGGTTGCTCTTACTCAGGAATCAGAAACAAACCAGAAAAACAGTAAAGGTAGTTCCAGTTTGGAAAAAAGTGGAAAATCAGTTCACATTTTAAGATTCATTAACATACAATCATCTCAAGGGCTTTCACATCCAGTTATATTACAATTTTCTTAATTTGGGCACTGATTGGTTGATCAGAGTTGGCTGTATATTTACCTTGATATTTATAAAGAATGTGATTTTCCCTTTTATTTTATTTAAAGGAAATCAACAGAAGTAACAACAGGGAGGTCAGTCATTAGCTTTCTTATGGCAAACAGCAATATTCCACTACTTCAATAATTTCTCTTCCATCAAAATATTTAATATGATTACTGCAAATACATAAAAGTCATTGATCAAAGATATTATGTACCTTATTGGTTCATCCTAGCCTCATAAGTCCAAATTTTATAATTTGAATTATTAGTATGACTAGATGTCCCTTTAATTCATCCCAAAATGAGTAAGGTTTTGTGGTAATTTCTATGTTTTGTTTCCTATTTTCAGAATACTGTCATTTTTGTTTGACTTAGAAGATTACTTTCTTGTCCTGCAAAACGTGAGTATAATTTGTTCATTCATTCTTAAATGTGTTTAGAAAACACACTGATAAATAAACTCTACAGGTGTTAAGCAATTAAGTGGCAGTAATCATTTGATATCAGTCTTGGCATTAATAACTTTCAGGATCACTGAGATTCAAGTTTACTAAATTGTAAATGGGTCAAAACACAACATACAAGCCCCCAAATACAGCTCTGTACTGTCTGTCACTTCAATCCTATTGTACGCTAAGCAGAAAAAGGCAGTGTGGGTTTCAGAGGGAAAGCTAAATTGGCTGTCACGAATTTCCCATGCACATTCAGGTGAGGATTTTAAATGTACAAAAAGGGATGGTTCTGTTTGATATTGAAACCCTAACATTTTTTAAAATTAGTAATTATGGCTGAGTAATATTCTATTGTATATATGTACCACATCTTCTTTATCCATAAGTCAGAGAAAGACAAATACCATATGATATCGCTTATATGTGGAATCTAAAAAAATGGTACAAATGAACTTATTTACAAAACAGAAATAGAGTCACAGACGTAGAAAACAAACTTACGGTTACCAAGGGGGAAGGCGGGGAAGGATAAATTGGGAGACTGGGATTGACATATACACAATACTATATGTAAAATAGATAACTAATAAGAACCTACTGTACAGCACAGGGAAGTCTACTAAATACCCTGTAATGACCATTATGGGAAAATAATTTAAAAAAGAGTGGATATATATATGTGTATAACTGATTCACTTTGCTGTACAGCAGAAACTAACACCACATTGTAAATCAACTATACTCCAATAAAAATTAATTTAAAAAATAAAAGTAAAAAAGAAAGCAAAAATATTAGTAATTAAATGAGGCGAAAGAGATTATTTACGCTTATATGAATTTAGACAAATTTATAAACATATTGAAGAGACACATTTTTGATGAATCCCTTATGCTAACAGCCTACATTAAATGCCAAAATAGTTATGATTTAGTAAATCATCACAAAATAATAAAAATTATACTTCTAATAAAAAATTTATACTAATCAATTTACAAAATTACTACTACTAATAAACTATAGTTTTCAAATGCATATCTTTATTTTTGCATAAATATATTTTAAAATAATAATATTACCATATGTAAAATGTTATAGTGTTTAAAATGCAGAATTTATGTGTTGATCCAAAAGTGCCACAGGAAGTTGATAGACTGCTGAAAGGAAGGTGGGGGAGGCCGGGGTGGGAAGTGAAGGGATGTGATTTTCTCTTGTCTAGTTACTTAAATCATATAGTGACACAAACAATTCTAAGTTAAAAATGTTTCTTTTAAGGGCATCTAAACACATGCAAATCTTCCTTACTAATATTACCAGGAAAATATTTTAAAGACCCTTCTTCTGCATAACATTTTGTAATTTATGTTTAGTTGATATATGAAGTTTAGAGCATTTCAGTGTCATATGTAAGTAACTTAGTATATTTCTAAACTTAGAAAAAAAAATCCTTTTTCCCTTTCTTGAAGCAAAAGAGTAGTAGATCTATTTTATCAAAATGTACTCACATCGTTAGACAAGAAATCATGTATGTATAGACTCGGTCTAAGGAAAGGGCGTAGATCACTATCACTTCATCTTGTCTTGTTTTCCTTAAGCCATTTGCATTGCTTTCCTAGAAATACATGGCTGTTCAGTTAAGTGAGACTGTACATTCTACTACATCTTTAGTGAGTTGACATATTTAGGTATTTTTATTTTTCTATTATTTAAAATTCTTACATAATGTTATGGAATAAGCTAACATCAACCGAGTTGTTTTGTTTGTTTTGTTTTTGGTAAGAATAGTCTCTTTTCCAAGGGCTTTATAGAAATTTACTTATGCATAATTCTCATAACAACCCAATAGGGAGGAATGATTATCGTTTCCACTTGAAAAAAGGGACGTTGAGCACAGGTAGCTTACAGTAGCTGTCTCCAGCTGCTCAGTTAGTGCCCAAGTCAGGCGGTCAAGTTCCATAGACTCCATGCTCTTAACCACCACACCAAAGGTTACAGACGACGTCTTCACATGAAAAAAATTAAAAGCTAAGCTGTGATACGGCAGGATAAATGAATATCCTAGATGCAACAATGCAATGTTTTTTTAAAAATTATATCGGAAAACTAAAAGAATTAACCTAATGATTTATTTATTTAAGTGGTAAGTATTGCACTTAATAGAGCTAAATTAATACTTAGGAAAACACATTTTATTGAAATTTACCCTTGGTTCCCCATTTCATTGTTTCATCTGCTAATTTTGTTAAGCTCACTTTGACTAAAAAGTTTATATACTATTTTAATACTAAAGACAAATATTTTATATATTTTTGATGTATTAAGTGCCCATATATTGACAATAGTCAATTAAATAAGACAAAACAAAATAGCCTGAGAACAGATTAAGAAAGGCAAACATAACCTTCAGGCTGGTTCTCTGTATTAATTCTCCAAATGTGCACTGTGTTCTATGTATAGAGCTGGTATGCAAACGCCAGCAGCAACCACAGTTATAATGAGCATACACCATATTATTAGACACTGTTCTTAGTACCTTATGAGGACTGTCTCACGCATCTTCAGAAAAACAGTGTATTAGTTATTAACCCTATTTTACAAATCATAAATGGGTGATGAAAATAAGTAACATAAATTACCCCCCAAGTCACGAGGGCGGTAGATGGAGGACCTGGGATACAAACTCAGGCCATCTGACCCCAGAGCCTGCAAAGCAGATTCATTGAAGAGTTTCTTATTTGGCATATCCTAGATTGCAAGGCAAAGTGGAAGGCCCTGTGGTAAATCGAAACATGCATATATGTGCTCTTGGGATTCAAAGGTGGGAAAGATTAAAATCCACTGAGAGAACGGTATGGTTATATGAAAACGATAGTAAATTTAAGGGCAACCGACCCTATTTGAGTCTGTTAGTGTTTAATATTGGAGAGGTCATTTAGGATTGCATGACAAAGAACGTGACAGGCAGCGAAATCTGGATTCAATTCACTTGTAAATTGAGAGATATAAATGATTTTTGAACGGGAAAGTATTGTGATAGCCATCAGAGCTGTATTTAGGGAGACATCTGCCAGTGGTATCTAAAAAGGAAGAGTATATATGGCTTATTGTGTTAGGTAATCTTACAAAATGAAGCATAAACAATAATTTATTGACTAAAACAAATTTTAATCATCAAAAACTGTATGCAGAATTTTTTCGTCCTAAGATTGCAGACATCATTCCTTGGCACGGTTACCTAATTTGATATTTGCAAAAGTAGATAGCAGAATATGTATTCTCATGAGCCAACATCTCTCTTTGACTCAGGATTAATTTTATTGGGCATGTGAGGATTACACCTCAGAAAGCAGCTGAGGTAAATATATCAACAAAAATTTTATCAACATAAAAAGGCAGGTTACTTCATAACAGTTTTTCATTTAGATATTATCATATTAGCCTTTTGAGACAAATTTAATTAAAACCTTCCCGTCTGAAAGCTTCTGAAATTTTCTGCTATGAAAGTATTTGTGTCAAACCTACATTTAATAATATTGTAAACTTATTCCTTCTACTCAGAGGGATTAGAACAACGTAACAAGTGTTTTTTTGGTTTTTTTTTTTTTTGTTTTATTTGGTCAAAACTATCCCTGCTATTAAAATTCAATGGCATTGCTTGCCATCATTCAGCTTTATCTGGCGAAAATCCTTTAATTCCCCCACCCCTGCTGTTGGGAGCTCTAGGCTCATCACACTTAACCTCTGCCTAGGCTTCTCAGAAAAGAATTTGTTTCAGTCCATTCATGGTTTCAATAGTTGAGCAAGCCACACGCAACTGCACACTGGTCTTTTACCCTGAGCACACTAATCTGATTGTTTTTCCACTCTACAAACTCTGGGTCAACAATCAAGCTGCCGCCAGAAACTAATTAATTTGCAAACAGGCTTCTGTTTTCACAGAGGGAAAGCTTTTGAGAGCCATGTCAGAGAGGCCAGTCACACCATGGTTACACGCATTGTCACGGCATCCACTTCTCAGGGTAAATCTCTTGCTTGATGTCACTGCACACATGAACCCAGATTACTCAGTCAGCAGTAAATCCCTATTGAGGCCCACCAAGCTCTGAATGTAGTGACTCTAGAAGAGGAAATTGGTATAGACAGGCTCTGTATTCATTAAGCTGATGGTGAGACGAGAGAAAAATAATGTTAAGAACCAAGAGAAAAGGAGAGCTGGCTATAATTTAAAGAATTTTCCAAGATATTGTCTCACTTTTATACATTTTCATCAATTGTAAGTTAAAAAGTAGAATTTTCTTTACTAAATGTAATCATACTCTTAAATATTATTTTCTACTCTCACCATTCAACTATAAATTCTGAAATAAGTGGTTCAAAATTTGTGATTAATGTGCCATACTTGAGGGTTGTACTTTTTAGCCCATCATTAAAAAATGTTAAAATAGCATATCCTAACAATTTTATTCAGCTACATTTTCTCAGAGGCCTGAAAAAAAAATCATCTTCCAAACATTGCCACTAATGAGTTAATTTTTATTCCAAAGTTTTATTCATTTTTTTCCTCATAAGTGCAAAGTAATTTCAAACAAAACTGGTTAAAAGTGATTATGGTCCTTAGATAAAATGTGACACAGAAAATAGGTCCTCAGAAAAGAAGAGCAAGTAAAGGTATATTTTGGTAACTTTTCTCTTTATGAGAAAAAGAAGGCATATTTAGTGAGTGTATTAAATTTATCATCATTTAGAGAGTAGAATAATTTCATGGTATGTATTTTTTGAAAAAATTGTATTTCTGGCAGGTGGGCATTCTTTATCAGCATGAAAATTTTTCTTGGTAATAGATTCATATGGAAAAAACCATAACTAATAGGTTGTGTTTAGATATAGTTATGGATACTTATTTTAAACTATTACATATCCATGTTTCAGCATGATTTCACTAAAATAACCAAAAATACTAACATTTTTATTTGTGACTCTATGCACTGATACTTCAGAATTGTTAACTAATTAATACAGAATGTAATTCATAGAATATGTAATTCAAAAGTTAAAAAAGACTCTATCTTTGTTGCTTCTTTCATAGAGGATGTTTGTGGTTGCTCTTGTTGTTTCAACTGAATGGTCACTCAACATCTATTATACTCATCTGCTCATGTAACCATAGAGTAAGGCTTCCAGAGGGCTTTTTTCCTCAAGGTCAGCAAAATATTACTAACTTAAGTCAGAGAAATAGTTCAAAATGGCATCATTAATAAGTCTGACATTATGCCAAACTAGATGATTAACTTTATTTATTAAAAACATCCAGTTAGATACTCTGATACCTGCCTTTAAAGATGGTAGAATTAAAATAGTATATCAAAAGAGTTATACAAGTGATTTAAGATTAGGTATCTGGTACAATGCAGTATTAATTTGTGCTCTCAGAATTTATTTGCAGTTACATTTCTTGGTTCTATTTTCAAAAAAATATATCTTGTGGAGAAATTTGAATCTTTAGAGAACATGAAATATCCTAGTGCATGACCACAGAGGAAGCTATGCTGATTCCAATAAGGGCAAGCCATCCTGGTATGAGTGTTACAAGTGAGAGGAAGTGGAATGATGACTCGCATACCATTTCAATTACAGGAAAAAAAGCAAGTGAGTTGGTCTATCCACAGGCACAATCCTATTAGGAAATTCCACTAAAAGAAAACAGGTCTTCCTGAAATGAGTAGGAAGGTCTCACACTCTGGGCACTGTAATTAGGTCTGTTTGTGTGCACTGGGCCTTGGCTCTCTCGAGGATCCATGTGGTTTCATGTATTAAACCCAGCTCTGACTGCCCTTTCACCCTGACTCAAATATAATCACTCACAGAATGAGTCTGACAAAGCTTACTAAGCATGCTCCACCCAATGCAAGTGGGATAAAGGATACAGAAAAAACTCACATTTATTAAGTGCTTACTACATGCCAATCACTTGCTTAGTACTCGATACACATTATCACGTAGTCAATTTTTTCACAACTCTAAGAGGTAGGTAGTATTATAAACCCATGAATAGGTACAAGGTCAAGGTAAAACAGTGTCTCACTCTAAAGACTGTAGTCTTTCCTTCTATC
This sequence comes from Eubalaena glacialis, assembly GCF_028564815.1. NCBI lineage: Eukaryota > Metazoa > Chordata > Mammalia > Artiodactyla > Balaenidae > Eubalaena > Eubalaena glacialis. The sequence goes on from NC_083723.1 coordinate 48,210,538, forward strand.
ATATAGCATTCCAATGTTAGTCCAAGACATAAATAAACAATGTTAGAAATAGTGTCCATCAAATAGAAAAATAAACCTGGATTAGCTATCCACCTGCTCTAATGAATGACTAATATGTACAAGAACTAGGTGATACTTACACAATAAATGACAAGAAATCATTACTATAACAGCAGGGTAAACTTGGTTTTTTACTACGAATATACAGAGAGAAATTTTACCTAATTTTTACACTGTTAGTAAACCAAAATTAGAATTGAAGTTTAAAGCTATATAATATTAAGAGAATTTATGAAGCAAAAAGAAAAAAACAGTGAATTTTGGCACATCAGGTCCAACTCATACCAGTACATTTTCTGGAATCAAAAGTTGTTCTAACATCTAGCAATCTTAAACTAGGGGCTAGTGTAAAGGATGATTTTTAAAAAGCAGTTATGGAAAAACTCAATAGATTCCATCTCTCATGTTTCTTCATCTAAAAGTTTGTTACTTAATTCCTAATGTTTCCTGGTAAAATGAAACTGAATTTAAGCCTTTATTGCTACTATTATAAAAATGTAAACTTTACTGAGTAATTATGAAAATAGTGAAATTCCATAAAAATTGAGACATTTCAAGATCCAATTCTACACAACAGTTTTTTATTTTTGTTTAGCAAGAACACAAATTAAAAGTCATCTGAAATAGGCCAACTAATTCTTCCAAAATAACTGAATTGGTTTGAATTGATTTGATAAAAGTAAAGTAAGTCCTGTGCCAAAATTAATTTCAATAGCCCAGAAGACCTTTCAAAAAGTACCTTGCAAAGTAATTTATTACTTCTGGCAGCACAACTGATTGTGTAGTCTATACTGATGCCTCAAAATTCACTTATTTTATGCATGCATGTGTAAACATTATGTTTCCAATTTTGTTCTTCAGTGGCGTTTAATTTCATGAGGCTTGTGAATCACACAGTCCCTTGGTTCTATCTCATATGTGTCTGCATCCTCCATCTTGCCGCAGTTCTGGTTTCTGCACCCTGTCAAATGTAACCTTTGTGCTAATTTGGCAAAATCAGTTCTCACGTTTAGTGCTGAGAGACTGATAACTGAATTCTCAAATGAACTACACATTTGCAGAGATGAAGTACAGAGCTGCGGACAATGACTGTTTTCCCACAGTGTAAATTCTTCAGACTCAGCTGTCAACATGTGAGTGCGTAGCACAAAAGCAGCTTTAACTTGATGACTTTTTTCCTCCAAGGCCATGAAAATGAAATGGATACTATACTCTCCTTTATGTTATTCCATCTTCTAATGAGATTTTCTTTCTCATGGACAGTGAAAGCCTGTATGCCCTTTAGAGTTCTTAGTAGATCAAAGTCTCCTTCTTGCTGAACAAAAACACAAACATTTTCCCCTCCTACATAAATATTTCAGTTTGAGAGTAGGCCAGATAGCCACATTGAAAGAGGTTTTTTTAATAATTGGGTCTTCAACGGCTTTCCACAGAGAGCCTTACTGTGATCTCAGCATTTTTCTTTTCCTTAGTGAGGCTTCTAATTTCTCAGATGGTCACCTGGGCACCATTCTACCTCCTCTACCCCCAGAGGTGGGTATTTGACTATACGTCCAGTCCCTTTTGATTACCACAGTGTTTGTACTCAATCATGAATTATTTTAGGCATCATCTGCATTTGAAGAACAGCAACTGGGAAGTAATGTCAAACTTATTAGAAAATTGGGAGAGCAGGAAATGCAGGAAACTGAGAGAACAGACCCTTTTAAAGAGAAAGGGCTAGTTAAGTGACAAATACCACAGGAGAGGTTGTCTAAATGGAGACTGATAAAAAAAAAAAACATAGGAAGTCATTAGTGGAGGAGCAGTTTCATGGGATCAAAGTCAGGTTGAAAATGGCTAAATCTGGTGAAAATGCTGAGAAAACAAGTTCCTAACCAGGCTATGGACTTAGACATCTAGGGACCTCGTGGTACACCATGATTAAAAGAAGAGTATGGATAGGGTAGACAAACATGTTTGCAGGTCAGGGAAGAAATCAGTGGTGAAGAAGAGATAAAAACAGCAAAAACAGTAAATTGGGTAAATTTATGAAAAAAAATCAATGCAATTAAGAGCAAAAGCAGTAGGGTCAAAGGTGGAAGTAAAGGGGCACATCATTTTCACTAATACATGAAAAATAACAGGACAATCAGAAATGTTGTTACAGGAGGAATGAAATGCTGATTGAGGTAATTTGAGGTATGTTTTATGATTTAAATAGTCATTTTAGAATTGGGATACAGAAGAACAAAGACACACAGCTCATGGTCTCCTGAAATTTCAGCGAGGTTTTAGAGCATATTGTGATTGTGCTCTAAGAAACCAGTGAAAGACAGAGGTGAAATGAATTTTGGGTACCCCCAGAAGTGCAGGAGAAGCAAGTGTGGCAGAAGTTCAAAGAGTGAGATAATCAAGCATCTTACTGAGTACATAGATGGACTGTAAGCCATGAGCTTCATCCTTATTAATGAGGCATGTAAAACCAAAGGAGAGTTCATGAATGCAAGATTCGGGACTGGGAAGCTTTATTTTACAGGACTGAAGGCAGATATAAATGGAGATCATTATTTAATAATAAAAAATAACCATGAAAATATGGTGGGGACGATCATAAAAAATCTTTGATGAATGCATAAATGAATAATCCAAAAAAAAAAACCTCTACATGGAAGACTTATATAAGGATTATTTGGTTCAAAATCTGAATGAAAATAGTATTTATTTATTTTTGGCATATAAATTTTATAATTTTCTTCTATGGTAAATTCATTTATGTATTAAAAAGAAAAAGAGAATTAAGAAAGTATCTGCCTTGCAAACTATTATATATTGAATGGATAAGCAACAAAGTCCTACTGCATAGCACAGGGAACTATGTTCAATATCCTGTGATAAAACATAATGGAAAAGAATATGAAAAAGAATGTGTATATATATATGTATAATTGAATCAGTTTGGTGTACAGTAGAAATTAAAACAACATTGTAAATCAACTGTACTTCAATAAAATAAGTTTTTTAAAAAAGTATCTGCTTCATCAAGTATGACACTAGTGACTAAAGGTCAGGAAACTGGGTTCTTGCCCCAAATCTACTACTGGGTTAGATGTAATCTTAGATAAAATATTAGTGTTAATTTCCCAACCTATAAAACGGGAGAAAGAATTTTAGGAAGATTAAAGGAGAATCAAATGAAATGATACAGAGTCCTTTCAAAAACACTTTCAATGTAATGCTTTTAGCACAACAATTTTTTCAAACATTTAATAACTTATGCTCTCAAGGCCACATGAGAGGTGTGGAGGAAAAAAAATACTACATCATGAGATTTGTTGTGGTGTCCCTGGAAGACAAGATTGGTAAGTCATCTTATCTTTTTCCACTGCCTCCCTTCCGTAGCTCCAGCCCAGATCTATTTCTTTCCATAGTTAACTACTGAGAAACTTTAGTTTTGGCACAAAGCAAATATTTTCTTAAATTTTTAATCTCTCTTTTCTCTTTTTGCCCCACTTTCTCACACACACAGCCATGAAGTCACCACCATGAATTTATCTGCACACTAAATCTCAACTCATGCTGTTTGCACCGTACAAGGAAAGCTCTCCACTGACTTACTATAGATGCCCGTGCTTTGTGCCTGCACTCTGGCATACACCACCTACCATTGAGCCACCTGGAATCGTGCTGCTCTGTCCTGATTGGGTGGTGGTGCCCAAGAGTTCGGAAGATAGCAAAGTCTCGCCCCATAAAATCAGCTGCCGTTCCAGAGTATAATTCTCCATCTGTGTTGTGACAAAATAAAACCACATACACATACTTTAATTCAATTAAGGCAAGAGAAACAAAACACACAAAATACAAGTTTCATGTTAAGACCACGCTAATGCTGTCTGCATCATTATGCAAAGCTACTTATGTTTATCCTGTGTCTTTGTTGAAGGGAGTATCTCACTACTCATTTAGCACTAACTTTGAAAAACTGAGTAAAGTATGATTCAGTGCACATTACTAAAACATGAACTTTTATATTTTCTATTATGACCAAAGACAAAGTACAAAACACAAATTATATACATCACATTGTCTGCTTTTATATGTTTCAAACTATTATGGTTCTAATATCTTTATTTTTTAGGGTAAAGTCTCATTGCAAAATCTTGCTTATGGTTTTGATTTTAATGGAAATTAAATTTCTAACATACTTCCTTTTTAGTGGGATCTAAATTAATGAGATTTTGCTATAATTTAGAGAAGACTAATATTTTCCTTGCCAAAAATTTTTCTTGCCTTTCATTTTTTAGTATATCAAGTGGGAAAAATGTTCTAACTTGGTATAAGCTATCATACAATCCAAAAACAAGTCCACCACATAGTTTCAGATATAACAGAAATGTGTTTGAAGAAGGGGGTATTTTGATAAACACAGGCCATAATCACTACAGCTCAAGATTCTGTTGTGCTTTGACTCATTTCTACTTAAGTTGAATTAACTCTAGGTCGAAGTTTAATAATGGGAGAATCATAATCAGAAGGTTGGAATAGAAAGGAAAAAGAAATAAGGAGAAAGAGCAGTTAATATTTACTGAATACCATTTGTACTTGCAGGGTAGTCAGGTGCTGGCTTGACACTTTCAAATTATCTCATTTAGTTCTGTCAACAACCCCATGACGTAAATGTTATCCCTATTTTACACCTCAAGAAACCCAAGGTTGTTCAGCTAATGACTGGGCAAGTCAAGGTGAAAGTTCAAACCCAGGCCTGTTTAACCCAAGCCTCTTATACTAAATATATACCATACCACTGTTCAATAAACTGAAGTTTGTAAAAATGACATATTCTTTCCTTTAAACAAAAAGTGCCTATTATTCCATCCAGAAAATGCATTATTGCCTGCTTGCTTACAGTGAATTATCAGCAAAACAAAACAACAATAAATGTAACATTTTCTCCAAATAATCTACCATAATGACAGTAAAACCTACTATTATCTTGTTGATTATTTGGATACGCTAATGTTTCTGAATTCATTGACTCGAAAAATACTCAGAAGACAAAGTAGGCATACATAAATTATAACTTAAAACATTTGTATACCACTATAATTTCCAAAGGACTTTCTTGTGTATCAATCAGAAACTTTCTGTGCATCTTCAGTTATCAATACCTTTGGGGAAGTCTAATTAGTCTGATCCTTTATGTGATATCTTTGTTCACACCCACAATTCTCACTTGCAAATAAAGGGCTTTGAAACGAAAATAGGCATTTTCAGTGGTCCAAACTAAATTAATTCCTCTGGTAGAACCTCTGGTTCTCTGATGTGTTTGAAGGTACCAGGCTTTGGAAAACTTCCAAAGCAGTGCAGAATAGCTACATAGACAGAATCACTGAGAAATGCCAAGTTATAACTTTAAATATTAATAGAAAGACACCTTATCTTAGAGACTGAGTTTTTAAAAATTTATCACTTATTTTGAATTGTTGTGAATCAAGACAAATAAAAGTGATGGTTTGACAATGTATTAAGTACAAATTACTAGCTAAATGGATGGTACTCATATGACACCATAAATTGCCATATTATGGTATCTTTGGGATTCAAAAGCATCTTGTCTTCTCTTTATTTAATTAAATATCAAGTTGCTCAAATCTGAGTTGCTCTCACCATAATATGCTACAATAATGTTCTATATGCCCACAAGGTAAAGAAATAACCCTTTTCGAAAGGCACAAAAACACTATGAACAAGCTATCTATAAGTTTCAAAGCTACTTTGAAACATTTTAATGCATACGGTCTACTTAATTTTAACCTATATTCAATCACTATAACATTTTTATTAAGGTTGACACCTTATCTTTTTACAAATAACTGATTGATAGAAGTGATGAATTTTTAAACTTCAGGTGAATGAGAGAATGTTAGTTAAAAACGTGTTGTGAAAGCAGCCTAAAATGTTCATGTCAATTTCAAATACTTTCATGTTGGAACACCTGTCTGTCATAGGGTGACCTGTATCCTCTTTACCTCGAAAAATCAAAAGTATTAAATTACTAGTTGAACCTCATTGCCCCCTCAACCACGTTAGGTGATGAAAATCATGAAAGGTGAAAACAGAACAACCAAAAGGTGAAAACTGAGCAATTTCATATCAGACTGTAGCCAGACCATGCCTAACAGTAAGTGTAATCAGAAATGGAAGAGTAAAGAATATCATCAGTTAATTGTTTTTTTCATTTAGCTTTTTCAGTGTGAGTAAAATTCATAATTACGGTTGCTATTATATGTAAACTCTATTCCAGATAGAGTTGAAATAACGAAAACTGTAACCAAATAAACATTATTTGGATATTGATACATATTTGTTTCTCATATTCATTTGTTTAGCTGTTTTATAACTTATGACTCTTTTTTGATCCATTCCCACATGAGGAAGGCAAAAAACAATATAAATGAAGGCAAAGGCAGAAAGACTGATTTTCTTTCTCTTTCGACAACAGATAAGTAGGTCACTCAGAGAATGTAGAAGAGTTAGAAGAGTTCATCAGTAGAAGAGCTAGTGACTGAATTTATTACTAAAGACAGAATTTATAAAGAGTTGATTTAGAAACCAAAGGAAGGTTGTAGTTAAGGCACCAGTTGCCTCCAGTCATAGGAAATTACCTCCTACTCAAATATTATTTTTAGCAAGAGTCAACATGATATCTATGAGCTGGAGGGCACTAGATGATTAGGTGGGCATGAGGGCACATTCTCATGTTGTCAATGCTCAATATCACTAACTGTTCCTTTACACCAGGCCTTAGATCAGATTTTCTGCTCAGATGTCTATAGGATTCTTATCAAGGATGACTCCTCCAGAAATTGTATGACATATTTTTTATTTGGCCCAACTGTATAGGTGGTAGAATATCCTACTCTTTCATTCTCTTTAAGCAGATATATAGTATCAACTCAGACTATACTTCATTTAATGTAACTGTGTATTCTACCCTGTATTAAAGACTTATTACATTCTTTGGCTATCTGAAATGATCTGACAATTTCTGAGTTTAGGGCTTCCCTGGTGGCACAATGGTTAAGAATCCTCCTGCCAATGCAGGGGACACAGGTTCGAGCCCTGGTCCGGGAAGATCCCACATGCCACGGAGCAACTAAGCCCATGCGCCACAACTACTGAGCCTGCACTCTAGAGCCCGTGAGCCACAACTACTGAGCCCATGTGCCACAACTACTGAAGCCCGCACGCCTAGAGCCCATGCTCCGCAACAAGAGAAGCCACTACAATGAGAAGCCCGCGCACCGCAACGAAGAGTAGCATCCACTCGCTGTGACCAGAGAAAGCCCGCGTGCAGCAACGAAGACCCAACGCAGCCAGAAATAAAGAAATAAAATAAATTTATTAAAAAAATTATATATATATATCTGCGTTTAAGCAATTTACATACCTTAGTTGGCTTATATTTGGAGAACAAATATTTTTTTAATTTTTTTAAAAAAGCCCACTTGCCAAACTTCTTTTGTATGTTCGAGGTCATTTATGAAGTTATCAAATTATGCGTGTTAATTTTCCAATTTTATGACCCTAAGTATAGGTAAATGTTAACTTAGAATGACTCAAATTGCATTATGGCTAAGATACATACTTTTGGGTTTTCCCATATATACTAAGTTACTAGTGAAAGAAAATGTATCTGTCCAATTTTATTAAATTGATGGTAGAATAATATACTCAAGGAATTGTTATACACATCAAAAAGTGGTTGTGGATACTCTGTCCAACAAAGTTGTTAAGTCTTTCTACAAAAATACCATATAGGCAGTTTGATGTCTCAAAAATAATACATCAGACTGAGATAAATTAGTGCTGGCAGATGTAACTAACAAGCTGGAAATTGTCAAATATGAAAGTTGCTCTTTCATATTTGAATACAGTGCCATTCTTTCTGAACTGTAAGCTTTCTTAACTGTCTCTAAGGAAAGCATTCTTTACTGAGATGAACAAAAACTTTAGTGAACTGCATTTCCACCATGGCAGCGTTACCTGAGAAGCATGTGTTAAAAACAAAAGTTCATATGTACTCTGTACTTTCTGTTCACAGCTCAAAATGAAGTAAAAACGTGGCTTAGATCAGTTAATGTATTGGATTACAATTCCTAAAAAGGGTGTGGTGAGAAGAAACAGAAGGTGGAAAAAAAATATTTCCTGATGAAATCACAGCATTACTAACACAGGTGTAAAGTGTATCATGGATGTGAGCAAAAATCAAACAAACCTGAAGACCAAGTCATTATGTTGTTAACACCTTAAGCAAATTCCACTCACAGCGTAGCAGAGTAATTAGAAACAGAGGGAAAAAAATATGTCTCTCAAACACACACACACACACCCCCCCTCCGACATGGCATGGATGAAAGCTACTTCTTGAGAGTGGAAGGGTATGGGAATATTTTTACATTTTCGCATTTGTTAAGCAACCTTTTCTATAACAATAAATATACTGGCTTTGTTAATACTGCCCTTTTAAAACTAACATTTTTTGAGTAGTTGTAAATGATACAAAATTAAAAATGTAAAATTTATACATTACCAAATCTCTCTCCTAGCCTACCTACAGGCAACCACTATTACCAGTTCCTCTTTTTTCAGTTTCTACTTCCAAATATATGCCAGAAATATGTACGTACCCAAATGTAGTATGCTATTACATTGTCTTATTTAATTCTCACAACAAACTAGTGGAATTTGCATAGCCATGCCATTTTACATACACAGAAACTGAGGCTCAGAGAGGTTCAAATAATTTTCTCAATTACAGTTAATTAATTTGGGGAGTACCTTTAATACCAAGTGAGAGTATATTCTAATGTCAAATTATGTTCTTTCCTGAAGCATGGCAGAGTTATAGCATAGTTATAAAGAAGCAAGTAACCTCAATAAAGGAAGTCACAGCTTTTGAATTAAAATGATGCTGCAAATATTTTGAGGGATTTTACCAGGTCTAGTATGGCCTGCTCATTTTTCTGTATCTTGCTATTCAACTGATCCAGAAATTAACTTAAGTTGGCTTTAATAATCTCCTCTGTCAATAAGCACTAAATATCTCTGAAAATTATTCAATTACTTTACAGTATTGGCTAGGTGAGATCTGGGCTTTCATTTAAAAGCTGTTTCTCTGAAATGCCTACCGTTCTTTTCTAGCCATACATCCTGTCCTTGACTCATGCAACTTCCCTCATTCTCTTTTCCTTTTCACAAACCTATACAACTGTTTCAAGGAAGTTCTAATATAAAACCAAAACTGCGGTGTTTCATATTCTTTGTGGACATTGTGTGGTTGCACGCCATATGAACTATGTAATACTTAGTTGTCATCATTCTTTCTCAGTGGAATATTAAAATAAATAAGCAAATCCCTACTGAGAAACATACCACAAAATAAAGCTGCTCTAGGCACACTTTTACATACTGCTTTTTGAGGAATATCTATCTTTTTTTGTTCAGTATGCAATTTAAATAAGTATAGCCTGCAGGTTCAAACAAGATAGGACTCCTCCCCTTTGTTTAAGACAGTTTTCAAATTTCTGTGTGTGCACTTAAGGAAGTCATCCAGACGTAATCACTAGGCCATCTGCGAATAGGAAAATTATAAGTGTGTTACACTTGCTGCATTCCTTCAGGTCTTAAACTTTTGTTAAAGTGCTCCATAAATGGATCAAATGGACTGAAATTGTCTACTGTTCCAAAGCAATAGAGGAGATAATTCATGCTGTAATGGTTTTATTCTTAATAGTAAAAGGATCAGTGAAACAGCGATAAAGTAAACACTAGAGAATACTGGAAAAAATATATTTTCAAGTTAATGTTGTAGTCAGTATGACTAGAGTCTTACTTTGTTGAATAGAAAAAAGACTTTTTTAAAATAAAAAGGCTAAACTTTATGAAATTATTATATGTCAAATAATAGCCTAAATTTACCTTTTAAAAATCTAGATGTATTATTCAAAATTCTATTAGAAAGTTAACACCTGAAAAGTTTCACTTATTATTTTTTTGTGTTATCAAATAATTACTTTCTATATTTTATAAAAAAGAAAACAAAAGGAAAAAGAAAAGGAAACAAAAAGCTACATCATTTCTACATGATTATATAAAAACATGTATTCAGGAGTAAGGTAATGACCCAGAATCTTCTGTACTTTAGGTTATTGGCATACTCAAAAGTTAAAACAAGAAAACAAAAAAAGAAAAAGAAAAATTGTTTAATGATATATCACTTTTTGTGTATTATTTAATCCCAGTCCAGAAGTGGTTAAAAGCATGTGGAAAGAATTCTCTATTTTTCGATACAAACTAAAGTTTTCTCCTTCTGCCTACTTCTATCTTTCTATTTCTATCCTTTTGAACTATGGCTAAGCATTCACCACCTATCTGCAATGTTGAAGTAAAAGAAGAAAGAAGAAAACTGGAAAGGAAGATGGCTAAAGAAAAGGGCACAGGAAATACATAAAATGTTTTGTTAGATTAAAGAAAGAAGAAGAAGCCCTAAAGTCAGAAAAGATGAATACAGAAGGACTTTGTCAACTCAAGGTAACACAAGGGGTCTCTGTCAATTGTACTACCATTTAGTTGGATTGTGCTGATTAAGCTGACCAAATGCTGAGAGTGTGACAAATCTTGGGACTACAATTAACAACCCAGAGTGAATCTCATTCTTTCCTTCTGACCTGTCAAAATTCCCCCTTGAAACGCCTCTTCCCAAAAAATGAAAATCAAAACCATATTTTTACAAAACAAAAATTGTAAAGGTCTAGGGGGATGTATAGTGATTGAGCAGCCAATTTTAAAGATACTATTAAACCATTCTGATTAAAAAGAATCATAGACTAGATAGTACAATAATCAAATCAGCATTTAGTGTTTCTTCTTTTCAAAATATTTGAAAATATCTCAACTGACATACTCCTAAAATATTTTATGATTAATAATAAAAAATCTTGGTATATAACAAGGAACATGCAATCTGGCTATTATCTATAGAAAATTCACTGTTTAGCTGACCGTTGACTGAGTACCTATTAAAAGAGATGCCGTCAGCAGTTTAGGGTCATATGGGCTCTTCCCACGGCCATTTTCAAAATGTGAGTCTTCCAGCTTAAAAATGTTGTCCTGTAGAAAAGAAAAAGAAAAATTCAATTTATTTATAATAAAAAGTATTTTTAACATGCCAGTTAATCAGAGAGAGGGTGAGTATTCTTCTGCACTATCAAGGTGTATTATTATTTGTGTAAACTTTAGAGATGACAGAATAACTTAAGGGGGATAAAACCTAGCTATTACTAGACAAATATCTATTTAGCTTGGTGATTTTTAGTAGCATTTAGCATGTTGCAAGTAATTGTGTATAAGTGAACTCTAAAGGACAAGCACGCTATGATAAGAGTGATCATTTTATCACATAGGTATGCTAAGAGCTACCCTAATGGCTCTTGAAAGAATGTTAAATTTAAACAAATGACTCCTTTACTTCCTTCACATAGAGAAAAAATAACAACTCACTACATTAGATGTCTGCAAGAAGATACGCTATCTCACTTTTCTGTATGTACTTTCCAGAAGGAAATAGTCATAGCAGTCACGTCCTCCACTCTGTCATTCCTACAACTTTGATGCTTACAAGCTCCTCAAGCATTTTAAAAGTACTCACCTTGGAAGGTGGAAGGTACCTGAAACTATCCTTATCAATTTCTCTAAGTGGGAAATATCAAACTGTTTATTAGGATGGGTGTGCCTAGAGATAGTGTCCTTAGGACAACAAGCACAGAGGTGACACATTTTTATCACAAGGAAGTCTGCTCAGTTGAGGCTCAAGCACCCAGAAACTTAAGTGAACATTTGACTATGGTAGAAAGTATGCCAGAAAGCGCTGCAACAAAATCCTTAATAAGGAGATGACTAACTCATGCCTAAGACACTGTCCTCAGAATGTGAGGCTTCTATATGACAGTGGAGTAAACTGGGGTATTTCTCAGCATTCTTTTCAGAACCAAGTGCTCTGGAAATTAATTAGGTCAGAATATGTATGCATTTTCCAGTAGCACATTAACTTGTCCACACTGAAATAAAACACCTTTTTTGGCAATTTCTCTACTATTCACATAAAAGCATTTTCTATATTCTTAGGATAGTAAATGGTGTTCATTTTATGGCTAATATGGGTCACTTTATTTAACATTTAATATCTCTGATGGAGCTAATGGCAGAGTTTCAAATTATGACTCTTAAAACTCATTTGAGTTAGGGAAGAAGAGTGAAAAAGGAAGCAAACCAAAAATGTTCTCCATTTTTACTACTGTTAAGTAAGAATTACCAAGTCTCCTCTTTCCTTGCATTGATTCTGTACTTGGTAAATAGCTATCCCCTAGCAATGATGGTTCTTTAGCTGAATTCTAAAATTTACACTGTGAAAAATTTACGGGGTTTCTCAGAATTGTGCTAAGTTGTAGTAGGAAGGGCAGTGAGTCAGGAGTCAGGCCCAGTTGGGCCAATGATTAGCTCTGGTTCTTTGGTGGCCAATTAATATCTCTGAGCCTTCGGTTTCTAAAAGTTAATGTTGATAAGGATATTTAATCTCAAATGTTTATTGTGAGGATTAAAGAATTGAAATAAAGTATTTTTAAAGCAGCAAAGAAACAGACACTATTTTTATTCTATTAATACTGCTCATATTACTACTACAAGAATATGAAAATTTAACACAAGTTGTTACCATTGTTGTAAACTTTCCTACCAGAACTTGAAAGAAATATTACTTAAAAACAGTTACATAAGTCACCAAATTATAAACTTATTTACAAATACACATTTGTCATAGACACTTGAATATTAAAATTATAATATGAAATTTATTGCCATATACTAAGAAGAAGCATAGAAGAAATCTTAAGAAATATTTAGGTATATTTTGATAAAAAGTAGGAAACAATCCAAAATAAATAGATGATATACACTCTACTGCCACTCTACTACACTCTATACATCTCAGTAGATGATATACACTCTACTGCCACAATGATAGAAAATATTAAAATTTGTCTATGTGATTAGTCCTCATAGGTTAGAGGAAGCATCAGGGATAAGTGGTGGTGTGGCTGAAAATATTGTTATGAATATTAGTATAAATTTCTTGCCCTCATAAGACATTTTACAATACTGACAAAGACAGAGGAGCTATCTGTCAAAGTGTGAGACACTTGATGTCTGGGATCAGGTATCCACGTTAGTAAGACAATGCCAAGGTATATGAGAAGTACTTGCAACCTCGCGTTTAACATTTGATTTACAAGGTAAAGGATTAAACTTCATAGGAAGAGAGGTTAAGCATGTCAGTTACAGTTTAAGAGAAGATGAAAAACTATCCTTTGTCATGGTGTCAGGTAATGCGTTCAAAGCCGGCCTCCTTTTTCTTTTCCGTCATTTTTCCTTTAAATGGAACTCTTGCCCAAATTTCTGGGTTTCTACAGTGTAATTATTCTATATTCTTATAGGATTCTACTGAAGGGTAAAAGATTGAATTTCTTTTCCAGCCTAGTGATATGGGGTCTGGAATAAATATAATTTGCTTTCTGAATAGGGAAGTAAAAGATATTTCTTACATACAAATGTTTGTAGTGTAAAATTCATACCGATTACACATAGTAATGGAATCTAAGGCTGTTGAAATCAGACAGAAATGGATATTATCCCTGGCTGTGCCTCTTATTATCTGGGCCTCAGGCAATCCCTAAACCCTTCTGAAACTCAGAGTCATCTATAAAAGGAGGATAGGAAAATCTCATAGGGTTGATTGGGAATATTTACTGCAATAATGTATATAAAACAATACTTAGTATGCCCTCAAAAATATTCATTAATTTATGTTTTCATTGTTTATAGTTACCAAAATAAGATCACTCTTTCCTATACTGATTAATATCTCTCATGCTACAGTGGAAATGCCTGCCTATATATTCATCAGTAGAAATTAAGACTTATGTTTAAAAATATGTAAATACTTTGGACTCCCAAAATGCACTGAAAATTGTTCATTTCTATAGCTAGACCACAGTCCAGTTCAAAAGCTTTTCTGACCAAAAAAATAAAATCATTAAATATAATATGTATAGGAAGCAACCTAAGTGTCCATCGACAGATGAATGGTTAAAGAAGATGTGGCACATATATACAATGGACTATTACTCGCCATAAAAAGAAACGAAATTGAGTTATTTGTAGTGAGGTGGATGGACCTAGAGACTGTCATACAGAGTGAAGTAAGTCAGAAAGAGAAAAACAAATACCGTATGCTAACACATATATATGGAATCTTAAAAAAAAAAAAATGGTTCTGAAGCACCCAGGGGCAGGACAGGAATAAAGACGCAGATGTAGAGAATGGACTTGACGACATGGGGAGGGGGAAGGGTAAGATGGGAGGAAGAGAGAGAGTGGCATGGACATATATACACTACCAAATCGAAAATAGATAGCTAGTGGGAAGCAGCCGCATAGCACAGGGAGATCAGCTCCCTGCTTTGTGTCCACCTAGAGGGGTGGGATAGGGAGGGTGGGAGGGAGACCCAAGAGGGAGGGGAAATGGGGATATATGTATATGTATAGCTGATCCACTTTGTTATACAACAGAAACTAACACACCATTGTAAAGCAATTATATTCCAATAAAGATGTTAAAAAATATATATAATATGTATAAAAATTCTCAATTAAAAAGGGCTACGCTTTTAATATGTCTGATGAACTTAATGTGATTGACAGACACCAATATTGCTGTTTCTGTTATCTTGTGTGCGAAACCTATTAGATGTGTGAAAATACTGACCCCTTGGAAAAGAAGTCTGTGTTACTATAATTGTATATTCTATGTTGTCATACGTAGCATATCACGTAGACAACTGTCTGGCTGTACTTGGAAGACTTTTTGAAATCTGATTGCTACTCAATGATTTTCTGTTTTAAAGAGTGTTAAACAGATCACATATGCAAGTAATAAGACCAAAAATCTTAAGACCAATGTATACAATTAAACCACATAGCTTATATTCTTACTTGGGCTGAAATACTTTTCATTTTTAGTAATACATGAACAGAAATCTAGCTGCATGGATTCTAATTGCTTTAGCAGATACTGTGAGCATATCATATAAGTTATTGTGCCATATTTTATTACATGATTGCATCAGTTTTCAGCAACTATTTTTAGCTTTCAAGACCACTCTTTCCCCTTTGTCTTCTGGATTTCCTGAATGTTATTAGACTGTGGTGAGGTAAGACATTAGAGGAAATAATAACTGTGCTAATGTCTAATCCAAAGTTTTATAAATTATAAACCAGTGGTGACATCATGGCAATAAATTTCCTAAATCTCAATCTTGTCCAAGTAATAAATTTAGGGAACAAAGCTGCAATTTTAGTTGTTTTATTTAATGATTAAAACATAAATGATGTTTGTAAAAAAGAAAAGAAATGAAAAGAAAAGAAAATCCGATGTATATGTGATAGAATAACCATTCTGGGTGGGGAACTATATAAACTTAATCAAACCCAATACTTGGACAGTATTTTAAAACATACATTATTAAATTTTTTCAAATTGCTCTTTCTCCTCTCCTGCTCTTTACAAAGATACTTTGTTTGCCAGTTCTAATGAATTATCAAGTATTCCTTGGTCACACCATATTTTTCTCATCTCTGCCTGAACTATCCCCAGCTCACCCGTCCTCAACCCCAGGGTGAACTTCCTTTCCTTTAAGACTAAATTCAAAAGTTACTTCCTAGGAGAAGTCTTCAGAGCTTCCTGGAGATATAATTTATTAGTTTCCTTTGTGCATATCCTAATTAACAATAGTACACAAGCAATGACAATACTGGGTAAAACTACTGGCTTCAGCAATGAAGGGACGTCATAGGATCTCATAGGAAATACTGTGACATACTATATTTTACCCAAAGGAGGTCCACTTGTGGATAAAATTCATCCGGATTTACTTCTCTTAAAAAGGTGACTCTAGATCTATGCTGTGCAATTCTAATAGCCATGAGCTACATGTAGCAATTTAAATTAATTAAAATTAAAAATCCTATTCCTCAGTTGCACTAGCTACATTTTAAGTGTTTAATAGTCACATGAGACTTGTGAATACAATACTGCACAGATGCAAACATTTCCACTGTCACAGAAGTTCTACTGGACAACACTCTATTGGACAACACTCTATAGGACAACACTCTAGATCCTATTCCCTTAGCAGCAAAGAGTAGAACTGAAAATCAGAG
Organism: Eubalaena glacialis; assembly: GCF_028564815.1. Classification (NCBI taxonomy): domain Eukaryota; kingdom Metazoa; phylum Chordata; class Mammalia; order Artiodactyla; family Balaenidae; genus Eubalaena; species Eubalaena glacialis. The sequence continues at coordinate 48,226,912 of NC_083723.1, forward strand.
GCCCTCTAGGGAAAGAAAATTGGTCCTCAGACCACAATCATAGTAGAAAAAGTTCATGAAATCTACAAGGAAAGATTATAGTAAAATCACTAGTTTTTTATTTTTATTAGCTAGGGATTACCCTAAGTAACTTTTAATGGCAGGACAGATGAACAAATACATGCCCTGTATTTTTTTATATGCCATCCTTCTTCCATTCAAATTACTCTTCCCTAATCTATGCAGGCAAAAATTTTACTCATTGTTTAAAGCTTAAGTCATAATACCAGTCCATTAAATGTTCATTAATTTTCCCCAGCAGAAGAAATATTTTCTCCCTGGAACTTGTATAGAAATCTATTCATAATCTCTTTGTGCCATTTGTTACCTTCAACCTTGCTATTCAATAATGCACGTTTCTCTTTTCTTCCTATTAAATACTTTTGAGGCGAGGGAAAAATCTGATTCATTATATTTCTCCCAAATACTAAGATAGAACTTTTCACTGAGTTAAAGCTCAATGAAAGAAAGAATGAATAAATGAGTGACCGTGTGACTGAGTAGAAGAGGCACTAGAGAAAAGCTATATCCAAGGAATAGCAAGGGCATTGCCCTGGACTCTAGGAGCTAACCCTTCAAGGATATGACACAGATATGAACACAATTGTGCAGTAGAGGCCAGACTACAAAATTCAAATATTAAACCTACCTTTAAAGTGAGTTTTAAGAAACATGATAATCTTTAACTTTTTAGTGTTGTATGTGTCACTATTAATAGATTATTGATACTTGTTATACACTTCAAATACGAGTTTACTCTTACTATAAAAGATAAAAAATAAAATTTAATGACAAAAGAGCATAACATTACAATCCCTTTGCTTTTACATCCCTGTTCCTCTTTAATTTTCATTGGGCCTTGTAGTTCATCAGTTATTCTTCATATTAAGCTTGTTAATAAATATTACTCCTTTCAATAGAGCCATTTTATTGAGGGAAAAGTTACCAAAATTGTCCTTTGTAGAAATTCAAAAATCTTTCTTATCAATGTAATAGCTCCATAATTCCAGGATAACTGTTTTACCTGACCATTTTTTACATACAGAAATTACTCCATGTATCTCTGGGATGTTGGCTAGTGGAACATCAAACTGGAGAAGCTCTTTGGGCTTTTGCCAAATACAATTTTCTACTTATAAAGTATATATAATTTCTTATCGGGATTTGCGCTTCTATATTATAGAAACTTTCTAATTTATATGTTTTCTGAAACACTATATAAATATTAATATGTACAGTAAATATATATTGATCTGTGACTATGTAAGAATTATGTTTGGAATATGAACGTGAAAGGTCTAATTATTTAATTCAATGAGCAAGAAATTACAATAAAAATTATATAATAACATTACATACATATGCTATTACAATGTTTATAAAGTATTTGGTAGCTATTTCACTTAACATTAAACACATACTAAGTGTTAATAATGTCCTAAGAGTTCATCTATATTTTTTCACTTAATCTTCAAACAACCCTACTATTATTGTGCCAGTTTTACAGATGAGAAGCAGAGACATTTTCCATTTAATACTCAAAGTCATAAAGACAATAAATGATGGAGTAAGAATTTGATAACAGAACTCTTTCCAAATCCAGGTTTTTAACCACTACATAAAAAAGTGGGCTTACCATAAATATTACGTGAAAAAAAAAAACTGAGTGAGATGTACCCTATGATAGTAGAAACTGGAAACTACAGGAGTTCAAAGTGGGGATAGATAATTTTATGTTTCAGCATATAAAGAAAAGCTTTATTTGATTTAGTCCTTTAAAAATGTATTTTGATGGGAGGTGAGTGTATCTGGGAGTACGCATGTGTATGTTTGTGTGTTCATTGGTTATGGGTGCAGAGGGCCAGAGGAGCTCATAGAGAGAGGGCAGAGGAAAGCACAGATGCAGGTTAGTCCATCTAGAGTAAACAGCATGAACAAAATCCCCTCAAAATAGATATAATTCATATAAGTAACATAAAATTGAGTTTAGACAATGAAGACTGTATACATATATTAAGAGATAAGGTGGATAAATAAATTTGAAATCAAACTGTGGATAGTTTTCTGTGCCAGAATAAGCAATTTAGCATGCATTCATGACACAGTGATAATTTTAGCTGGAGAACAATAGCATCAAAGAAGTGCAATATTATGATGAATCTGACAGTGACGCATAGGATGATTTAAAGATACATGAGCCTTGTGACAGGAAAAGACCTATTGCCATAGCCTGGGGAGGGGAGAATTAGCTCTTCTTACACACTACGGCAGTTTAAAGGAATTTTTTATGTTGTGTGTTATGATGGTCAAGTCATTTAGCTTCTTTGTATTTCACGTTTCTTAACTTCAGTTGCATCAGAATTCCCTTTAATATTCCAGTGAAGCTACGGATTCTTTGTTTCAGAAAATTGAAGCTAAGCATACATATGTTTTATAAGCAATCTTTAGGGTTTATTGACTTTATGTAGTCATGGCAAGAGTTTCCAAATCAGCTATTCTACAAAGACCTTTCCATTTCTAACTTGGTATGATTCTCTCATCCTATCCCTCTGAATTTGGACATTTGCTTCTGTTGTTCTTTGGCTCTGTCCTTGAACATAATACAGGGATTATCCAGACTTTTAAAACCCATTTTCGTTTTCATTCTCTACATACTATTATTTGGTATTCATTTATTTTTATAAATTCAGCTATTGAACTTCAGCCCCAATCCCTCTGCTATTCTAATCATTCAAACTTGGTTTCCTGGCCTGTATGAAATCTTCAATTTTCCATGGTTATTTCAAAATTGAGAGCTATTAAGAGGCCTTGGCTCTTCAAAAGAATATAAGAGCAATTACGAATAATAAACTTCATAAAAATTAGCCTGTCAGAAAGAGTTGTTTAACAATATACGTTGTGGGAAGATACAAAAGAAATATAACCCTGGTATCTGTCACTGAGGGCTGGGAAATTTAAAAAGTAGTGCTATGTGAATAAAGCAAGTATAATTTTCTGCCCTGATTATATTAGTCCTGTCTTTGATTTCACTATGATTGCAGCCATACTACATTAGAATTTTATTTTTCTCTACAATCTAATAAAACATTGCTGCAAGTAAATGACTGACTGCTAATTGAAAAAGAATCTCAGTGAAAGATAAGCTCAAGGAAAAGCTATATACTTGTAAAGATTTTTAGAACTGAGTATACTAATACCTTCTTCTCATATTATTGATAATTAATATTTTTGAGTAGTTATAGCTGTACAATAATTACAAGATTTGGTTTTAAATCCCAAATGTAGTCGTTTGATGCTAAAATGTTTGGAGTCAATAATTATAATTATGCTTATTCAATAATTGCCAATACATGTCAAATATACACTTTGGAAAGTAAATTTTTCTCAGCAAAAGCCAATTATATGATAATTGTTTTGACAAAAATGTATTTTATCTACTAAATTAAATAAAAATATTCCAGTTATATAAAATATAGTCCAATTTAATATTCATGATATGTGATCCCTTTCTAGTTACATCTATGCAGACTTTTTTCACTGAATATAATTTCTGTTCCTGAGGAATTCTGAGGATCCAAAATAGAAATAAGGATAATATCATCAGGGTACACAACATTTCTATAAAGTTTATCTCTAGATTAAATGTAAGTAGGAATGGTTAAAATCATTGATTTCAATTTCTATAGTCTGTTCAAGCATTGCTTTAGTAAAGCGGAAAAATTACCTCTAAAATTTGTCTCCAGAGATTATATGGCTTTTCTGCGACTCAGATTTTTTGTTGTTGCTATTTGAATTTGAAGGTAGATGTGGTCAAAAATATTATTGTTTAATAATTATAAAATCTAGATTATATAACCCCTTGTGCCAATTATTGATTGTAAGCTCTAAAACAAGTTTCAAAAATCTCTTTGATGTGTCAACATTCTTATCTATGAAAATACTCCACATAATTGAAATGAAAATACTCCACATAATTGCCTCAAGGATTCAATGAGATATGCGAATTAACATAGGAAAGCATACTTAAACCATATAGAAATTTAGTTCATTATAATTTTAATTATCCTAAATTCACTATTATCGGTACATCTTTATTATGATAGCATGTTGATAACTCATTATCTATGATAATGTAATAGCTAATATGTGTTAAGCAAATATTAGCCAAGCACACTCTCCTAAGTGCTTTATAGGTATTTACTTTTTTATCATTACAATACCCCTTGAAGTACATAGTGTGATAACACTAATTTTACAGATGAAGTAACAAAGACTGAGAAAAAATGACTTGCCTAAGGTCACACAGTATATAGCAGAGCCAGATAAACAATTTCCATAACCAGTAATAAATGGAGGGATTCTAAAACCTTATTTTTTGTGTTTGATTCGTACACCGTGTTACTTTATAAATACACATCATACATAAAGTGTTATAATAATATCTCTTAACTCAACTGTTTTCCTTGTATTTCAAGCATACGTTAGGTCCTGAATTAATCTTAACTGAATTGACCATGACAGATAACACTGTATTTAATATAGTCCCCACATTATACTCTAATACAGTAAAGACAAGTAGAAAAAAACTAACATAATTCTAACTTTATTTGCAGAAAAATATATGAAATTACTTTGTTTCCAAGTTTGTGAGAAATTAGTATCACTTTATTCATTGTCCACCCAGTAAAAACATACACTTCTTACAGCTGGATTAAATAGGATTTGCCCTCTAAATTTAAGGGATCCGAATTTATCTGGGTTCCTCAAACAAACATCAGTGACATAATTCATCTGCTTTTTGTCATCATTAAAATTAATGGTATAAACCAAGGAAAACAGAAAGCATATGTGTTCATACTTCATGTAGATTATGTTTTTAATAGGAGCTTAATTTGAGTTTATGCAGATATCTCATACCTGTCATGGTTTAATCATTCAGCTATGAATGCCTGTTAACTCCCAAGGTATATAACAATGAGAGGGAAAATTTTATCTTGGCTAGAATGAGAAATTCCAGAACATGAACAATTTACTCTAAAATATTTTGCCCCAGTGAGACCTGGTAAAGTGAGCTCAGTCAAAGAGCAAATCAAAAGTCCCCAAAAAGTAAAATAATGGAACAATTCACTTGATCTTTCCATGTGCATTTTAAGTCTTCTATGTCCAAAACATAGTTATTTTGTATTTGCCATGCTATAATTTCACAAAGCATCAGTGTTTTTTATCCTAAACTGTGAAAGTACAGCTATTATTTTTAACCACTTCTTTTTATAAATGTGTTTGTCACATCCATGATTAGACACCACTGGGGAATTTTATCAACCTAAATGTAAATATGTCAATAGAAAGCAGCATATGTTCTGTAAGAAGTACTGGAATCTACTCATATGGTTTCTTTACATTTCAAGATTTTTTCATAGATACCATCTGGGAAGCAATGAGGCCAAAAGAACTAACATTTTATTTATACCAAGCTTTGTTTTAGCGAAGCTTTGTCATTCAAGTGTTGTTATAATCATATGACATAAATATACGATTTTCTTTTAGCAAATTAGCAAAGATTACAAAAATAATTTTTATTTTTGGCAAAGGTATTTTAGAAAAGAGACAATCCTGTCAATTCTTGGGAAGAACATAAATTTTAAAGAATAATTTGGGAATTAGAAAGCTCTTTAAAAATGTCCATATACTTTAACTTGATTATTTTACTTTTGGAAAAATATACAAATGAAAATAAAAATTTAAAAATTAAAGTGAGAAGAGGTTCACCATGGTATTTAGAAGACTGAAAAAAAATTTAAATGCCAATAAGAGGAGGGTAGTAAACTATGACCTATCTACAAAATATATTATGATACAGATATTAAAATAAATGTTTATATTAAATATGTTATAATATCTAGAATTAATACCTTTGTTAAGTCATTGTGGAAGCAATATGTAGTAATACAACAACTACGTAAGATACATGGAAAAAAAAACTTGAAGAAAATTCATCAAAATATTGAATCTCTAGTTTGTTATTTAGGTATTTTTTCTATATATATTGTTTTTATATACTTTTAATATTGTATACAATGATCATGCAGCCCATGTATTAAAAACAAAACCCCCCAAAAACCCCAGGGTTACTATATCTTAAGTAAACTTTCAAATTGACAGTGCATGAACTGAATCTGGCCCAGAGACATGCTTTATTTAGTTGACATGCGGTTTTGAAATCTTTAACATGAAAGCCTTTTCATGAGACTTAGAACTTTTCATAGGACAAGTCAACGTTTCCATTGCTCCCCACTTTTTGTGTGTTTCCATTTTCATCTTTTTATGTCACCTGCATGGTACCGTAGGTATTTAAGTTTGCAACCCCTATAAAGCATTGTGAATTACTTAATTACCAAAAACTACATTGCATTATCATCTTATTGTCTCCATTTTTCAGATATACTTCAAATAAAGTTTAGCAATTAATCATGGCTATACACAGAAGTTAATGGGAACTTCAAAGTGATTTGAAATTCAAATTGTCATAGTATCATAAATCTCCATAGCTCTTCACTCATTCTTTTTATATAATTAAATAAATCTATACATGCACTGCTGTTTAACAATGTCTCTGTTTTATTTAGAAAAAATTAACTGTTCCAAATATTTATATCTAAATTAATTATCCAGAATTCATAAGACTTGATCTTTAAGGCTGTGAGGTTAACTACTGCAAAATACAGGCAGAGTAGTCCTTAGAGAAGTACCCAGATATTGGGTGGCTTATTTTGCTTTCAAATTAATGACGAGGAAGACATTCTGTATCACATGTTGAGTTGACTTTTGGGTCATTATTTCTAATCTACTATAGTGAACACCTGTGTTATTTATAAATGTATCTCTCTCACTGGTAGAAGTCAGTTTCTGGCTATAAAGCAAGATTTTTTTGTTATCAAATAAACAATTATAATTACACAACCTAGAACAAATCAAGCATTTTTACTCGGTTTATTTTTATTTATTTATTTTTTATGACTAACTTATTACTTTCCAGACAATGCAAGAACCTTAGAATATACCATATCCATTTATTGCTGCTTCCTCTGGCTGGTGAGCAATAAATACATTTTTATTCCATTTTTCATGGATAGGTGCATCTGTCTTTCACAGCTCCTGGTTTTATGCAAGGAACTCAGCTCCAAAATTCTGCTTGCATGGGTCTGAGGCTGTGCACCCTGTCCTCTCTGTGTTTCTTAAGAATTTCTAATTACATAAATTTTATATTATAATTTCATTTAAGAACTACATTTTGTTACAGCTGTCTTTTATAAAATTTGATAAGCTGTATGGCAGTTTTCTTGGACTTTGTCTTTCCCAACTAGAAAATTCCTAACCAGGAATTCCATGTGGATTCCTAAACCAATTGTTTTAGGAAATGATCTTTTATCCAAAAAATAACCTCATTTTGTCTTCAGTTACTATTGAGCCTTTCTACCACATTCTAGAACCTGGGCTAATTTTATAACACAGATCTTCTTTTTTAAGCTTTCTATGTCCATCTTATTATCTTGTCCTGACGTCTATGATAAGTCTCTACTGTGAATCTTTCATTGTATCTGTAATTCACATATACACAGATTTCAAGAAGTTCCCTCTTCAGTAAGACTTCTATGCTACTTTCTTGTATAAAAATGTACTTCCTTCCTGTACATTCACATCTGCCCTGGTAGGTCCGATAGCTGGAATCACTATATCATATTGATCCTTTCCTACCATCTAAAATGCTAGACCCTCAATTTCTGTCAAATATTCCAATCATCGTTGTATTACTTACTCTTCTACCACTGGTAAAGATCATTTTAACCACTGGTAAAAAGCATCCTTTTCTAGCCTGAAATCTATAAGCCACTACATTAGGTTGCTACAAGAACATCAATCACACTACTTTAGAAATACATATTCTTAAGGAATATTTCTTATCTATCTACCTATATGAGTTTTCTATTGCTGTGCAACAAATACCACAAACTTAGTGGCTTAAAACAACACCTATTATAGCCCAGTTTCCGTGGGTCAGAAGTCTGGTCAAAGTTTAGCAGGAACCTCTGCTCGGGATCTCATAAGGCTTAAATCAAGATGTCAGCTGGGGCTGCAGTCTCTTCTGATGCTCAGGGTCTTCTTCCAAGCTCATTCAGTTTTTGCCAGAATTTAGTTCCTTATAGCTAAGGAACTCATAGTTACTACCATCTTCTTTGAAGCCAGTGGAACTCACTTTTCTCCACTTGGTTTATTAACTAGAATGTTTGCTGTTGAAAATCATACCTTACACCTAAAATTACCATTTGCATGGACTGGACATTTATGTCATTGTAGATGACATTTTCAATTACAGAAAACATAATAAGTCATCATTATAAATTATTTTAAGAGTAGTTGAAAGCTCAATTAGTATCTTGCTCAGCTTGTTGATGCCCATTTATTACTCTTAAAATAATATATTTTAATCCCTGTCATTAAGAACTGTAAAATTTTAGGTGTGGAGAGAATACTAACACATAAAGACAGAGAGTAGTATAAAATTGAATACTGTAAGATATGACATATATTCCTACATACTTTGTAGTATACAAATTCAAAATGAAGAGATATTTTTAATAAGTTGAAGAAAGCACATGATATATTTGTGGCATAATTAGAAGAATGAACCAACCTGAACAATGAACTGATGTGGGAATAACAGGAAAGAAAAATTTAGCAAAATTATATTTTCTGTGTCTTGGCATTGTTAAATTTTTTTAAATTGTTAATATTTTCCAAACCTATGTTTGATCAATACTGATGGGTAATATACATAATTACAGTTAGAAAGCCCCTAGACATATACATATGTTTTTATATATGTATATACATATATATACAAAAGGAAAAACTAGAAATATGCAGATAGCATAAAAAAGTTATGCTAGACTACTAATTATATTTATATGGATATGTAGTTATAAATATGAATGCATATATGTACATATAAACACATTTGCATATATTCTATATATTTGATCTCATATATTATATATTACATATAAATACATATATAACTTAATATTATATATATTTTAAGGTACTTCTTAACCATGATACTGGGTTTACAATTTTTTAAACATATAGATGCACACAAACTATATTGCATATTTTAAAGGTTAAGAGAACAAAATACTTTTTTTCATTTTTAATTATGAGATTGACTAAAGGTTCTCTGTTTTAATTTCTGCCCTCTTCCTTGTTTTTTCTTTCTAACATTGAGAGCAAGATTGAGGATGGCTTGCCCCATGGTGGTAGAAGAAAAATACTTAAAAAAGGAGTCTACCTTTTGGGGTAGCTTTTCAGTTTGCCTTGTAGCTTTGGTTTGATGCTGCTTCCTTAAAATTATTTTATCATTATCTTAATTATCCATGCTACTGTTGTATGCCAACAGTAATGAATAGCACTAGCCCATTGTTAATGCCCATTTATTACTCTTAAAAAATATATTTTAATCCCTGTCATTAAGAACTGTAAAATTTTAGATGTGGAGAGAATAGTAACACATAAAGACCGAGAGCAGTATGAAATAAATACTAAATACTAGCAGTATAAAATAAAATAAATAAATACTAGTAGTATAAAATTGAATACTGTAAGTTATGACATATATTCCTAAATACTTTGTAGTATACAAATTCAAAATGAAGAGATGTATAGAGAGGCAAGAAGTATATGCTCTTGAAAGACTAGAATATATTACATATGTTTCATTCATTTTCAAATTGTGAATTATTTATTTGGGCTGAATTCTAGATACAAAGCTATATAACAAGGATGAGCAGCAGGAAGGGGAAAGTGGAAAGAACTCAAGATGATAACAAAAGAGTGTAAAAGATAATGAAAATGGCAGTCGGTACACTGTGGAGTGGAAATTTAGGTAATTTCTAATATTACTGTCATCATTGAAGAATCCTGTATTACTAAATAAAGAAAAGACTATTTGAAAAAGAAATACTTTTTTTTGGTCATCTTTATTTTTAATCTTGCATACAAGTGGTGTTCCTTAATTTAAAAAGAAAAGGTTATACTATATTAAATCTTGTAAGAATTTAGTCCTGAGGTCCTTTTTAAGATACGACCAAGGAAAATCTAGGAGCATGTTGATTATGAAAAATTCTACAGGCAAAGTCCATAGTGGTATTAGCTTTTGAGCTCAAGGAATTCCTATATCAACCAGTTATGAAGTCTAACAAGAAATTCAAGCCATCCAAAATCTGCACATGGATAGAAAAACTAAATTTTGGCTGTATTAAAACATTGCAGGTGGCATGCTCTCAGAGTAGTCATCCATACCTAAAAGTACATAGTCAAATCTTGTCTGAAGTGTACAGGATCATTTAAATAATATATAATGCCAATTGCTAGTGCTATTCATTACTGTGTCATTATAGTTATAATCAAAAGAGAGGTTTCATCCTTAAAATTTGATATTAGAATTTAATCAGTAGGATACGACTTCACAGAAACATATAAAAACATTTATAAAGAATGTCAAAATGTGAAGGAGGTCCAAATTTGATTGAAATCTAATCACTTAAAATTATTTTGGTAAATAAACCAATTTCTGATAACATTTTCTATATTTATATTGAAGGGCATTAAATTATGATCACCTTATAAGAGATGGTTCACCATATCTATTTACTATATGTATGTTTTTACTGATATTTACTAATATAATCAACTAAATACAAATGTAATTAACTAAATAATAATTTGAAACCACATTTATTTAAAAATACATAGTTCTTTAGTATTGTAGGTAATAAATGTAAATAAAACCAAAATGATGACTGACTCAAATAAGGGATAACCATGGCCTCTAGATAGTCTAGATTTATTAATATTACTATTTTATGCAATCCATCAAAATAAATGAAACCACTGAAGTTCAGAGAGAATAACTGATTATTTAGTATCTCAGTTTTAGAACCTTTCCACCAAATAATTCTGCCTCTTTCCATGGTCACCTTTGTGTGTTACTGTTACAACATTTATTCTTAAATCCACAGTTAATTCTGTAAAAGACATTATTCTATATACAATACAAGCTACATTTCAAGTGCCATTACTAATTATCTTATGTTTATTTTTGTTGGCCTGTTTCAAGTCCAGATTTCTGCTTGGCTGAGCATCAGTGATCATACAAGTGGTGGGTGTAGAGCAGGCTTAGAACCACCAACCATTTCAATGAAATTTCAGTTGGTTACACGTTTAATGGCTTGATTTTTGAGTCAGATTTAATTTTATAGAATCATTCACAGTTTTGCTACAGTTCTTAATTTCTTTATCTCTTCCAAGTCCCTAAGTGTTATTTATTTATTTCTTTTGATGCTTTAAAATGCTTTAAAAAAAAATAATCGTAAAGACTGGGAAAATGATGACCTGGTTATTGTGTCAATGCAGTTTTTGAAATTATTGTACATACTTTGAATAAATGATCAAGTAGCTATAAGATAAATGATATTTACACTATATTTGAAAATAATCCTAAAATTAGGTTAGATAATAAAATAACACAGTAGGGAAATTATGTCTGATTAATGAATTGTAATTCTGTACATGTTTCTTTATAAATTTTCACTCAGAAAATCTGAAACATTAAAGGAACCAATCAGCTCTCTGGAGAGTTGAATTGAGACAGTGAGTTGAGAATAAATGCATAAAAATTCAGATGAAATTGCTTATGGCATGATCTGGTTATTCCAATTGTCCACAAATAATAAAATAATCCCTTAAACCCATTTTGCTTAGAATGCCTCATAGCTAATTTGGAATGTCAAGGATATGGGGGCAAAATTCATTTCGTATCTTAAATAGTTAGCAGTACAACTGTTGCTTATCTATGTGGTATTATAAAAAGTCCTCCCAAAAGAGGCGAGATACTTTTCTTTAGAGAGTTATTTTGTGGTTTTTAAACATTTCTGGAATTTGAGCATAGTCTCCTATCATTTAAATTTATGCTCCCAGATATGGCATGTATTAGAAATCTAGCTCCTCCTTATTTGAAGACACTCAAATTTTGCTAATGCCAAGGTAGTACGCATAAGGAAAAATGGAAAACTAGGGAGCTTTCCAGCTGGTTAATAAAAAGCCACAGCACCCATTTGCTTCATATATCCCATATCTTAAGTCAAAATTTCTGAATATGAGCAAAATAAAGTAGGAATCTGTCCTCAACAGTAGGTGAATTACTTTTGTCTTTATAGATACAGACTGTCCAATATTCTGTAAACCTGCTTGTGAGTCACTATTCACTGATATTATACATTGTCAAAGACAATGCCATTAGGAAAAATAAAGTTACAGTATGTTGAAACCTAAAAATGCCTATGAAATGTGATGCCTAACCATGTGGGTTTCTCAAGGGATGTTAAGAATAAAGGATAAGAATATGTCAGTATTAGTGAGGGAGGATGCTACATGTGGAATTTTTTTTTTTTTTTTTTTGGCTAACTGCACGAATGGACTGTATTGAAGTTTAGGAGGAGCAAAGGGAGGATGAGAGGGGGTGTCTAGGAAATAAGAACATAGATGTAGGAGGATATCACATTACACAGAGCTTTGAAACTGATCGTAAAATCTTAGACACTGTTCTGGGGGGGAAAAAGTAACTGGTGGGCTGAGATGAGGGCAGTGAGTGAGCACAGATGGAAATGGAAAACTGCTGCAAGATCAAGAAAGAAGAAAATATGATAGGAACTAAGTTGAGGAATATCCTGAATCATGTGCTAAAGTTATAAACTGTAGCACAATTGGAAAATTTGAAATCTGGAATTTTTTGTAGATAAAATTCCAATAATATTTAACAGAGAAAAAATAATTAGAAAACATGAAATAAATTTGTTGAGCTATTTATACCATAAAATTAATTTTATCTTAAGTATACCCTTATATTACTCTAATTTTTTGTATCTTCTTTAACCTTTTAAAAGTAAATGAAGCCATCCTCTATTTTGCATCCCCTTTGCACTTTTAAAAATAAAAGAGGCAAAATGGAAAAGATGCATATGAGTGGATTATCATGAAGACATGACTGTTGTGAGTCAGAAGCTTTGACACATACAATATTTTGGAAGAGGGAAGTACAACTGAACCTTAAATGTATAATCAAACCAGACTGCTCACCTTCCACTAATTTTTTGGTTTTATTTTTCCCATCTTGTTGTTGTTTGGCACTTTATAATTGCTTCAGTGCCCAAACATAGGTGTCACACAGAATCAGGGAAGAGGCCAGAGCAATGCTGTTTTTACTGTTTTCCTACCTCTATAGCTATTATAAATTGTAGGTGCTCTGTGTGATCACTTTGCAGAACCAAAGGGTGAACATCAAAGCCTGCTGCTATTGATGTGGCTACTACAATTACTATTACCACGGTCCCCTTTGCCTACCCTCTCTCTGATACTAGCATTAAATTACAGCAGCACAAGCTGAGAACATAGGAAGATGCGAGTCCTGTGCTGGCTACTTTCACAGCCTCTGGGATTAGAGCACCTGGGTTTGAGCCCAGGCTCTGCTGCTCTGTAGTTGTGTGACTCTGACTTTCACCTAAGGCTGTTTTCTCCTATGTGACTGGACCATATAAACTCTTTGCTATTAGATTTATTATTGTTATTTTCAAATCACATTTATATTCCCCACAAACTTGCTAGGAGGCAGGTATTATTTTATTCACTTGACAGTTAAGGAGAATGCCTATGCTCCAGGGGGTACCACTAATAATTAACAGAGCTGGAATTCACAATAATTATGTTCATGGCCAAGGTATTATAGTAGAAGATAGGCTTAACTGTTCAGGTATTGCCACATGAAATGTGTGATTATAAAAATTCATACCAAAAAAGTTGTGGTTTGTATACTGAGAAAAATTTCTGGGAACAAGGAACTATTATTTCTAATCTTGTTCTACCACAAGCTGTCTTAACTTGTTTCTTCACATGTTCAAAATGATAACCAGGGGCCTGTGTAACACATGATAGACCTGAGAAAAAGAGATAAGTTTTGTTTTTTCCCAAGGATTAATTGGGAAATATATTTTAGACACATAAAGATAAATTTGGCTGGCTGCACAATTTGTTTTTCTTGTTGATTGACACTGCCTTGAATTTGATTCCTTTCACATATTCCAAATTTCACATGTAAATTGTTTTATTCTTATCCCTTGTTCTCAACAATCCCTTCCACATTAACATTTTATTCTGAATTCCATTCCCACTCTTCTACTTATAGGGCCATAAACACCAATGACTTTCTTGTTCCAACTCCCCTGGAGTTTTCCCAAGGCTTTTTGTTGTTGTTGTTCCTTGGCATTTTCATTGACTATGGAAATTCTGAGTGCCTATTACAAGGTAAGATTTTCTGTTTTGACTCTGTTCTGTGTCTGTTCTACCCCTATCTATTTCCTCTTTCTTCATCATTTCTTACCTAGCTTGACCAAAAGTACTTTCATTAAAGTTTAGTCTTTGGCTTTTTTATATTTTATTTCCCCTTAATCATCACTCAAAACTTCACTGTCACGACTCCCTCGTCTACATTTTACTCCTTTTTTTTCCCTTCAGCTTAATATCTGCCTAAGTGACATACTGCTTGGATGTCTCATCCAAATCATAACCTCAATAGAGTGGAAACCAAGCACTGCAAGTTCTCTCTTAACACCAGGATCCTATAATCAAGCCAATGTTCCTAACGATGCTCCAAATCTTATCAATGAAATCATCATTATTACACATGTTCAAAGCCCAGAACATACCTTTGGTTTATCAGTTTCATGTATTCTTTACTAACTACCAATTATCAATTTGTTTATCCTTTAACCAAAAAAGCTCTTATATTTTTTTCTTCTACCTTTACCATTAAAGTGTTGGCTATGATCATATCAAGACTAGATTTCTGCTTAGCTTCCTAGATTTCTTTGATGCTCTGTCCCCTTTTATCCAATTGCGTTATCACATGCTCCACTAGCAGTTTAAAGCTGTATAAAACGTGCTTTCTTCATATTAATTTCCCATTCAGCCATCCTCAGTAGCTTTCTTTTTCATATATATAACTTTCTTTCAAGATTCCTCATAATTTGGCCTAATCCTAATGTCCAACTCTATTTCTTCCTATTTTCTAATATGCAAAATGGCTTATTCAGCATATTCTCTTACCCCCACTCCATACCCCAAAATAGTGCATCTGTTATTAATTTCATGTCTTTGTTTTTTTGGTTTCCTTTTGTAATGAAAATATTTACCTTGTTCTATCCTTTTATCCAAACTCTTGCAGGCCATTATCAGAATTCACTTTCAAGTAACTTAACACAGCTACTGTAATAGGGCGTTATAGTAGATATAAAGACCTGGGTTCAAAACGTGGCTCTGGAATTCCCTAGATCAATGAACCCCTCTAATTCCCATTTTTCTCATTATAAAATGGAAAAAAATTCCATCTGCCTAGTTAGACTGTTGGAGTGATGAACTAAGATAACTACTTGGGACAGTGTTTGGACATGTAATCATTAATTTTCAATGATCCTACCTCATGCCAGGAGCTGTGGTTGCAAAGCTAGATAAGACAGACACAGTATCAGTGTTCTGGCATTTACAGTGTTATAGGGGATACAGACATTAAACATATGTCTGTATTCCCTATTTATACATATGTATATATGTATACACACACATATACAATATATATGCAATTTTAATGTATGTTTCTAAAGGACAATATATTAAAAATACAAGGGTGGGCTTCCCTGGTGGCGCAGTGGTTGAGAGTCTGCCTGCCAATGCAGGCGACACGGGTTCGAGCCCTGGTCTGGGAGGATCCCACATGCCGCAGAGCAGCTGGGCCCGTGAGCCACAATTACTGAGCCTGCGCGTCTGGAGCCTGTGCTCCGCAACAAGAGAGGCCGCGATAGTGAGAGGCCCGCGCACCGCGATGAAGAGTGGCCCCCGCTTGCCACAACTAGAGAAAGCCCTTGCACGGAAACGAAGACCCAACACAGCCATAAATAAATTAATTAAAAAAAAAAAAAATTAGCTTCAGCGACTCTCCCCATTTAAAAAAAAAAAAAAAAAAATACAAGGGTGACTTTACTTAGGTGGGGACTGGGAATGAAGTAGCCAGAGAAGGCTTCCCTTAGAGACGGGCATCTCAGTGGAGATCTGGGAGATAAACGGAAGTTATACAGACAAGTGTTCAGGAGTAACTCAAAATAGTAGTTTATTATTGTTGTTTTATTGCTAGCACTGTTATTACTATCCTCTTGAAATCTTTCATGAACACTTCATTACCACTGACCTCTGTTCTCTGAAAATCTACTGCATTGTATTATATTCTTTTTACTAACATTTGCCTTCCTCTATGTTTCTGCATTTTGTTTTAATCTTGTTCCTCTGTGCCTTGCAAGGTTCTTCCCATTTTCTGAAATGTCTCTATTCTTGTCTTGACCTGCTTTGGAACTAGCTTAAAGATTCTTAGGCAAAACTGGATACTCCAAAATAGGGGCTTCCATGGCACCTTGTACATAACTGTATATAACTGGTCATTGTTGTATGTTAAAAATGATTTCTTTCCCAAATGCCCTTGCAGTCCTGAGGGCAGAAAACATGTTAAATTTATCTTTCAACTATATAAATCCATAAAGTTGGTATCATCATAAAATGAGCACCAAAAAAGTGTCTGTTGAAAATATGTTTTTTGACTTTGACAGTTTTACGTCATGTCTCTAAGTAAATTCTAAGTTATTTAAGGCAGGATTCCTTAGTTCAATTTTACTTACCGCTATCATAATATGGCACAAGTGTATTCTGTGTGAGTTTTATGCTGACTGATTATGAAGACATTTTTCATATCTATTTAAAGATAATAGAATATTTTATTATCCTTTGACTATAAAATGTGACATACTTAGGAAAATGATATGAAATGCACCATCCTACTCATTTTTCCCAACTTCCTGTCCAACAAGATGAAAACCACTATAATACGAAATATTAGCTTGAGAATTTAAAAGTAAATAAGAGAATTATTCTTTTGCTGGTGAGAAGTCTTTGTTGCTGCTCTAAATGTTCTTACATGCTACTATTTTTTTCAGGATTTGAAACAATGGAAAGGGTTTTTTTAAGTTATTTAAAGTTATTTGCATAGTTTTTGAGCTTACACTAAGAGTAAAAAAGGCATTGAAGTAATAATTCTCCTAAGACCCAATGATGAGTCAATTTAGAGCTGTTAGGGAAAAAAAATGCCATTTGGTGAAAAATTATATGTAAACACTCATCTCAAGCACCACTTTGCAACATGTTTTCCTAGTAGTGTAAAATACTTCCCCTTAAATAGGAACAGAAATCTCAAGATCTCAGTTCAGCTATCAGTTTGGTACTCCACTGGCAGAAGAATACGTGCTACACATGTTGCTATTAGTATAACTGGTACAAATTTTGCCTTTTTAAAAATAAATCAAGTCCTTATTGATTGTAAATTCTTCAACAAGAATATTTTAAACTTCATATATACAAATCTACAGAAACTTGTCAACTATTAATATTTTGACATATACCAGACTGCAAATATTATTTCATAGATAAAAATAGAGAAGACTAAAATTACTGATTTAGTGCAATTATAGTTTTAAAGGTAACCATTTAACAGTCTGCAACCTTCAATCACTTCACAGAAATGATACATATCTAAATCACATAAAGTTATAATTTCAAATTACCTATACATCTAATGAAACATAGTCATTCCTTCAAAGTAGTTATTAACATTTCTTATGGTAAATTCATTATAGGGCTCAATTTACAAATGAGTACTTTTTAAAAAATAATTATGCAACTTCTAAAGGGTGGTATACATATTTATATATATTTATCTTACACATAAAACTATTATATACAAACAACTCATAGTTTAAGTATACTGGGTATTACTTTAAATACCTAGATTTATGAACTAGCAAGGAAACCTTCTGTGTTATCAAACTAAGTTTTAAAGGTTATGAAATGTACTGATGATGCAAAATTGCTGTATAAGCTTGAAATATTTAACAGATATATAGAGACTAAATAAATAAGACACTTAAAACATTCATTCTTAGGACAATGTATTTGTAAAACTCATTATTATTATATTAGGAAGGGTTTGAAGTTAGATCTGTCCTATTATAAGAAATAAACAACAGAATTATGTTTGTGAATATTTGAAAGATTTTGAAGTTTGATCTCATATATTCTCTGAGTAATAATACAAATATTATAAAAGATTGTTTTTACTTTTTAGATTACAGTGGAGGTGTGAGTGCATGCACTTCTTGGATTTAAAGGTTGACTTGGAAAGAACTTGGTAAGAACTTTAAAAGTAAAACCATGGAAGTTCAGGGGATAAGTCAGTTGGACTATCTCATAGGAAAAAAATCAACATGTGTGTTTAATAAAAATTTAGGAATTTGACAATCAGAGTACTAACGGTTGCTAAATCATGATGTATCCTCCATTCCATTCCTGAAACATGTATGCTCTAACATTTGCTCCTTAAACAATGGACAGGTAACACAATGTTTGCAGATGATTTGCCTAAATATGCACAGAAATAGCCTACAGCATGGCAATAGCATGTTTTCTCTGCAAGGAGGAAAGATTTAACCCAAATGCAAAGAAAAGGAAACACACAACACAGAGTTGAACAAATAAATGCAAAATAGAATTTAAGCTTACACCTAGAAGCCAAGAAAATAAATCAAAGTGGGACTGAATGCACAATATTAACTCTTTACCTATTAAAAATAAGAATATTTAAAGTTGATACTTTTAATGTCATGATAATTATGCTACTAGTGGTTATTCATTTACTTAACAAATATTATCAAGTGTCTAAAGTATGTCACACTGTGTGCTGTAGAAAACTGTGTAGATTGATAAAAAGAGTATGCTTTTACACAAAATGTTTTATATTTCAGACCTAATCTGAATAAAAAAACTCCAAACTGAAAGTACACACCTTATCATCAGAGTGTTGGGCCAGGGAAACGGGAGGAGAATTAGAATTAAGTAGTATTTAGTGGTACAATTCAGAATCTATTAGGCAGAATGCCTTACTAGGTAAAACACATTTGATCACGATATCCCTTTGAGGTAAAATGATAAAATTAAACCTTAATCTAGCTAACACTATGGTTAATCCAAAGTGGTCTCTAAAAAGTCAGTCAGGCTTAGGGAAAACTGCTTTACTTTGACTCCATGTTTTGGGCAATATCTTCATACTTTCCTCACAATGAATATCCAGAAATTTATTGATCTATTAATAACTCAGAAGAGTCTGTCATTTTCAGTTTGTCAAAAATAGGCAGTGATTTTTATTAAAATACTCTTTTTTTCTAACCTGCCAAGCATTATAGAATTCTGAGATGATTTCTCTAGAATTTAAATCAGTATATTATGAACACAATTAAATGCCATAATATTACAATGTCTCATTTTTCCCAAGAGATAGACATGCAGGCTACATTTTTTCATAACTTTGTACACTCTGCTAAATTCTAAAGTTGGAATTTTTGTCAACCCACGGTCTACTCTCTGAGAATATTAGTGAATTAATGTTTTACAGATACCAGATACATGCTGTTCACAAAGAGGAAAAAAAAGGCATTTAAGGAGAGTCAAGGGAATCTTGCTCCCTGTCAACTGGGAACCTCTGAAATACCTGATTGTTAAGCAGGTTGTGTCATCTCCTGCCAATTACATCCTGATGGGGGGAGATGAAAGGCAATTCTTTGACCAAAATAGAATTTGCCTTTATCCTCAGAGAGCTTTAATTCGAAACTCAAACAATGGAGCGTAGTTTTCTGGTAATGCTACCTTCAGTTATTATCTTTTTAATGTTAGTGTGAACATATTTCTGCCTTTGCCCTCTCCTTGCCTCTTTGGCCCTCTCACCTTAAAACTCCCACTTCCCTACACTGCCAGGAAAAGCTGCTGCTGAACATTACATTGCTAATTATATTTATTGCTTCCTCTGTGTTAGTCTTCAGGACAGAAATGTAGATGTCAACATAAACGTTATGTTACATTACAAATGACAGCATTCACAGAATCTTAAGTGTCATACTTGATTCAGAGCACTGAAATCTGCCACGAATTTCTATTCTATTTTAAACAAAGGGCCCAAAATAAAAATTAATAGATATTATTATTATCATTACTGTTATTATGCAATAAATTCCACTGTTAGCTCAACCTATTTTAACAAAATGGATTTTGAGGCGTATTACTTCAATCCTTTCTTCTCTTAGTCGCCCTTCCCTCCTTTAAGTTTAGTCATGTGTATCCTTCATCTACTTCTTTTCTGACTTGCTACATAAGGGCCCTGACAGCAGAATAACTTTCAATTGCAGATCAAATGTTACAGTGAAAATTTTACTTAAATCTGTTCTCTGCTTAGGGTCTTATGCATATGAAAGATAAAACAATTATACCAATGACAAAAAAAACCAAAAGTGCTAAAATTTCAGCATACTTGTATGTTAATCAATATGGGTTATTCCTGACATGAAAATGGTGATATATGTCAAATTTATAAAATGGCTTGTATTAAAATATGGAGTACCCACATTTTAAAAAAGAGACTATTTGGTGTTATTCAAGGGTTCAAACTGGCTGGGGATCTTTATTTCAGGTCCTCATTCTGATCTACACCCCGTGGCTTTTTGCACAAAAGAATCACAATTGTTAATCACATTAACCCTTGAGAGATGAAGAAATGACCCTTAGCAGTTTAGAGTTTATAATGTGAATCCTTCCTGCAAATATATATCTTATTTCAGATAAACTTCTCTAATCCCTATTACAGGACTTAACACAATATATGCATCTATTTATTTGTCTGCCTTTTCACCTGTGTTGCTATGAGAGCACATATAATAGTAGTATTATCTACAATACAAGAGAAGTGATGGAAACTTGCTCTAAGGAAGTAATGCTTGAGTTGGGAATCAGAAGGATGAGATTGATTTATTAAAGCAAATATCCAAGGGATCCAAGGAATAGGCACAATAAGTGCAAAGACCTAAAAGAAAAGAGACAGGGAATTAAAGGAACCAGAAAAACAAAAGGAACTCCAGAATATTAGTAGAGGGTAAGGGGATAAAGGTCCAGAAAAGGATTCTGAGATACAAAGGACCAAGACCAAAAAGTAGATTTTCCTAGTTGCTATGTCTAAACAGAGGTGATGGGCTACTGTTTGCTTCCTGAGAAGACTGCTCTGGCTTCAGTGTGATAACCTGATTGGACAGGCCCAGTGGCGAGCAGCAGGGAGGGAGCAGGACCTGAGTTAACAGCATTATTTCACCAAGTGGAACTGTATGTCATGGTGACCTTCACACAACTTGTCTGGTGTCCAGCAGAAGAGTCCACTTAGTCTATTACATACAGGCATGATCTTAGAGGCAAGTATCTTTCTTTTCATATTTCCTAAATACTTTCTCACACATCTAAGATCATGGCTTCTTGTCATTTTTGCCCATGATTCACTTTCTCTAACCTCAAACATGGCTTCCTTCCCTGAACTTAAATATGTACATTTTCAATAGTTTTCTTTTTACTTTATTATTATTTTAAAGAAACTATGGCCAGTTCAAGCTTAAGGCTCTTATGCCATTATTTTTCAAAGTTAAGGCTCTGATGTCATTATTTTTAGCTGCTCATATTTCAGAATATTCTTATGCATATAATGATGGGTGTGCCCAGGAGAGAAGGTCACATAGGTACATGTCATCTACCAGACATAAGGCTGGGAACGGCTGGTGTAACAGTCAGAATCCTAGAAAATACTAACTCACATGATAGCAGAATCTATACTTATAACAGCATATGATGCCAATCATAAAAAAGAAAAACCATCACCACCACCCTTTGGGATACAAAAACTCACAAGCCTGAAAGTTGCCCAAATTTATAAAGTACTGATAAAATATTTTTGCTTTGGATAGTTGCAACAGTTGAATGATGGACAACGCCTAGGCAAATTCTATCCCTGTAGAATTGATCCATTTCAAAACAACCACTTTTCCTACAACTTCCTTAAGTTAAATGAAAAACAGACTAAAATTTATATGTTCAGGCAGTTTAAACTGACTTACATTCCTTATATTACACCTTCACATTTTTGTCTAAGATGTTGTCATCACTATGGTTATAAACACACACATATATATAATATATAATATATAGTTTTATATTAAAAAGTTATATACGTATGTAATATATATATATATATTTCCTATTGAAAACATTTGTAGAGAACTCACTACAGGAATTATAAATACTTTACATATAAATCAAACTGCATTTATTTTAATATCTTTTTTCTAAATCAGACTTTCTTTAGATCTATTGAAGTCTATGACTATAAATAAATTTGTTTCTGCATTATTTTTCTTTTCTCATGCTCTATGTCAACACTCAGCTGGTCTCCACCCTGTTCATTAAACCCTTTTTCTAACAGACGCTGCTTTTTTTCCCCTTTTACTCTTTCATGTCATCCAGGAGAGGTCAAAGAGTTTAGTCATTCTTGTCCATTGTATGCAGAGGTGTGTGGGTGAAATTTTGCATGATTCTGGTGTTCACAGTGTTCAGGTTGCCTTCCTAATGTTTCAATTATTTTCTTTGATAATATTTGATATATCTTGACTGTTTCAACTAATAGAAATCATCTTTAATCTAGCTACCTTAATGAGAATAAAGGAAAATAGTATAAAGTATTGAAACAACATTCAAATTTTATCTATTTTGAAGAAACAATTGACTCATTTTGAATAAGGAAATATTATTTTGTAAAAGAAATCATACAATTTTTCCCTGACATTACATTATATAGTTTATAATCAGACCATGAATGCATGGAAAATAAAGTAAAACTATATTTTAAAAGTAATTATCTAATGTTATTTACTTATTCACTTTATTTTAATAAAAAAAACTTACAAGCAGCTTGATGTAAATGAAAAATTGTGCCTTTCACGTCCTTTTCCATGTTTGATAGTGAGAGTGAAGGCAATGTAGTGCAATGGAAAGAACTCTGAATTGGCTGTCAGGAGAGCTGAGTTTAAGTTCAGCTTTTACCACTAAGTAGCCATGGGATTTGAGAATACTATTTAAGCAATCTGAGTTTAAATTTCCTATATTATGAAATGAAGGATAGGAATTAGAGGAGCTATGCAGTAACTGTAAGATATAGTATTTTATAAACATGTATTTTTAAGCAAAAATTCATGGAAATTGTGGTCACAGTTTAACTCTGGACACATCATTTTTTAAAAAGTAAGATATCAAAAAAAAAAGTAAGATATCAGATATTGCTGAGCTTTCTGCTTAGGATGGTATTGGGCTTCAGCAGTCTTGTGTATATCAAATTTTCCAACTTAATTTTTTGTACTAAAATCTTCCAGATCAAAATATTTTTCTTAGCAGCACAGCTGAAAAGTACTTTTCATTTCTTTCTTAAGAGCTTATTAAAATTTTCAGACTCTTAGTAGTATAAGGTAGAAAAGTGAATGAGATTACATTTTTTGTCATCCATGTGGCAAACACATCATTTCATTTTGTTTTTTCATTTTACCTGAAGTTGATTTTAATCAAGAGCCTGGAGGGCTTCTCTGGTGGCGCAGTGGTTGAGAATCCACCTGCCAATGCAGGGGACATGGGTTCGAGCCCTGGTCCAGGAAGATCCCACACGCCGCGGAGCAACTAAGCCTGTGCACCACAACTACTGAGCCTGCGCTCTAGAGCCTGCGAGCCACAACTACTGAAGCCTGCACGCCTAGAGCCTGTGCTCTGCAACGGAAGAAGTCACGGCAATGAGAAGCCTGCGCACCACAATGAGAAGCCTGCGCACCGCAGCAAAGAGTATCCCCTGCTCTCTGCAACTAGAGAAAAGCCCACGCGTAGCAATTAAGACCCAACACAGCCAAAAAAATAAATAAAACAAATAAATTTATTAAAAAAAAGGAGACTGGAAACTATTGATTGCCTCTGATGAATTTATGAACAAAGGGGTGTCAGTTCACGTCTAGTTTTCTGGTCGTTTGCATGGTAAAAATGGAAATATTTTGCTTATCAATGGTATAATATTTTCCTATTCCTCTGTCAGATAAGGTATTACATCTTATTCTAGAAAAAAATTCATATATGTCTAAGAGACTGTGCAATCTTAGCGTGAACTTTTAAAAATTCCATACTGTTGTTAGGAAAAATTTGCAAAAATTTGACGCAGTGTAAAGGTAGTACCTAGGACTGCTATCTAGCATGACATAATACAGAGAATAGGTGTTCCTCCCTGCAAATCTTCCATCTGCCTCCAAGATTTAGGCCAGCAAAGGGCAAGGCAATATGGGACACTAAACATCCATCCTTTCCAGGTTAATTTAAATATGTGGTATGACAGCTATTAAATGCCAACAAAATATAAATCAAAAGAAGAAAAGTTTGCCAGGATAAAAGCACTTAAAAGGAGCTTGAACCCTCGCATGTATACAAAACCCAATTTGCAACACTAGAAAGATCCAGACTTTTAGCCTCTGTATAAAGCTGTGTGGTAATCTCAAGTGAGGTAACTTGTTAAAACAGAAGCTAGTCTTGTAGTTCTTCATCATCAACCTACTTTTTAAAGTATATATCCATAATGCATATTAGATAGGTATTTATTTATCACAAGAGAAATCCTGAGGTATAAAAATGTTGAGGAGACCAGTTTAATGTCATTTCAGTGGCAGCAAAAGTCACACAATGAATCAGTGACAGACCTGTGAATTGATTTTACATCCCATTAGACTCCCTTTTTAACCACTCAGCAATTCCTGAGATTGCTTTCAGTGGCCGGAGATGCACAATCAAATTAAAACGGCAGACTGGAAAAATAAAATAAAATAAAAATGGAAAGTAGTCATTCTATGTGGTTTGATTTCTGACAATTTGAAACAATATATTTCCTGCATGTAAACATACAAAAATCTCAAAACTGTACTCAGGTACTAATATCAAATTTTCTATCATTTCTATAGGAATGGATTGAAATTACTAAAGTATCTGAGTAAAACAGGCAAAGATAGAAATAATTGTGTTAAGTGAAAGTTGAAAGCCTATGTCATTCAATTTTTGAGGCAATGATTAAAAGATGTCCTTTCACATAAATATATATTTATCCAAATACATTTATTCTAGCTGGAAACTCTAAAGACTCATAAGTACAAAATTAATTTTGAGTAAGAGTGTAGCTTTTTAAAAAAATACGTTAATATTTCAATATTTTCATAGGCAGAGATAGCTTGATAAGGTCCATTTACACTAAGGAAAATGAAATAAAGACTATACCAATTTTCTGTTATTTGATAATTTGTGTGCCATGTAAAATTAAGTATTTTCTGTTTATTAATGTAAAATTCTATGTATAGTAATATCCAGATTCTTCTGTGTTCTTGAAATATTTATTACGTGATCAAAATATTGAGAAATAGTAAAAGGGCATGTTTCATTGCTAAACTTACTTTGAATGAGAATTGGGAAACATTAATTTTTAAAATATTTTAAGAAATCTATTTCAAATATATTTCTATATATTAATGCTACAGATTCTGGTTATCCCTTTTGCGTAAAAAAGAATCACAACTCTTGGGCTTCCCTGGTGGCACAATGCTTAAGAATCCACCAGCCAATGCAGGGGGCATGGGTTCAAGCCCTGGTCCGGGAAGATCCCACATGCCGCAGAGCAACTAAGCCCATGCGCCACAACTACTGAGCCTGCGCTCCAGAGCCTGCGAGCCACAACTACTGAGCCCACGTACCACAACTACTGAAGCCCACGCGCCAGAGCCCGCACTCCGCAACAAGAGAAGCCACTGCAACGAGAAGCCCGCGCACCGTAACAAAGAATAGCCCCTGCTCACCTCAACTAGAGAAAGCCCGCACACAGCAGCGAAGACCCAACACAGCCAAAAATAAATAAATAAATTTATTAAAAAAAAAAAAAAAGAATTACAACTCTCTTTGATTGTAAAACATATTTGCACTCTCCTGTGTGTCTAAGTGGAAGTACCAGTAGGCAAGTTTTGTTTATTTTTGCTCAACACCTTTCTTACACAGAGAGGGAATTAGTAGAAACAGAAAGTAACTGTTTCGTGGGTATCCAAGCACTTCTTTTATTGGAACATGACTTCCAGATTATATTATTATCATATCCTTTTAAAGGACGCCATGAATTTGCCACTGCCATTTTACCAAGTTGACAGGCACGGTCACATTTTCAGCACCGAGAACTTAATGCTTCTTTTAAGAAGGTTCCTACTAATGCAAGTTGTAATTCATTTTACTTGAAATTCACTATTTTGAGAGTGTTTACACCTGAGTATTAATGAACACATAGTGCATGTTATTGAATATGGCAGGATTTCCTTCTTTTTTAAGGCCTAATCATATTTCATTGCATCTGACACCACATTTTCTTTACCCATTCATCTGCTGATGGACATTTAGGCTGTTTCCCTATCTTAGCTATTGTGAATATTGCAATGAACCTGAAGGATATTATGCTAGGTAAAATAAGCCAGGCACAGAAGGGCAAATGCTACATGATTCCAGTTATGTGAGAAATCTAAAACAGTCAAACTCACAGAATCAGAGAACAGAATGGTGGTTGTCAGGAGCTGGAGGTGGGGTAAATGGGGAGTTGCTGCTCAATGGGTATAAAGTTTCAGTTACACAAGATGAGTAAGTTCTAGCGATCAGCTGCACAACACTGTGCCTGTAGTTAACAGTACAGAATTGTGCACTTAAAAAGTTGTTAGGAGAGCAGATCTCGTTAAGTATTCTTACCACAAGGAAAAAAAACCTAACAAAAAAACGCACATGGGACAGCATCCTACCAATGAGGATGCTACAATATTGGTACAATATGAGACTAATATTGATGTCACTAGGAAGGTCGTATGTTATTGATGGTTATGACAACAAATTTACTAGTTGTGTGATGATAGGTAGATTGTTGACTCTCTCTGAGACATAGTTCCCTAAAATGAAAAATAGAGATAACACCTTCATCATAGGGTTATAAATACAAAATGCTATAACAGTCATAAAACCATCAAATATGCCAACAATGAGTCATGAATAGTAATAAAATTAATGAAAAAATCATGGAGAGTAGTTACAGCAGGATGGAAATTGGGCAGAATAACAAGGGATAAATTGGATACATCATCCACATAAAAATTTCACAATATCAGTAAAAGCTATAACATAGTAATGAAATTAAAGCATGGATTTTTTTTCATTTAAAAATTACTATTTCTAAGTATGATATATTATATCTTGTTTCTTTTTGTTATTTGTGTTTTCTTATTTTTATTTTTTAAACAAAGTGTGTTTGAATTGCTTTCACATATGCATTACACAAAATAGCATTCTCTGGATTTACAAGTGTGGAGAAACCATGTTTTTGTTATACACTGTGGGTGAGAAATTCGCATAACTTTGCATATGGTAGCTTAATGTTTTATGCACAGTATAAATTCAGCTTATTTGTAGACTTAGGAGTGAAAATTGAGTGTGCATAAGCCACAGTATGCTACAAAACATGTTTATCTAATTGTCCCCAGACAATTGGAAAACCATCTTTTCACTGGGGAGTTTAAAGAGTATCATCATGTCAGTGTACGTCATCTAGTGGTTTATGAAATTTAGATGTTATTTTCTTATTGTTTGTTATGAGAACTTTAAACAGTACTCAGTATCTTTCCCTCACTATCAGTCCAGGTTCTCATCATGTGACACTACTCAACTTTTGCCACAGTCTCAAAATGGATGTACCTATATGTCTGTTCTCCCCTCCACACACGCATTTACACCAAAAACACATTTCAGAACCAATCATAGCAATACCAGTAGTTTCTTCCTAAAATCTTGTATAGCTCTTGGCTAGCTTCCCTAAACTCAACTTGATCCTAATTTTCCAGCCTCATTTTTGAAAATCAGTGTACTAGATGCACACTGGGGTATTTGCCATTTCCCCATTGGACTTTAATGTCTCTGTTTTTCTATTCTATCCTTCTAGGCTTACTAACGGATCCTCCACATCCATCAATACTTCACCCATCTTTCAAAACTCAGCTTACATGTGATGACCTTTCTTCACTTCATCAAGTGTTCCCTTATTTACAGTCATCACCTTGTTCAAACTAGGCACACATTAAGTATTTTTGGAATATAAAATAAATACATGAGAAAATCTCTGACTTAATACCCTAAATCAGAATTAGTGATTTTAACCCTTCTCTCACTCTGTACCGGGCTGGTACTTCCTTTTAGAGGAGCAGGTTCTCCACTCAGACATAAACCAATGAATAGCATGATTGCCTCAGGCCCATTATAAAATACCTATGAAAACCTTAATTTTTCATCAGTACAGTGAGGATGTGAAGAGTACCTACCTCATCAGATTTTGTGAACACTGAGTAAGGTAATACATTCAAAGCAGCCAGTACAGAGCATAATTATTGCTTAGTAAAAACTAGTTGTTTGGAGTATAGTTGTTATTCTTACTGATGTTTCATCATGTTGAAGTTACATATTTATGCACACGTTAAATCTTTGAGGGCAGACATTTGTGGTTATGTTCCTCACCATTGTTAGAACCTTGCTTAGGAAAAATGTTTCTTATATTTTTATTAAAGTCAATTTTATCTCTATTGAATATAAATTGCTTCTGAATACAAATTGCTTCCAAGATCACTTGGGCGTTGATTGTAGCAGTTGAACAGAATTGTAGCTACAAAGCTGAAGAGCCCTAGATATAAATGTTAAGCCTCCATTATCTCCTACTATTCCCCCAAATCTATTTAATAAATAAAACCTTTATTCCAGAACTTC
The DNA here is from genome assembly GCF_028564815.1 of Eubalaena glacialis. NCBI lineage: Eukaryota > Metazoa > Chordata > Mammalia > Artiodactyla > Balaenidae > Eubalaena > Eubalaena glacialis. The sequence goes on from NC_083723.1 coordinate 48,255,910, forward strand.
TGGTTTTCTCATTATGTCTTTCCTTTTCACCTCAGTGCTATGCTCATCACCTCACGCTGATTCACAGCACCAGCCTTTGCTCTTTCTATTTCCCCAGCTCGCATCACGCCCAAATTGACCACATGTGGTAAGCCTGGAGCAGCTGAGAGCCATGAGGAACCTAGACCAGAGGCCATTACACTAGAGCAAGGGGAGTGTCCTCAGATGTGAAAAACAGGTGACACTATCTGCTTAAAAGCTACCACAAGGTATCTTCTTAGTGTGCCACCAGTTACCTTACATAGCATATTTTCTAATAGTAACTAAATTTATAAAATTATAAAGCTAAATATAGGTTCTTCCTGGTTAAAATTAAGTACCAACAAAACTAGAAAGCAAATACAATTGAAATTAGCAATAGCAAAGCAATGGGACAATAATATCTTTGTGTATCTTGAAAAGTAAATACCTTCTTACAATATGAATGTGGTTCTAGTGACCAGAAGCTAGTCTTTGAAGCGAGCAGTTCTACCTTCCTTTGTGCTCTGGGGTAATTTACTTTTCTCTTTTTGAACCACAGCAAGATCTTCCTTCACACAGCCCACTCTGACCTCATTTTGGCCTTTACTTGGCAGGAAGACAGTGTTTGCATGTCAACTCAACCTTTGTTTCCTTCTTATTAGCCCAAGAAAATTAAAGGTATATCCTTGGCACTCACATGCTTATAAGCCTTAAGCAAACATGAGCACTAAAATCTTAAGATTTTTACATGATTATGAGGTAGTTATCCAAATAATTTAGAACGGACTTGTATCATTTCCTCAGGTTATCATCAAAGTGAACAATCATGATTTAAAACAAATCTACAAGATAGCTTGCTGAGGCCTATTTGAAACACACTCCAAGAGGAGGTAAACATATTCTGATTTGTGGAAATTCAGTCTAAATTTATTTTGGTATTTTCCCCAAGTTTCAAATATATTAAAGTAATGCCTTCCTTCTCACCTATATATCCAAGCTGTATTTCCACTACCTTAAACCTTGGTTCCAAATGAAGTAATTTAGGCAAGAAGACAAAGAGATAAAGGAAGAAAAACAGAACTAGAGTTCAAGGGCAAAGAAAGGGTGATGAAGAGGAAGAACAAAAGAGAAGATGAAAACCGCCCAAACAGGTGAGCAGGCAATGGGGTTTAGCACTACTCTTTGTGTTTTTTGAAAAATGTAATATTGATAACAAACAAATTAGAGTTTTTATAAACAGAAACTTCCTTTTGAAATAGATTATATAGGGAATGAGTGCAAAGCAATCAATCAAAAAGGGCACAGTAAGAGAAAGATTTAAGTTGGAGTACATACCTCCAGTGACAGATTAGCTCCAATAAATATAAAGTCTTTGATCCAAACCAGCTACTCGTAGTTATGAAGAAAAGAAAAATATATATTGGTTAATGTGCTGTTTATGATTTAGTCCTTATGTCTGTATTGATTGTGAATGAAGATGTCACTCAGAAATTGAGTACTACGGATAATATAGTCTTTTAATAAGTAATTGATAATGACATCATTGCACCAATATGGCCTTAAGAAAACTGTTTAATTTTGTTCAAATTCTTTTTCTGGAACTAGGTGAACCAGATCTGACAAAACATGAAACTAAATACCCTGCAAGGTAAGAACTGAATGCTAACATTTCTGTTTTTTTCTGTCATTGTTCTTAGGAATAAAAAGTGATGAAATACTATGAGGGGGGAAAAAAGAAAACATTTTACAATTGAGCCAAATAAGTGTAGAGGGTAAAAGTGTATTAATCTCATAACTATGGTGTTTTCATACCCTATATTTAGAGCAAACAAGTCAAAATATAAAATGGTGATTTGAAATATTTTAAATAGGGCATAGGAGGTGCTGGTTTGGATTTTTGCTTCTCTCTCTCTCTTTCACCATTTGTGATTTTTTTTTTTTCCTAAACTTGTTTCTAATCATAACTTAGGTCCCCCTACTACCTCACTTGGCCACTAGTTCCGTTGATTTTGAGAAACAGCCTCACTGATAATATCTAGAGTTTAGAATGTGAATAGCTCACAAGAAATACATTGGTGAGCTGTTAAGGTCACAGAATTTATGAACTGTGATTCTTTTTCTCAAATACAAACAGCAAAGCATTTTAAAATTTCATCTGCAATATAAATGGTGGTATTGTTTATTCAGCATGGTAACTTGTACGGTCCACTTTCCAACATGATTCAAGTATTGAAAGATTAGGGAAGAAAAACCTAGAAACCATAATGGTCTTGCTCTAACCACACTCGGCTCAGGTTGAGAGTGCAAATGAGGGACACGCTGCCTCTGGTGGAAATGATGAAGCCGAGAAGAAATCACCAAGGAATCCTGACTTTTCCCACCTAACCTACTAACATAAGTGGGAAAAGTCAGACTCCAAGACATGATCTAAGAAAGATGGAATGATGTAACCAACCCTAAAACAACGCCTCATTGTTTTACCAAGATATCTAAATTTCTTAGCTTTAGCATTTCCTCTTAGAAATAAACTTGTACTCTATTGGACTCAATGACATAATACATTGAGAGAGATAACTCAATTGGAAAAAGTTAGATTAGATGTATAAATTAGTCGACAGAGCACTAGCTACCACTTAAGTAGTATTTGGCCCTGGAGACTGTTCCTAAGAGCATGTGATTCAAAGTTTTACATAAAAGCAAACTCTTATTCTTGGTGCAAGAGAAGAACCAGACAAAACATTTTATTTTATATCTTGATATATTAGTTGTCATTGTAGAAATGACCTTAGAGATAGCCATTAAGCTTCATTGCATTTCTTAATGTCCCTTTGGTTCTATCATAAATTGAGATCATGACATTATGAGAGTATTTATAGAGTTAATATTTTCCAGCTCTCATCTGGGTCCATCTTTCTTTAGATTTCCTTCCCAGTACAAGGAGGAGGCCCATTTAGAATCTGAGAAAACATCCAGACACTTCTTCGAAAAGCTATACTCCTCCTAAATTCATACATTTTTTTTAATTAACAGATGTAAATTTGAAAGGGAAATACCATATACTATAAGCCTTTTGGGAATATTCTGTCTCGTAAGGATGACTTACACTTTTCATTTGAATGGCATGGATGCTGGAAGCTTAAACACAAAACTCATCTGTACTCTAGCTCTGAACCATTCCTTCCGTGAACTCTGCATGCATTTCAATAATAAACACACACATGCGTATGGAGCATGTGACCTCACTGGCAGTTATCTGCAATGTCAAGTACCACTGGAGGATAACCAAGAATTGACTGACACATCTTATAGAACTGGAGTTAATTAATAGGTCTACCAATTCCCAATTGTACTACAGGAAACACAAACACAAAATCTGCTTAATACAGCAATAAATGACGTACTGTGTGTGGTCATAAGGCATTCAATATACAGCAAGAGTAGTTTTGGAATACAGTATTGCCATTAAAATGCTAGAGGAGCAAAATTGGGTCTATTTTCATAATTAGAAGACTAAAAAGGTTTTTTTTTTTTTTTTGCAAACTGTTCATCATTATTTAAAAGGAATTGCTAATTTCCTCGTATAAGATCTGAAGCTATTAAATGATGAAGGGAGTCTTGCTTTGTTTCAAAAGTGATGTCTTTACTTCTATGGCATCCAGCCATCTGGAATGGTAAGTCCATAATTTCTAACAATGGATTTCAACAATCTTGGGGACTCAATGTAAGACAAAGAGTTATTTTAAAGGAAGAGCACTGCAAAGAAAAAACTGGATGTTAAAATGTCCATGAAGTCATGATAAAAGCAAAAAGCAAAATGTCTTTTTTTGTATGATAAAATTATTTGTAATATGTAAAGGCTGGACAGAAGTTTAAAAAGGAAACTATTTCATTATTTTATGTAGAATGGGGCAGAAACAGCAAAGTATACATGCTACTTTACAACCAGAATATAGGAGAAAGATTTGTCTTGGTTCCCTCTGAAAATCCATCCTTGTAAATAAAAGTTACTAAATTCAAACTTCATGAGACCTTATGAACTCTTATCCAACAATCCTGGCCTCAGTCCTGATTGTTATTTTATTTCTTATTCATCCAATCTTTCCATTACCAGCATTATTTTCCTAACGGCATGAAGCACATATTGTCTCTTTTTTCTCAACTTCAAAAACAGCATAACTGTTTAAATCCGAGTGTAGTATTTTTAGTACCAATATAGATCAATTTAAAGCAGATTCTCTCTTAAGGCAGCTTAAGCATTGAAAATTAAATTTTATGTTGTCTAGACAAGCCATCGTGATAATATCTTTTCCAGAATTTCCTAGATTGACTGTCTAGACTGCTCCAAATTCCCCCAGGTAATTGCATAATCATTTTCCCTCCGACCCCCTAAACAGTCTGGAACAGCACCCCCCCATGTATAGCTGTCATGCAAATCAAGATCATTGAGCTTCTGAAGGAGGACTTCTCTCAAAGGTTCTGAGTTTTAGGATTTCAGGAAAATACTTGTACGTCAATATCCCACCTTAAGGAGATTGGATGGGAAGCTTTATTTATTTATTTCAGTGGAGGAAATGGCCTCCTCCATTTTCCTGGGTAAATGGCCTGGCTCCAGAAGCTGTACCTCTACATCCCCCCCACCCACCCATAAAGCAGCAATAAAGTAGTTGATGAGATGAGAAGGAAGGAACTTTGTTAACGAGCAACTTCAAAAAGAAAAAAAACAAACAAACTACATTTTGGGGAAAATGGTAAAAATACAGGAACAATATATGATATTTTAATTTAAATGGCCACCAAGATCATCTAAGCTTCAAATATAAAAATAGAAGAAATTAAGCTAAGTATAGAATGACCTGGCAACAATGAGAGCCGAGTGCAGTAACATACAACCTCTGATGAATGAGGTACATTTAACAGCAAGGTGGTAATTATTACCATAAAACCTGAAACAGGCTTTCAGCCTGAGATACACATTTCTATTTTAAAAATGCTAACCCACATTTTTTTTTTCAGTATGTACTACCTATTAGACAATGTTAAACTCTTACAACAACTGTATGAGGTAGAGACCATTCTCATTACCACTTTCTAGAGTAGAAACAAAGACACAAAGACAGTTAGTAGCTTGCTCCTTACCAAGCATCGAGTACTGAATTGAGGTTGGACCAAAGCCCTGCAGTGTGAGGCCAGGTGACACGCCTTTAACAATGACGGGATTAGAACTCCCTGAGTTTCTACAGCAAAAAATGTCAGTGGGTCATGCCCCGCTGGGAGGGTTGGAAGGCAGTTGGAGGTAATAAGTCAATTTCTCATTTAAAACATATGGACACTGAGAATCACAGAGGTTTGTTTTGTTTTTACGTATTATGAGACAGAGTCTCAGAGAGGTTAAGTAATTTCTCCAGTGCTCCACAGCTAGTAAGTTGTCGAACATGATCAGAAGCCAGATCTGTCCCTAAAGCCCATGTCTTTTCCACCAACCTGTGCTTGGAGCTCAGCTGTCCGGACCCCACTGTCTTATACAGCATGATGCCTGGCAGATGTGAAAAGTGCAACAGGACATGGGGAAAGTTCTCCAGAGCTGTCTCCAGTAAACAGAGAAGTGAGACCCAATTTTAGGGTGCCTGACTATAGGAAATAGCTGAGAAGGAAACAAAGAGGGAGAGATTTATCCAGAAGTTACTGAAAAGTTTAGTATGCAAAGTCTCCAGGACCCTGTGCAGGAAATTATTCCTAATTTCATCAATATGAAACAAGTAATTTAAGTGGAACTGCCCTTCCTTAAAGTTAATTTTTACTTAAAACTCTTGGGTATGTCAGCAAGAACAGTATGCATACTTGTAAAGGAAGGAAGAAGGATGCAGTGGGAGAAGAGGCTGATGAGGGCAAATGTCTACGCCGGTGAGACCTTGGTAAAGGGTTTTTATCTTCCCAGGATCATCAGGGAAGTCATAATAATTGTGTTCAGTCTAGAAACCACATAGCCTCGAAGGTGTCTTCTTATACAAAGAAGGCACAACACAAACTGTTTCGATTTCTAAGTCTTTGGGTTGAAAGAACATATTTGTAACACTTTTGTACCCCTTAAGAAAACATAGAGAAAGGCTCTAGAGTTTAAGTTATAAAGAAGTGGCTAACGTGTAAATTATATTTTATCTTTAGGATTCCAGAAATATTCTGGGAACAAATTCTTTATCTGTTGAGTATTTCTGAATTCCAGTTTGAAAGAAAACTCTGTCACAAATGATTTTCTCACCACATGAACACTTTTGTTCTTCTTAGGATTTTGTGCCAAAAATTATAAAAGGGCTTATAATTTAAGGCTATTGATAAATCCAATTCATGGAACTGCTTTCCTACTAGTAACTTTTCCTTTAAATACATCCCTAATTGCAAGTTGTACTTAAATTTACCTAACTTTAATTTCCTCACTAAATTTTCTCACCAAAACATCTTGTAGGAGTAACAGGCAAATAAACTTTTTCCTTTTTTATACTGACAAAATAATAGCCCAAAATATAAAAGCAAAGCCTAGCTAAGCAAGAACATAAATGTGAGTAATTTAGGTCAAACATGAGATCAGATCACTGTGCACATGTATGGCATCCTTTCTTAATCCCTGGGCAGAAGAAAACAACTGCGGTGGCAGACACTTCTGGCTAAGGATGGAAATGGAGGGGAAAGCTGGCAATATACAAATGAAGGAGAAAACAGTACACATTCAGCCTGCTGACATCTGCTGCACATGCAAAATGGATTGGACTCCGTAATCCAGAGCGAAAGCAAATGCTTTCTTCCTTCCTTCCTCCTGTTCCACAGTTATTGTTGAGTGATGGTCTCATTCTTTTTGCATTCACAGATTAAAATTAATAACAGCATCTGAATTCGAAGTAGGTCCCACTGAATAGCAACCAGAAGCTAAATGAACTGAAGAAATTAGTAATGAAGCATTTGAATAGGAAGGGGTCATGGACAAACACCGTTTTTTAAAAGCCAGCTTTACCTCAGGATGATGTCCAATTTCAATGTAGGTGCAAATTGGATGAAAAGCCCCCGTTCCACAGGCGTACAAGTGAGTCTGATTATAAGCCTTAAGCACCTTGATGAAATTAGCACATTCTTTCTGTAAAACAAAAGGAAAACCAGTGAGTTTTAGTGGTCAGCATGGCTGAAGTATCCTCTAGGGTGCTAGGCATGTTTGAACAGATTTCTTTTGTGTCCTTTCACATCATTTTTAGGGCTTATTATTCTATTGTTTGCTCACATTATTACATGAAATACAGAAGGTGTTTGCTTGCATTATTACATGAAATATAGAAGTTCTTATTTTTGGGGGGGTAAAATATAACATTCTCTTTAATGTTTTTATTAAAACTATTTATAATTTATTTACACAAAAGTGGAATAAAGTTATAGATAACCGATTATCATATGTGACTTTTCTAGAAATGAGGGAAACAGCAAATTATATGGTTAATTAATGAATTATTTAAATCATAACAATGGTGAAAATTTCAAAAGTCAGCTCTGAGTTTAATTTTGGAAAAGTAAATCAAAAATAAAAGGTAATACAACCTTCTATTAAATATGAATTTGAAACATCATTAGTAACTAATAATGATGGGTGACTGACTTTGAACTTCAGTAGTGCTGCTTACTAGTGAGCTTTACAGACCCTAAGAAGACAAAACCACCTTCTCTTGAAAAAGTCGTTTAACCCCCAAAGACAATTTGGGTATAAGATGAGATAGAGAAGGTGTTAGAGTCTGGAATGTCTATAGGCTGAAGGGTCTTTATTAGAGTGGCTATAATTAATAAATATTTTCATGCAGTTCACGTACATCCTAAACCCATACGTGGATCCCCCAGGTAAATAACAGCTACTTATAAGAGGGAATTATAGTCATATCTTATTATTATTTACAGAAGTTTAGACATTCCTGCCATTTTATTACCCAAATAAAATGTCACCTAAGAGATAAATGGACAGAGCTCTTTATATTTTTTCTATATACTCTATTATATCTGTAGATCCTGTGAAAGAAAATGTATTTCTACAAACAAATAGGAATCTTAGCCTTTTGTTCCTGTTAAGGAAAGATTTAGGGGGAAAAATCAGACAGTCAAAATATAAACTAGATAATTTTATTGCCAAAGAAATCCAGAGCAGAAAAGACATAATTTTTGCCAACTATTTTTAAATAGATGAGTCCATATCAATACTGTAAAAATAAAACAATGAAAAGAGAAATTCAAACTATCAAAATATTTTCAAATAAAATGTTATGGTCTATTAACCATACAGAAAATCTTAAAAATTAAATACATATAAGTAGAAAATATGAGTTTGTCATGGAATATACAATACCCATTTTTTAATATCCAATTGAGTATGCATATGGTAAACAATAATTACATTGAAAATTATTGTTATTGATCATAGACTTTCTTATACACATAGTTTTATGTTTTTGCCTATTAAACATTTATAAATAAGAGCCAAATATGTAACTAAAAATGCAGATAAAGATCAAAAGCAGACTATAGTGCAAGTAATGCTGGCAAACATAACAGTGGTTGGGTTTGTCCTTGCGCCTCTAAGTGTGTAACACTCCCAAAGCCACTCTCTACAACATGTGACTCTTCAAGTGAAAGCTCAGAATACATTTAGACTTACGTAGTCAGTTGGTGTTTATAACTGAGGTGTTACAATTATTTAAGTACATTTCCACATGACACTTGTATTCTGTGATTGTAGCTGATGATTTTGGTATTAACTTTATTGCCTCCATAAAATAAAGAGCAGACCAAATCTGAGAAGAATAATTGTTATTTAAATTCAAATACTTGCTTTCCATCATCACTGATTTTTCTAGGATGACATCTGAGGATGACCTATAAACATATCATCCCAAAGGTGAATTAGATCTTTTTAAGGAAAAATATGAAACTTGCCAGTTACGACTCCTCATGCTTTCTTATCATATGCTGAGTAGTTTGGGGGAGTAACTAAAATACACATCTAATTTCTCCCACTGTTTTACTACTTAGATCCTGAATCCTTCTTTTGTCTGGCAAGGCATTATAACATAGAAAATTAAGCACTGAAATCAACTGATTTTGCAAGTTTCTATGAAGAAAAATTTCCTAGCTTAAAGAGTACATGCATCTTATCCATGTACCACTTTGAACACGGTACATCTTAGACATAACCTTAGATAAGCTCAGATATAACCTAACTTCCAAGACTTCTAGTCACAAACTCCCCATTCTGTAGCAGTTTCTCCTCCTTCCCCAAGAGGATTAGGGCATGGATTCTTGGGCAGAGGAAAGAGGCTATGGACAGGGAAACATCTGATAAACTCATTTACAAATAAGACATTCATGAGTGTTACCCAAAGGACTTACCTTGTACTCTTAAGTAAATGCAGTCCTTTGGAAATAAGTCATTTTCAGGAAAATGTTTTATGGCACCTCTTTCTTTGAAACATGTAGGTGGTCACATACTCTGCTTTTACATAAAGACAGCTATCCATGACTGTGGACTCAATATTATAGCATTCAAGATTATAAACAACCAGTTCCAGCACCATATGTTGAAATTAAGAAACTGGATGTGTACACACATATGGGTAAGCAAACGAATATTCTAATAAACAGTAGTGGCACACCCAGATGGATGTATTGTTCATTTTAGAAAAGAACAGGGTTTTAGTTTGCCCACAGTCATACCTATAAAGATATGCAGGCAATTTAAAATACAAACCCAATTTCTCTAATCTCATTACTAACACCTAAGGGCATCCTAGAAATATGAGAATTTATTTTATTGCAGTTCTCTGCAATAAAGGAAAAAAAAGGAAGGGAATATTTCATGAGCATAGATACTTGTGCATACAAATGAAGGCTATGTCACTTCTACAACTGTTATGAATTCTAAGATCATAGAATCTGTGGGTTCTTATCTCATAGACTGGGTAACTGATTAGCAATAATTATTGACTGAAAAATTCTCAGGATTCTTGAGAACTATGGAATTGAGCCACACTGAATATCCTAATTTTATTTTGTTCTCTATTAACTGTCAAAGAAGCACCACTCTAATATGACAACTATTCCTCTACAGAGCTGCTGGAAAAAATCACAGGACTATAGTTGTGAAACCTGGCAAAGGGTTCTGCTGAGAACGTTGATAAGGATTCTATCTGTCCTACAAAGCAGCTAGACCCAGCCTACTGGCCTGAGGTCTGGAATGATTTTCCCAGTGAACTTTCCCAGGTGGCAGCAGGTTGTACTGTCTCCGTGCCTGGGGGCTAGCTCAACATTATTTTGAAGTGAAGGTTGATGCAAATAGAATGGAGAGAAATTTCTGGGGTTTAGAGAGCATGTTAAGACACTTGAACTGAAACAAAGAAATTGAATGAAATACTTTCAAAATTGGTTTAAAATAGCTGCAAGGAAACTCATCAATAACAACATAGGAAGAAACAGTGAATTAAAAGAACTGCACAGAGAAGAACCCAAAACTTGAAAGAGACATTGTGAGTAATGACTGTTCTTTAAATAGAAAACCTACATAAAAGAGTATCAATCCCTGTCATTCATTTGCCTTCATTCTCCAGCTTGTTGCTGCCAAGGTTTTTGAGTGTTCCAAACGGGATATTCATTTTATTTGGAAGCAGCCTGGACATTCCTCTAAAAAAAAAAAGGAAGCATGGCAGAAAAAGGAAACACACTTCACACATTTCTGCTCTAGGGAGACAGAAGAAGAGTGTTTCTGACCTTTTCTTGAACCATGACAATTCTTAAAACTCAGAATGTAATGTACTTTTTGGCATTCAACTACTGCACTGCTTTGCTCAGCACTGGTGGATTTACAACATAATAAAGAGAATGTAATCAGTTCAAAATGAATTCATTTTTCAAACCTGGATCCTTTTTGGAATTTAAGTTGATACACACAGACAAGTTTAGCCACGAGTTGGCTTCCCGAGAGTCAGGCAACCATACTGACCTCTTATTTTACTGAAATGTACTCCAGAACAACAGCATTATAAATTGTTAACTTAGCCTAGTAGTAAAAGTAAAGGCAGTTATAAACCAGCAAACCCAAGGCCACACCTGAGGAGCAATGATTCATCATCCTTAGTGACAAACCATTTACACTTATTTTTTAAGAGTTTCTAGTGCCTTCAGGTCAAATGTAGAGAGGAATTACACACAGAGATATTAGCCTGGAAAAATAACTTAGAAAGAAAATGTCTACCCCCAGAAAAAGATATAGAAGCCAAATGCACAGTGATTCAAAAACAAACATTACAAATATGCAGCACTGATTAGACTGTGTTACAAAGACTTTTCCCGGACAGTTACAAAAATAAAGTCCATCCATCTGTCAAAACAACTGCTCCATGCATGAAAATTAAAACAGCATAGAGGTGTTTTTAACTAACTTCCGATAATTACACTTTCTATAAAAGAATGTAATTTACCTTCAATTCCAATTACCTCCTTGCATGTTCTTAAATTATGGATGGAGCAGTGAAATTTTACTCTAAATAAAAGAAGAGAAAAGAGGAGAGAAGGCTGTGAAGATGAACAATCTATATTTAAATATATTCAGTTCATGATTAAATCAAACAACTTGTTCTAGTTCAAATATCAATCAGCTCAACATTAATGGATATAGTACAACATTGCCTCAGGTCAGTGAACATTCATTTAAAAAGGAAAAAAGTCTCTATCCCATCAGCAATTTATGTTGAAATATTTTAATGTATAATGTAGCAGCTGGGAAAGCAAAGGAAGCCTTTTCCTATCATGGTGGGTGGATACATTTCTGCATGAAAATCCATTAATAAGCTTAATTCCTGAAGTTAATCTGTTGACTTTCTTTTTCTCTGGTCAATTTATTTGGCAAGCTGGCTGAATACGAGAATCTTCGTGCCAAAGCAGTAATCCGTGAGATTGTTCCCGTCAATCACTTCATCCCTCTCTGTATTTAAGCTGTCCCATGCTTACCTAGCAATAATGTTTTGTCTTTTTTTCTTTTAACACTGTGCTATTACAGCTGTGATCAGATCATCCATAATCATGTCTTCCTAATACCTCAGCATTCACTAAAGGATGTTAGAAATCTCTTCTTCAAAGAGGCGTGCCTAATAGAACTAAGACTTAACTGTGTCCTATTTATAGTCTTAGCCATCTAATGTTGAATTTGTGACTTGGAACTTTTTAATATCCACCTGATGGAGTAGTAAGTAGCTTGTTCTGTCCGTCTGGGGAGACATTTTCCCCTTCCTCTTTAAGAAGAATGATGGCATAATCAAACCAGTGGACCTTTCCACTTCAATGTTTTGTTTTGTTTTGATTTCAGAGAATTTTTTTAAACATACTGATTCAACTAGGACAACTAAGATGGCATTACTTCATGGCTAGTTATTTAAGTATCTGAGTCTATTCATATTAACTGAACTATATCATCTTCAAATCCATGACAATTAGAAAAGAAATTTTAACTTGGTTTCAATGATGTGATAGACTAAATGAAGACTCCTGCCCAAGGATACCAAAACATTTTACTTAAATGCTCATTTCAATTAAGCATCCCATTTGACTGGTTTTTCACCTCTGGATTGACTATCTGTTTTGAAGTTCTAGAAATACTGATTAAGATTCTATAAACATTTTTTTTTCAAATTACTTGAAACCTTCAAACTTGGTCAAAATTATATGCCTAAGCACTACAGACCATGGTATTAGCAAAAGTTAGCCAATGTGATTCTCTTCTACTATTTAAAGGAGCTTTGAGCAATTTCACTTTGAAATGTCATATGGACCAGAGAAGCTGATAATGTCTACTTTTGGCTTATATTTTATTTTACATTGTGCTATCGATCTAATTAATTATTACATTTGTACCACTCACTGGAGTTATTTGATTGTGGGTGGTCCATACAATATGCACTTAGCATAACCTTTCTTCATCTCATATTCAAATGAATGCAAACAATTGTATATGCGAAACCAACCTGAATATTTTTTCCTGCCAAACCAGAACTATTAAGTAGTCAAAAACCTTACTCTGATTTCAATAATGACATTCTGTGGTTTCCAATATTATGCAAGGTTGTTGAATACTTAGTGTTCATGCCTTAAAGCAACTAAGTCAATGGTTTACACCAAGTAGGTAGATTTACAATCTAAAGAGATTTATTGTGGATAGAATTAGTTGGGCAAGGTTGTTGAATACTTAGTGCTCATGCCTTAAAGCAACTAAGTCAATGGTTTACACCAAGTAGGTAGATTTACAATCTAAAGAGATTTATTGTGGATAGAATTAGTTGGCATATTAATTCTAACATATATGCATTTATCATGAATGAATTTAATACTCAAATAAGGGAGATGAATTGCATCTTTAATCATATGAGATGTAGCTTTAAGGAAGGAGAAAAAAAATGAAATCCAGATTTTAGAGGAATGCTTTTTTAAAATTCGTATATACCTCTTTTCTACCCTCTGCCTTGTCTAATATCAAAAGTAAAAAAATTTTGGTTGAAGTCCTTAATGTCCAAAGTACTAAATGCTATTATATAATTAATTAATAATATAAAATGTTCTCTTAACATATATTCTAATAAATGGAGGCTCTTTAACCATTTACAATAATCCATTTAGACATATACTCCATATTTATAATATATGTGGATTACACACACATTTATAGGTATATATATTATGTATACACATGTTAATTTTAGAAATAATTTCTGAATACAGTTAAAAGTTTAAACTTTAGAATTTAAAAATTTGTTTATATTTATTAATATTTAATGAAAATGTTACTTATTCTTAGGTATGTATTTACATTTGAAAAGGTATTCTTGAAGAATTTAAGAAAAACATAGAATAAAAGTAATAAAATCAAAATGATAAAATAGAAATACCACGAAGGTAGTTACCTATACTAATCTGATGCTTTAAAAGTCAGTCAGACATGGGTTAGAATTATTAAAGCATCATTTTCCATTTGCTATGTGACTACAAGAAAGTTATTTAGGACTTCTGAGCCTCAGTTTCTTCAACAAAAATTGGTATTAATGACATATCTGTGTAAACTACATAGTATGATGCCTAGCACTTATTAACGGAAGAGTAACATCTTATTCTTTAAATAATCAATCATCCATTTATTGGTTAGAATATTTTCACGTCCGCTTAACTCTCACACCATTCCACACACTGTTCCATGACTTGGGCAAGAAGTCTATTATGAATTGTTCATTTCTTCTTAAGTACAGTTAAAAGAGGTTAAGCCCATAATTGGTGGTAATGAGAGGTGGATTTAATAAAATTGGTTTTGAATATTAATCTGTGCTCATTCCTGTTACAAAGGTGAGTTATATTTTGTTCATTAGAATTTTCATAAAATTCCAGTCCTCCAACAGTAAGGACTATAAATTATAAACTTATAATCACTCTTTTTATCAAAGTGGTAGATGGTATGAATCATTGTCACAGTCAAACAGCAAATATAGCAATTGTTTCTCAATAGCTGTGGCAGAATTGTGGTGTGTCGCTTAGGTAAGCTGGAACTACATCCTTTGAAAGGAAATGTGTATCTTATAACCAAAAAGGAGTCACATAAATGAGTTAATAAAAGAAATGATTTAGAATAATACCTAGTATACATAGTAAGCTTCAATAGATGTTAGCTATCATTATTACTAGTATTCTTTGAATATTGAATTTAAACTGTTATCAGTTTGCCTGTTATTTACCTCCAAGCAGAAATAAACATACACACATGAATGCACTTGAAAATTTATGCTCATTTCTGTGACATTTAATAAGAAGTCTTTCACTTGCTTTCATCAGGAATCAATTGTCTATATACCTAAAGTATCATCAAATTTCATCATGGAATCATACTTAAAAATGAATAAAGTCACCACAGTCTTTCATTTGTGAGGTCATCTAGGATGCCCACAAAAACTTATAATCAATATTATCAGGAACAGTAAAGGGTCTATGATTCTGCTCTACTTGTAAGATAACCAGCTACCCTGACACAGTTTTGCAAATGCTGGCAGAAGATATACAGCTCCTGAATCAGAGATAAATGACTTTATTATTTACAGAAATATCAGTAGTCAAAGTATCAGCATTTCTCATGCCAGTTACCCAAGCTCCAATTCCCACTGGGCAGTGAGAAGAGGGCCAAGTGACACCTGCACATGCAGTGAGGTGCATTACAGCAGAGGAACTCCTGGTTGAGGGAACCTGAACATTTTATAGTAGGCATAAGCATCCTGGCCATTACATTTTGAGGAAGATGTTATGTTCATTGTACTTGCAGGTGAGCATAACTGCCAGTTGGTCTGAGGGAGACACTGTCTCTATTTCTCAAGGTTATTTGAAAAGTAGCCTTTTGCTTAAGAGTGCCTCTGTTCATCAGATATGCAGAAGTGTGAGAGATCCATGAAAAATTATCTCCCAACAAGTAAACAACAGGGTTTTGAGATTTAATGAAACCTTATGATTTTTATAGAATCAGAAGGTAATTCTAATTATCCATTCAGAGTTTTAACATGCCTTGAAGTCCCTAAAATAAAATTTAAAAAATTAAGTTGATGTCAACTTTGACCTTTGAAAAAGTAAATGAAATTCAAGGACTAACATGCATTTTAGACTGTACTGCAACTTCAGATGAATGTGTAGCTTCAAATTCTCAGTTGCATTCACTTGGCAAAAATTAGTGTTGTTGAGGTCCTGCAATTTGAGTCATGATAAATTTGACAGACATGTAATAATATATCATATGTTAAAAATGAATAACAACTAAAGACAAAAATATAAAAATAAATCTCTCAAGAACTGCAAAAATGTCCCAAAATTCAGGTGCATGATACTGCACTTTGAAATGTATCCAACAATAGCAATTTTATGAGAATCTGGGTTTTTTTGTTCATCTCAGATGGTTGAAATTTTGATTTCCAACGATGTTCAAAATATTTCTAATAGTCATACGGTTGCCATTTGGTTTTACTGAAACTTAGTACAAAGAGAGATGGTTTAGTAGGATAAACAAAGAAGATTCAGAGAGCTATTGATTCGAAACAGATTCTTTTACCAGCTTAGCATGTATTCAGTTTTCATTTGCAAAACAGGGTCAAGGAAGTTAATCCCTCAATAGAAATGTTATTGTGAATACAAAGTGGATTTTAAGCACCAGAAAAATATAAAAAATAAAAGTAAATGCGGCTAATAGCAGTCAGAATAGAGATATCTGGATTGCATTTATGTCCTTATTGAGGGTATCTGTACAATAATATATATCATGTAATTTTTTTTTTTAATTACAACTCTCAAGTAACAACAATGGAAAAGTTCATGAGCATTTCACTCCTCTAATATAAAAATATCATAACAATGTAAATGTTTAGAACTTACAACACCAAGAAAAGAAGACAATGGTAGTATATATATCCTGCATATTCACTTCTGGAAAAAAATAAGTTTGATTAATCTTATTGTCAGAAATGCCACTATCAGCAGCCTAAGGCACGTTCGTATTCTCTCTCTCTTTTTCTCTCCATCTATGTATATATGAAGAAAGAGAGAGACTATACATGTCTTAGGCTGTAGATTCCCTCTTACCACCAAGACCTTTTATTGTGGACTAGCTGCTCAAATCCCAGCAGCTGATTTAATATATATGTATGATGCAAAACTGAGCTGTGAGAAATGATGGTTTGTATCTTCCCAGCTGCCTGGGAGAATGGGGAATACTTTCTGTATAATGCTACACTTAGTGACACAGGAACTCTGTAGGTTCAATCAAGTGGCATATCCTGACTTGCCGGGTGGCTGTACCATGTTGACCATCTTAACCGGACTTAAAAATGACCTACTCTCAAGATACATAAAAATAACCAGTGCCTTTGTCCTGCTTTTCCTGTTGTATTCTTGCATCTGAATCTAATACCAACAAGACAGCACTTCCTCCAGGATGGTTTGTTTAAAGGAGATTTACTTCCAGAGGACATTTAGAGAAAACACTAAAACCAGTAGGAAAAGGGTAAACTTGGGTTCTAGAAACCACGGAGAGCACTCAAGAAGGCTGTTAGTTTACTTTTCTATAAATGTTCAGGTCAGTTCCTATTTTGGTTACAATTCTATCTTGAAGTCCTGATGGCTGCAAAAACCACTCAAGGCCTCATTCATGTGGTTTTGAGCATCACAAGAGGTCTTTGAAAGGAATTATTGTCCATCAGTCACAGCTGACTATTATTTACTCAAGATACAGTGCAGAATTTCCTTCAAACTGTCCATGTATCACTTCACAAATATGGTGTTGAATGAAAATTTAAAAAAACCAAAAAACCAAAAACCTCTTTACCCTTAATCTTTCTTTTTAAGTGGTTATTCAAGAAATTTTTGGTAAAAATACTAATTCTATTTTTTATGTTTATCAAGGAAGAAATGTTACAATCCCAATAAATCAACTATTTGCTATTTTCTAAAATCATATATTAAGAAAGAAAAAAAATGCATCTGTATGTTAAAGTCCAAACATAACCAATAAATGCCATGTATCCTATTTAAATTAGTTATGTAAATTGAGATACATAAGTGAGGTCTCCTGAAAAGTAAAATAAATTTTAATAAAATGCATTCCAAATGCACAAAATGTATTTTGCATAACAGTCAATGAAAAGCAATATTAAAGGAATAAGATGGGTTACCAGAAAAATAGTACAAAATATATTTTATTATTTAAATATACTTTAGTGTTTGGTGTTTAGTGTTAAGAGCTAAAGGAAAAATACATTTTTCTTTGAACTAAAATATATGGAAATTGCTGTGTTTTCCCTTCATTAAATAAGTGTTAACAAAGAAAAATAAAAATTCACAATGACTGAATTGATTTAACGTAGAATGTAGAGGAATAACAAAAGCATGAGGTTACATTAATTAGCTGGCTTAAGATCTGTATGACTAATATTGCCATACTGTTAAACTTTGAAAAATTTACATCTTTTAATGCACACATAATTACCTATTTCTAACATAATATATAAGACATAATTTATAAGTTTGCAGAATCCTCATTACAAGGTGTTATGAAATAATCAGGTGCCGTTAATACCCTGTATCAGACTTAGCAAACACCGTATGTTTTAGCTCTTTTTAATTTAGTTCTATCAAACCCATAAGCATTTTCAGTAAGCCTGAAAAATACAATAAAGTTGCTTTTCTTAGAGAGGAAACCTCTGAGGTCATGATTAGGGTTATTCATAGGGCATTGTGGGGATCTTGACTTTACTGCAGCTGCTGCTGTGTTTGGGCTATCACCAGAATCCCTCAGTGTTCAGTACGTATAGCAGAGCAGGAGTGGGAGATGGAGGGAAGGGAAGGGGAGGGGAGGGGAGGGGAGAGGAGGGAAGGGAAGGGAAGGGAAGGGGAGGGGAGGGGAGAGGAGGGAAGGGAAGGGGAGGGGAGGGGAGAGGAGGGAAGGGAAGGGGAGGGGAGGGGAGAGGAGGGAAGGGAAGGGGAGGGGAGGGGAGAGGAGGGAAGGGAAGGGGAGGGGAGGGGAGAGGAGGGAAGGGAAGGGGAGGGGAGGGGAGAGGAGGGAAAGGAAGGGGAGGGGAGGGGAGAGGAGGGAAGGGAAGGGGAGGGGAGGGGAGAGGAGGGGAGGGAAGGGGAGGGGAGAGGAGGGGAGGGAAGGGAAGGGGAGGGGAGGGGAGGGGAGGGGAAGGGAGGGGAGGGGAGGGGAAGAGGGAGAAGAGCAGGGGAGGCAAGGCGAGAGGCATAGAAGATAAGGGAAATGTACTGAGGTGAATTTTGGAAACCACAAACACAAAAGAATATCTTCTATCTTAGCAACTGAAATATGCTCAGTACTTGGCTCAGTGTTTTTTATAAAATCCAGATAAGTTGTCAGATAAGTATGGTTATTATCTTCAGTGTTCAGATGGAATTGAATTCAGAACAGTTCCACACTACAGTGGTCATGTTCATTAGAGAGGACCAAACAAATTTCATTAATGATGTTTTCACTTAGAAATTGTCTAAGCAACTCTGTTACATATACTAATAGTTAATTTTGTATCATGCATTACAGTCTATGTAATAATTTCATTTGTGATTGAGTCTTACAAGAATGTCACGAGCTGGTTATTATTACATCCACACGCTTAAAAAGACCAGAATAGGTAAGGTATTTATTTGAATCTCTACTGCTTATTATCTGTGTGTTAATAGCTAAGTTCAAATCCATACATGCCACACAACACCAAAAACTTCAGCAGAGGCACAAAAATTTTGATCTTGACTTCTAGCATAGTACTCAAAATGTTCCAAAATTTTTGAATGAAACAATTCTGAATGAATATGCTGAATCATTATATTTCTTAAGAAAACGGAGGTAATGATACCCACTTGACAAAATTATTGTTAAAACTACATATATAAAATACTATTTAAATTATCAAAGTACTTGGCACAGGATAGAATTCTCAGTAATTCTAAGTTTCCATGTCTTCACCTGTTATACTTTAACAGAAAGAGAAAAAAAAAAAATCTGTTTTTAAAAGTCACAGCTGTATACAGGTAAAACCTCCATTTCTCTCCATCCTTAGTTATTATCACACTGAAGTCTTTCAACATAATTTGTTAATGGTAAATATAGCATTTTGATGTTAATAAATTTTTGTGTATTCAGTCATATTTCTTGCCTACATTTATGCAATATTACCTACTTCTAAATAATTTTCACAAAATCTATTGAACGTCTCTCTCACAACTGCAAAATATGTAATGTCCCATTTAATGGATAAGATACTAAAACCCCCCAAAAGTTAAGGTACTTGCTCAAGTAAAATTAATGAGTCAGTGGGGAATCAACATAAAATTCTTGACTTCTTTGGACTCCTACTTCATATTTCTTTCTATTTACTCCTTTTCAATCATCCCAACCTATGTATTAACCTGGGGTAGTATGAAATTTGATAGAACAGAATTTTTTGTCCACTTTCACATAATCAGAAAAATGTTTACTGTACTATGGTTTAATGTGACTTGTAATCACTATATTTAAATTGAAATTGTTAAGGATGAATTTCCCATGTTTGCTGTTATGTATTAATCATGGATGGGAGATACCTGTGCTTTGTGCACCATTATCTGCCTTCACTGTAGCCAACACTGCTACCAGATTGAGACATTCTTTTCCATGAACTCCGATTTCACTTCTAAATCCTTCTAAACATATACATCATCTTAGGCAGCTGCTACCAATCAATCAGATTGTCCCTTGAGAATACCTATATGTCTATATACATACATACAAGTTGATTTATGTCTTTATGCACATAGAATAAATTTCTTCTAAATGCTAATATAGAGACAAAACTTTTAAACTTATTTCCTTGTGTTTTGGATCCAAAAATATCTGGTAAGACATAAAATAATACAAATTATATTTAAAATCCTGAATTCATGTTAATTTATTGATTTAAATGATTATAACTGCCTTTCATGATCTGTGCAGATCCTTGGCTATACTTCAAACCAGAGGCCCACTTAATTTTACTGACAAAGTTTACCTCAGGAAAAATGGCCTCTACCTACTAACAGTGGTAAAACCATTGTAGGGACTGCTTACCATTCACTCATCTTTTGTCCGTAGTACCCAGGACAATGTCTGTTGCATAGTCATTTCTCAATCCATATTTATTTAAGGAATGAGTGCATGAAATGTGAGAAAGAAGGAGGGAAGGGAAGAGAGAAGTTCTAAGGGAGGAAGGAGAAAAAAGAAGAGATGTAAGAAGGAAAGAAAAGGAATAGAATGAAATGGAAAGAAGGAGGGGAATTTAATCATGATGACTCAGAAGAAGAAAAATTTCAATTCATTCAAAAGGAACTCAAGAGGAATTTACGTGAAAACAAATCTGCACAAATAAGTTGACTTATTGAGTATAAGTATATATGCTAAAAATGCACTTTGTTAATTACCTTTTGTGTATATAAATCATCAAAAGGAACGTTTTTGCTTTATTCAGGTGTATTGTCATTTTCTACCCACTTGCTTTACATAAGATTTTCAATGCTTTACATAAAAATGTCAATATTCAAAATCAAATATCATTAATTTGTTTCTAAGTCCAGAAGCAAAGAATGGTGTTTAATATAACACTGAACAAAAATTATGATAGAGTAATAAATTCCTTATGCAATTACTAAAATAACTTAGTAGATTGATACTTACCAGGATATCTTTTCCAGCCCACTTGCATTCATCCCTTCTGGTGTAAGACACTGGCCACACAATCTAAGGGCAGAGAAGAAACATTATTTTCTGCCAATTAAGTTTTCTAAGAGATCCAACCTTATAGTCTGTTAGAACAAGTGGAGCAACTGAGATAAAGAAAGTTCCATAAAGCATTATGTGGCAGGAACCTCTTAGTTTAGACTTTGCAGTGGCATCAGTTAATTGGCATGAACTTAACATCTTCCACTCTCTGTCTACCCATTAGGCTTTGCTGTATAAATGAAAGTTGAGCAACACAGAAATTTATGTAGTCAGTAGATTTAAGCAGTGTGCAATGGAAAGAATTGTAAGGCAGGTTGGGAAAGGGAGATCATCTTGAGACCACGTGAGAATCTAGTGAAGAGGGATAGAAATAAGCATAGAATGTGGCTTGCAGTCTTCTAAATGAATTGGTCTTTATCATAAAATAGTGATTTTGAAATTTTAACATCAGGTGCTCTGGATCCATTTCTGTAATTCAAATCTCAGCATGACATGCTAGAATGAGCAACTGATAGGGTTAGAAAAACCCATTTTAGAAAGGAATTTTTTTTTTTTTTTTTGGACAGGGAAAATAGGCAAGAGTAGCACTACACAATTTCAGGAGATAAAGGAGGAAATGAAGAAGCAAATAGATAGCTCTAAAAAAAAAAAATCACCTTCCCCACTGTAGGCAAAACTCAAACTAACTGTGTAATAACTGTATTTTCATCCCTGATATTTGGTCTTCATCTTTCCAAAGGTTCCTGTATTGTTTGAATACAGTGACAGTGGTAGATAAATCAAGTGACAGTGGTAGATAAATCAAGGCATGACTCATGGCTTAGAGGATTGTAGATGCATTTCCCTCAATAATATTAATTCAAATACCCTCATCTAAATTTTAATATAAAATTTTCCAGTCCCCTGAGCAATTCCCATGACTCCTATCTGTACTGGGGTAGAGCAATTTTAATTTTTTTTAATTCATCTTTCTTTTCTGGTAACATTAGTTAATTTCAGGGAAAAAAAAGTCATATGTAAAAGAAAAATCCAGAGATGATGGCAGTTAATCATCCATGTCTGCTAGAAAGCTTTTAGTCTCAAAATGACTGATTATCATTCATTTGGGAACCTCTAGATAATTCAGTATAAATGGTCATAAACTTGGGCAAAGGCTGTGATAGTCAATCTAGGGAATTAAAAAGCAAAATATAACACATTTATAAACAAGAATTTAGGACATATTGAAATAACCTATGATGACATGGCAAATGCATTTCAGGTCCATGTCACAATAAAAAGCCCTAAAAATTTTTGGACATGGATTTATTTTTAGCATTTGAAGCTCTTAATTTATGTATTCTTTTCCTTTTCAGGTACTTTTCTTTTCATGTGTATCTGTGTATGTAAAGTAAAACATACACAGGAGGAGGATCAAATATAAATTTTCTCTGGGACACAAAAATAATATATAGAAGAGCTAAGATTTATTGACTGTCATATTCGGCTTTCCAGCTAGATTGTGAAAAATCACAGATTATTAAAACAGATAACTTTTTAAATTGAAAAGGGCAGGTTGTTTTCTCGTAGTCTCCTAGCTCTTGATTATCAGCATTGACACAACATGGGCCTCATTTTGCGATTTCTCTCTTATGACAAATATTAATAAAAAGTAATTTTGCTAATATTCACGCTAAATTCTCTCATATTTAGAGGGGTGTATACTCTCAACTTGTTAAAGATCAGGGTAAAAAAAAATTAGCTTAAAGATCTGGCATGAGTAAAATAAATTCTCGTGTAGAAAGTGCTCTTTTGGAAAGCAATTTAATAAGAATAACTATAAGTCAATGGAACAAATACATAAATTGTCCTTCCAATAGCATCTATTTCCATGAAGAATAATTCCTACCTTTTGGTTAGATTTGTTAACCTGTTGATATTTTTTCTTCTTGCTCAAAAACTTCTCAGTTAACAGTACCTAAATTTCTTACCCTAATATTCAGAGTGCTTCATGATCTATTTTAGACTTTCCCTTCTTTATGCTTCTATACATCTACCCATGGTAGCTCCTCTTACTCATTATCGAATAAGCATTTATGCCTTAAGGAAACTGAGCCCTTTACCAAGGCCAAGAATCTTTTCATGGTCCTTTCAAACCTGAGACTGTGTTTTTGTCTCTAACCGGGATTCGCCTAGTATTTACCTTTATGCTCATACATCTTTAGTATTATCTTGTAAGTTCCTCAAGAATTATTGATGACATACCCTAGTGCCCCCTATAGAGTTTATCACAGTAGTAGATGCTTAGGAAAAAGTTGTTGAATAACATTACACATAGGGTAAAAAGAGCACTAATAGACAATATAGACAAAGAGATATAATCCTTAAGTAAATTGTATTTACCCTTATAAACAGTGTGATATAATTAAAATTAAATAATATGTTGAAACGAATGCTTTAAAATTAGAACTATGTCTTCTATTATTAGAATAATGTTTTGAATCAAGAGTCTATAAGAAGAACACTATGACATTGGGCAAGTCACCTAACTTTTATTTAACCCATTATTTCAGTATATGTTTATTACAAGTGATGCATCCTGGGCATACAAATGTCTCTAGGATTTTTCTTACCTATAAAATAGTAGGTTGTTTATATGACAATTTAGTTCTTTTCAATTTTAGAGCCAACTGAATATATAAACCAAATTAAGAATATTTATTCAGAAAAAATGTTGAATACATTAAACATATATTCTGAGGTGAGATGTGCTCAAATATTTTCTATTTATAGATACATAGATATATACATAGATACATAGATATAATAAGTATATACATATATTCATATATATGGATTTCATAAAATGATGAAAAGTCTATAAACACTGAAAATTTGTACTGATATAACCTCCTGTTATTAAAATATGTAGTCTTCCTAATCATCTTACATTTTTCATTCATTTTATAAAGGATGGTTGTCTTTCACTAAAACAACAAAAACTTGCTTATTTTTTGACCTTTACAAAAGATGCTAAGATAAATATTTTTATCATTTCAGAAAAAACAATGGATAACCAGTTTTCTTAGATAATAGATAACCTTAGGGATATTGTTAATCTGAGGAGGCTTCAAAATCTAATATATTGAAAAATCAAAAAAAGAAATATCCAAGGTGATTTTTAAATGTTATATCTTAATTCCAAAATATATCATTAAGGGCATTGCCATTTTATTTGACTATATGTTATGAATCAAATCTCTTAACATATAGTCAGAATTTTAATGTTTGGGTAATAGAAGAAAAGTAAAAGTCTTAGGTTTAGCGGTATACTCTATTAGAGATATGAATCAGCCCTGAAATTAAATCTTCACTTTATCCCAAAACAATATTCTCCAACCAGAAAAAAAGCTTTTTACAATTCTGTTACTTTTTAAAAATAACTGTCCAATATGTTACAGTTTATAAGAAGTTGAGGCACACGACTTTAAAACCCTGAGTGTTAAGCAGCAGCAAAACTAACATATATATATATATATACACTAAAGTGTATACACCCTAAAAAGCATGTTATATTACCACTCTTGGGAAAGCTGTTGCATAAAGATCTTTGTTCCTCAGAGAACTGACAGGAAATACCAACTGAAAAAAAAATGCTTGACTTACAATACAGCATATAGACTCAGTAGCACAATTTCCACTAATCTGTCAACCCATGTTTATTTTCCAAACTGTATAGCTTATTAATTAAATAAGCCAGAAACACAATAAAGTATATTAAAAATACTGATAGAAGGCTAGTGTCTAAATGTCCATGTTTGCAAAAACCTGACACTGAAAACTGATCTTTGTGATCAGGGTTTGGCCAACTTTTTTGTTCAAAAGGCCAGATAGTGAGTATTTTAGACTTTGTGATCCAGATGATTTCTATCACAACTACTCAGCTCTGCCATTGTAGAATGAAAGCAGATATAGACAATATGCAAATGAATGAGAGTGCCTGTGTTCTAATAAACTTTCCAAACGCAGGCGACATTCAGATGAGGCATGTATACGATGACTGATGAACTCTGCATGTGCTGGCAATACAGAGAGATATGTAAATTATATATAAATATATATACCTAGTACATGAAATCAATTATGATATATTTCTGTAATGCTTTAGGTATTTAATTTTATGCAGGAAAAATGATAAATCTGTGGAAGAATAAGCTAAAGTTAGTATTTCTTATAATGATCACTGAAAATACTACAGTTTCCTCCCTGATAATTTTGACTGTTTACTGCATCCATTGATTTGTGATAGTCAGATCAGTGCATTATTTTTATTTGTGTCTGAAAAGATAATTTAAACAATTTTTTTCAGTTGTCACACTGTTAAATAGCTAGAAAATTCTATATAACTTGAATTGTTTCAAAAGAATTATAGTACATATATTAGAATAAAGATACCTTTTGAAAATCCTTGATATTAACCAGGTTGAATGAAAATATGTGATCCTTTGCTCCAACATACAGCCTACTTCGTTCCTCATCCAAAAGGAAGGTATGATAACTAGAGCTGTTGGCCAAGCCATTGAAAGTGATCACATTGTTGGATTCCAACATTTCTGCAAGGTAACAAAGCAAGACATTGGGTGTTAATGTGAGGTCCTAAATGAGCACAGACTATTGGTACATGGTAATGTGGCTACTGCCTGCTGTAGTTACCAATCAGAGGTTATTCTTTGTGGAACTAAAAAATATACAGGACTTCTTTACATTTCATTGAAGTGGGAGTTATACTCCCATTAGTTTGCTGATTTCATACTCAAGACCACACACTCCTACAGAAGAAAGGAGAGAAATACCTTGTCCAAACAATTGGGCTGGTGCAATCTCTGCACGTAGTAATAGATTAGAATGGTCACTTTGTATATAAAATGTCTTTAACTTTACTAAGACTTGTTTAAGTGGTTTCATTTGCTCCAAGTCATTGCTAGAAGGATAAGATAGGGGCCAACAGAGCAGAGGTAGTGTGGGGAAAACACTGTTTAACCTCCTAGGTTGTTTGAGGCCTCTTTTTATTTACGTCTTTTTGACCATTAAATCATTAACTCCACCATCTAAATCCTTTGTAATATTTTGTAACTGACATATATAATAGATAAACTGAGTTAGGCTTTTATGAAAACACTGAATTAAATTAATTTTACTATATGACCCCAATTTTTCAGTTTGCTATTGATTTCCAATTTGCTTTTGCTGTGAACAGGCAAATATTGAACTTTTTTAGACCTACACCTTAAGTGAGAAAAACATCTTCAGATAGAAATAACAGTAAGTCCACCTTTGCACTAGAGAGTTAAGTGTTGATCATCACCAAAGAGGTTTTCTTTATCTGCTTCAATTGAAGTTAGGTTTATATATATACACACCACCACAACCCATCTCTCATGGGATAGAAATGTTGAGGACCCTCCAGAAATGTGTCCTGAATCAATGATTCAGATTTTTACCGTGCACACATAGTAGAACCTTTTCATCAGCCTCAATAAAATGTAGAATGTGCCTTCCAAGGAGAGGAAGACGAAATGGAAGACCTTTCCGCTTCAATGTCCCAGCCCTATCCCAGGACATTAGCCATGTGATAAGTTGCCTGCTTTATTTCTCTTATTGCCTTTTCCATCTTATCACAAATATTATTTTAATAGAGAATAAAGTTCAAACTCCTTAAATTAGCCTTAAAGGTCAGATCAACACCATCTGTGTTTAGACCCCACCTCAGTACTCTTTCTCACGTCCACAACCCTCCAGGAAAACATGCTCTGTGGTCATCCACTTATTAGCCTTTCCTGCCATTGCTCCTGACA
Organism: Eubalaena glacialis; assembly: GCF_028564815.1. Lineage (NCBI taxonomy): Eukaryota > Metazoa > Chordata > Mammalia > Artiodactyla > Balaenidae > Eubalaena > Eubalaena glacialis. The sequence continues at coordinate 48,283,063 of NC_083723.1, forward strand.
CCTACAACTATATGTCACCTAGAGAAAATAGTATCACTCTTCCAAGCTAGTTCAAATGCAATCCCTAAGAATTCTCATAGAATTAATTTCTTTGTAATATTTTGCTTGAATTACTCATAATCCGCATCACACTGTCAATTATTACAATCATTCCTATAAATGACTTATCTACCAGAATTAACATTCCCTCACGTAAGGAGATACATAGTTAATAGCTCATCATCCACAACTCACATGGTTTCTTTTCCATATTACCAGGTCATAAATATTAAATTGAATGCTTGCCTGTCTATCTATCTACCTACCTACCTACCTATCCATCTTACACACAAAATTACAAGAATTAATTGTTAATAAATTGTTAAAAGATGCTTTTCTAATTTCTTCATGAGAAACGGTACAATACTGGGCTTGTCTTATCTTATCCTCTACCTCTGACCAAAAAAAAAAAAAAAAAAAAAAAAAAAAAAAAAAAGGAAGGAATTAAGAATAGAAGGAAGGAGGGAAGGAAGAAATAGATCAAGGGAGTTTCATTCATGCAAGTCATATCAGAAATAAATGAGAGCTGTTAGTCTCCAGAGAGAAAGAACAGAGAATCCACCACATGATATCTGAATGTAAATGTCATTCCTCTCACGAAATGATTGTAAAGGATCAATGCTACAGGGAGTCAATGTAAGACTGATATTTCAGGCACTCTGAGCTGTGTGAGGATGGAAAGGGCTATTACCAGAGACCGGGGCTGTATCGCTGGATATATTCATGCATTGACTGAATGGCTGTATAAAGAGATCTGTTTATCAAATAGACTAGATAACCTTCACTCTTCTTTCCAATTCTAAACTCTATAATTCTACCCTAATACCAGAGAGACTAAACTATAGGTAGCTAGGCAAACTAAAAAAATTTGAAAAGCCAGCTGAGTCTAAACCAAGAAAATTACATAGAGATATTAATCATTGGGAGGGTCATTTAAGAGACACAAGGATTGATTTTAATTTGAAATGCATAGAAACCATGTAAGAGAGCTCTAAGCATAACGTGGAAGAAGTTACAGGAAGACAACTACTACAGCCATAGAACACGGAGTCACAGTTATAGGTGAAAACACAAGCACCACCTCAGTACGTACAAGGTGTGTAAACTAGCATGAGTTCCTTACACTACCTGGGTCTCGAGTTCTGGAAGATGGGGTTAATAATAAATCTCCCAAGAGTTATTATGAAGGTGAAATTAGATAATTCATAAAAAATTACTGCAATAGTTTGCATAGTAAACAGTTAAAGATTACCTGTTTGTATAAGTAGAGGTTAAATATTAATATGTTTGATCTTCTTGACTACAAGTAGGAAATTAGGGTCCAGATGGAGCTGAATGAAAAAAGTACTTTTCTACTATCTTACCACGTGTGCTGACTTGTTAACATTAGTAATTTTGTATGGTGAAGGGATAAATAACAAGAGCACTATGCTCCTTGATTTACATTAATATTAAATGTAATGCTCATATTAAGAACAGTATTCTTTTTTGTTTGCCAATTTCTGTATGCTGAACTTTAAATAGCAAAAATAATGACTTTCTATATCACAATTTTAAACAATGAAAATATTCATACAATTGAAAAATATGTTACAGCTTGAGTTCAGGGAGAATTATTGGTTCCTAGGTACTGACAACTTAGAGAAAGTCTTTAGTCATTTACGTGTGAAATCACTCTAGAAACAAACTACACTTTAAAAAATGTTACTGCTGGATCATTTCATTAAACAAAAAGGCAATTTTTCCTGGAGTACAGGTTAGCAGCTGTTCTACATTCCTTTCAAATGTACTTAATTTTGCCTCATCATTCCTTTTGCTGCAATTTCTTCAGATGTTCCTCTGTATCAGGGACTCTACACATTGCTTTGTAACTGCGAGAGGAGTCTTTTTGAGACCTCCTTGGCAGTGAGCCAGGGCAAATTCTGGATTGCTTAGATTATCTCACCACTTTTCAGGGTGAAAAAACCTAGGTTAAAATCAGAGATTTTTTCTCAAAGTCCAGATTTCACATTTTTAAATATTCTGTTTTCCTTTATGATTTTTAACTTAAATGTATGATTTTATTTTCCCTATATGTAGACATGTTCAGCTGCAACTGATATTAAATAACTTCAACTTTGACTTTACTCCTTTAGAGTCAAAGAATTTTAGGTGTTTCTTTTCAGCTTCTGTTATGTAAATCTTACCATTACACAAATTGGTATTGGAACTAAAATTAATATTCAGTAATATGAGATGTTTAATACTCCACTACTTCCTTACATCTTGCCTATGTTCACATTTAGTCAAACAACAACAAATGTTATCTTAGAAAAACCTAAATTTCTATAGAATCAGCTTGACTTTGGTGAATCCTAGTAGACTAAAGCATACAAAGGCACTAATTCTTTTTGGGTGCAATTCAGTTTTTCCCTTGTTGAGACATTACTTCAACCTCTACATGCCGTGTCAACCATAGAGAAAAGTAAATGTAGGACTGTAATCAAAAGTGCCATTTCAGACAAGCACTCTTAACGAACTATGTATTCTTAAATTTGAAAGATAATTAAGCAGACATTTGGTTTATTCCAGATTCATCAAATGATTTAGTGTTTCTATAATTTGCTTAATGACAAAATGAAAGATAAAGTGGTCACAAGGCCACGCAAATAGTTTGTGTTCAATAAATGCTACCTATTATCATCATTATTATTATGACAGGCTATAAGACAATGCAGACAGTAAGCATAAGTGTATAGATGTTCTGGAAGGGAAAATCAATTCATATAATTTCAAGCAGCATTGTTTTCAATTATAAATAGATTGCATTCTCTTGTGATGTAATACTAAAAAATCTTATGAATGTTATGAAGTTCAAGACACAAATAAAGTCCATTTGATAGATTTTTTAAATCTAATATCATGCAGCAAAAGGAGAAAAGAAATTTTAATTGATCTGTTCTTTAATCAGAATATCCTATCAAATAATCATGGGAGAAGAACCGTGATTTTTTTCTGAGTCAATTGTCATTTTCATTATACTTATTTATTTATAAATTTTCAGATTTGCCTTTTCCCCCTGAATTTATCAGGATCTCTAATGTAGCTCTATTTGAATAAAGAAAAAGGAAAAGACATTGTTAGCAGTCACTATCAGTACGTTATTTAAGATACTGAAAAATTATTTTATAAGTTAATGCTCTTCTTGTATATTTAATATACGAAAAGAAAAAAGGTGACAATTTTACATCAAAATCACATATGTAGATTCAGCTCTACATAAGAAAGTTGTATAGTTCCTGTGGTATCCTGATTATCTTTAGGATAAGCACAGATTTATACAGATGATTACATTACAATGATCAAATCAGATTTCAAAAAGGCAATAAAGTGAATACTGCTTTCTAGAATGCAAGACCGCCCAGAACTAGACTTTTTTATAGTTGGATAGAGAACTGCTGTACACTTGACCTCAAATCCAAACAATAGCCATCCTGTTCTCTATATTTCTGACTTCCATGACATTTCTATTTCTATTTCTCTCCTCCTTCCTTTCTCCCTCCCTTCAATACCCTCCCTTCTCTAAGTTTTATAGCATGAAAGGTAATAAGACCCCACCAGTTGCTGGACTCTAATGAATTGCCTGTATTCATTGATGGCTTTAGGCTTATGTCTTTTTTCCATGACTAGAACTTTGTCCTTTTCATAGAACAAAGATCCTATTTAAAGTAGTCAAAGTTTGGGTCTATATGATGTCAAAATATTTTGACTAAATGATCATCACATCTAGATATTTGTAAATATTGGAAAGTTCACCAAGGTCCCAAAATTTTGAGATTCTGTATTTCATCACTTCCTAGATTATTATTTAAATTTCCAAAAACAAAATAAGGGCTGAAAGGAAAGGTTGCACTATAAAAACAAAACAACAAAACAAGTGCTATTTACTATCATTATCATTTCATACAAAGAGGAGAAGGAATTTTATTTAATCAGCAAAAAGTTTAGAAAGGACCAAAAAACCACATATAAAGAATAATTTTTAGAGATTAATAAAGTTATACTGTGGGAAAATTCACCTTATTTTTCTGACTTAATTTTGTTCATCGAGGACTAGTTTTTTAACCTCCTTACGCGGAAGTGTAAGAGGACATGAAGAAAAACCAGTAGACAGAAGAGAAAATACAAAGGAAATAAGTTTTCAGTGCCTACTATGTGCCAAAAAAACTGCTGAATGATTTATTAGTATATTTATGTAAGGCCCACAACAACAGTTTGAGGTGGAAATTTTCATTTCCATTTTTTCTCATGAAGAAATTGACTCAGATAGATATTGGGAATATCCTAGGTCATAAAGCTTGTGAGATGTAGAGTCAAGATTCTAATTCCTGACACCAGAGGCCAGGCTCTGTCCTCCTCTGCACTACCTCTAAGAAGGTAGAATTTTTGAGAATACTAAGAAATGATCATTGAAAAGAAAAAGCGAGAAATATAAGAATATACTTTGGAGAATGCTAAGAACTGATTGTTGAGAAGTTTGGTTACCTCTCACTATCACATAATTCACCTTAGTTAAGAGTTTCTTAAATATTTATATTATTTGCTCTGTACTTGGTCTTTTTATACAATAATAACTCTGTGTACAATCTTATGCACAACTATGGCTTTCGTCACTAGCAGTATTTTGACATGTCTCATACGTATGTCTTCAAAGACAGATTTTCCCCCCAAAAGCCAAACAAAGGCTTACTAGTAACCTCTATTTACATATTGCACAAATATCTCAGAGTCTGCAGGAATTGATCAGAACTCACTCCCTTTTCTTTTTTCCATTTACATCAACACTTTTCTGTACATTTTAAAATTAGTTGCAAGTATCACTCATCCAAAGAATTGTACAAACCAGAGCCTCTTCATCATCCAGAGACCCATTCCATCACTTCAGTTTTGTTCAACACTATAATTTCTCCTGTAACTTGCTTTTGCTTATATCCTCACTGCCACTGTCACAGTTCAATTCCTTATAATTTCTTCCCTTGATTATTCTAATTATCTTCTAACAGAACTTCCTTTCTAGGTTTATACCAACAAGCCATGTTATGCACTGCCGCCAGAATAATCTTTCTACAAAACAAATGTCCCAGGTATGATGTAATTAGTAACTAAAATGTAACAAATCACAAACCTTCCATCCATAAATGCTTTATTACATAAACAAGCTGTAGGAGTCTATATGGCTATAAAATTACTGGGAAATGTCCATAAAAAGCAGAAGTACAGCTAAAGTACAAAAGCAGCAGCAACATCATAACAAACACTTATATGCCAAGTACTGTTCTAATGACACACACATGCTCAATATTTATTGTGTGTGCATTATCCTTCTACTAAAGGAAATCACTGTAGGTAAACTACAGTGAAGGCAGGAGTAGAAGGTGTGAACACCAGACTACTCCACAGTGTCTTTGATGGAGTTTCACAAGACACACACCAATCGCCAAAATATGAAAGAATAAAGAATATATTTTCCTAGAATATATTAAAAAATTTGAAGCTTGTTTTCAAGTCAAAACAACAATTGTATACTCCAACAGTGAGAGAGTGAACTCCTCCAGCTCACTCTCTGTCAGAAGATAAAAAGTTGACCAAAACGCAATTGAAAAGCATAGGAAAGAGGAATTGACATAGAAAAGAGAGGATTGAGTCTTGTTGCCAAAGTTCCAAACTAAGTAATAACAAAATCAAATTTTCATTGAAAGAGATGAAATTGATTGGGAAGATAACAAGAATAAAAGATAGGAAATAAAACCTAAAAATAAACATATCTGCAGACTGAAATATCACCATCTTCCAGGAAAATCTAATCTTACAGAGGATCAGTTATGGAACTTCCTAAATAAAGGAAGAATATATTTGGGATCCATGAATAAAAACCCAGTCACCTATTGAAGGAAAGTTATCAGGTGGGCTTCATCCTTATTGAAAGCAAGATTATTTGCCAGAAAACAAAAAGGGAATCTGTGCAAATACCCAACTGAAAACATATGTGACTCAGTAAGTTTATACCCAGCAAGAAAGAGAGGCAATATCAGACATTCTGAAACTTGCAAAGTTTAAGGATACAGACCACCCATCCATTCAAGAAACTACAGCAATAACAACTTCTTAGTAATATATTCATTCAAACAAGGAATGGATCAAACTTAAAAGCACAGATATTACATCACTTGCCTCTTTAAAACCTGCCTAGAAATTTCCAACGTATCATTTGAGCCCTTTGTATTTTCCACATGTTTTTGGGGTCGTTCACCAGTAGATTGTGTGTACGTGTGTATGTACCTATATATAACGATTTATAAATACATATATTTACACACACACACATGCATGGGTAGCATTGTTTCCAGTTACCTCAATGGCCTGCTATCTATACTTACCACAGCTTAGAATGTGGTCTATCTCCTCCCAATGGTTTCCGTGTTCACTTACCATGTGAACCTACTCAGATTTCAGGATCCAGGTTAAGCCTCTCCTGTGAATTCTCCAGCCTTCTAAGGGAGAGTATGTCATGCCTTCCTTTGTGAAACAGTACCATGTAATAATGTAGGTTAATCACCGCTTTATCTTTTTGGCTCCCTTTCTAGAGTTAAAATATGCTGCTTTTACCTATATTTGTATTCCTAGTCCTAGAACCTTTTCCTGGTATATACCTAGTCTTGGCACATAGAAGCAAGTGTCTCAATAAATAGTATTTGAAACACCTTTTTAAAAAAAATGCAGCAACAACTCAGAAAAAGTAAATGTAATAGCATCTAGGAATAAGTAAATGTTGTGATATGTATTATATGTCAGAGTATAGACTAGATTTTCTAATTATATATTACATTCAAATAACCAATAAAATTATGCCATCTAAACCCTAAATTATTTATAATGTGGCTATAAAATTGCTATTTTTAAAAATTCTATGTGCTAAGCGCTGCTATAGTCATTTTATATATAATAATCATATGAATAAAGTTTTTCAGAGTTTTGTTTAGTAACATTAAACACAGAAATTATTGCAATAGCAAGAGTTTATTGCTATAGTTTATAGCAATAGTTTAACTGGTCCCCTATCTTCCTCTCAATTTTAACATATTGTTCAAGGCATTATTATAAAAATTTACCAGAGCCAACTTCAAAAATGTAATGTTTTTATTTTTAAAAAAAGCACCTACACCCACCACTATCACCTTCGCTCAGTCTCCCTAATAAAAGTCACAGTCCCCAATCTTCCTCTGCTACATTGTTCTATGCCTATTTCTACAAGTTCCCACAATTCCATCAGAAATGGCCAGTTTACTCTTCTCTAAATCTAGCCTTCCCCCTCTTGCTTCTAGCTTATTTTCCATGTTTTCATGCTTCAAGGTAGAGTTAGAAGCCATCTCTCCTATGAAAGCCTTGAGAATTAGTAGGTATTACTCCCTCCTCTGATGCCCCACGCACTTTGACCATTACACACACGAATGCATTAATTGCATGCCATTTACCTGCATGGGCATTAGACTATGTGTTTAGTTCTTTTAGATATAAAGTTAGCACAGTGGCATATGGGTCTAATTATCTGTAGAGGAAATGATTAACTAGATAATTAATTATTGAATTTGAGATCTAGAAGGATCTTTAGATTGTAGTCTGATTGTCTCCATTTGCAAAAGAGCATGAGTGACTCTACCATTAACAGTTGCAGAGGCCAGGTTTAAATTCAGGTCTCCTAGCTCTCAGTTCAATGCTCTTTCTAAATAAATTTCTAAAAAATTGTGACTTTAATTTTTTCTCCTCATTTTTGCTGCCTGATCGCTGATGGCAGTAAGTTTAGGGCACAAGCATATAATCAAAAAAAAAAAAAGTTGGAAACGATTTACAAAATAACTAATGCATAATGTTAATTTTTATTTCTTGGAAGAATAACAATGAAAGTTTAAATGTCATTATTACATAAATCAACTAAATGTTTCAATGTGGACAAAAATTATTAATACAAACATATATTATAACTGATCACTCATTTCTGTGCAAGATGATTAGTCAGTAAAAATTTAGAATTGAAATGTAGATACTCCTTTTACAATTCAAATCAGTTTAATTTGGTGCTTTAAGTGATGGGCTAGTGATCTAGGATTAAAATTTGTTTCTAGATTCTGTCTTTTGTCTTATTTGTAAGGCTCCTTTACAGGCAGGTTTCCATCATCAATCAGTTCACCAGCAAGTGTGCATTAAATGCCTATGAGTGGTAAGCATTGTATCATTAGCGAAGAATAAAAAAAGGACGCTTATCTGATTAATATAATTGAAAGTTTGATTTTTCAGGCAGTCTTGGTCATTTCATTTACCTACACCACAGCATATGTTTCAGTGTGTTCTTCAAATAACTAGCATTTCCCCACATGACTAAAAGAAAGCAAACTTATTCTGATACTTACAAATTGAGTATTTCATTTCTCCAGTAACAAAACTGTGTAAAATATTCACACATGGAGAATTAAATAGTTATAAACCACTTAGTCACCCATTATCTGTTGCATATGCCCACTATAAGAATTTTTTAAAAACTGATTAAGAATGATTTATTTGAATTGCCTTAATGCTGAGCAAATGATCTTTTATTGAAGAAATAAACTGAGTACTTAATCAGTATTTTTCCATTATTTCCATCCCAAAAACACATTTATGGGAGCAAAAAAAGTTTTCCTTACTCACTGACAAAAACTGATATGTCCAAGCGTGAACTTACTAGAGAACATATGTAATTCAGTGTTTGTGGGTGTCCCTTTGTAACTGAGACAAGAATCTATTTAATTCTTAGAGTTGGGAGGGAGAGAGAAGGTCACAAGGAAGTCCAGGAGATGATGTGACTATTCCCAAGGATAAATCAAGTAACCAAATCCAAGAGGCAGCTGTGTGTGGCTGGGGGTAGGAATTACCTAAACCCCAGATTTGGCTGACAAAGGTGTTTACTATATGTTTACTGAATGAGTGAATAGATGGATTTCCGATTAGGTGGATAAAATGGATATGTTTATCATGTATAATAGTGCATATGGGTTAGATAACTCATAATTTATCCTGCTGCCCTTACTACTCTTAGTCTCTTCATTCTCTAAACTACATAGTATCTGAGTGTCACAAACAAATGCAATTTAAGTTTGTCGGTTGAAAAATAGAAGTTGTTCACCTGAGATGTTTTTTTAATTGTCTTTTTTGGGGGATGGGTGGAGGGAGGGCATTCACTTGGCATGTCCCACCTCTATAATTAGAATGAATACATTTTGATCATGAAGGCTTCAGGCTTACTTATAAAAGGATTTTGTTTGAATCAGATTTCCCTGCAGAGGGGTAGGAGGGAGATGAGAGAGGATGGTGTTGAAAACCAATGAACTCAAAGAGTCTCTAGATGAAACCACACAATGTGTTCTGGGGACATTCTAATCTTAGTGACAATAATATCCTATTTATGATGGAACTCCACAAGTATTTTTCCCCTAATGATGTATTTAATTTTGAAGTGAACACATTTCAGAACTAATTAAGCAATGGAAGTCAGATGCCCTAATGAAATTAGTTCATAACAATTCATTGACATTTTATAATTTTTCTACATACATAAATGAAAAGGGGGTAAATAGGATTATTATGTAGATAATTTGGGAAAAATTAAGTTTTCCTATATTCTGCTCTGCCAAAATAATTTTTTTGTAAAGTTATCTGATAGTACTACTTCTAAAATTAATTTTGTATAGAAACAAAATAATTTAAGAATTTTACCTTATACAGAAAATGAGACAAGTTTAAATTATTCTATTCTCTTTTCCAAAAACATTCTACTGTAAATATGTTCCAAGATTGGGTCGTGTTTAGAACTGTTCTGGGATTGAAATTAAATATAATGTGAGCCAGGTTTGGTTTAAGAGCCCAAAGGACAACTAAGTGATTCCCTAGGATGAAGCTAAAAATCCAGCTTGTTTGTGGAAAATCCTTGCTCTCCCAGGGCCCATTAAATCAAGCACATCTCTGGGCTGGACAGGACAGCAGACACTAAAGATTCTCTAGACCAATACAGGACACACAGATGTTTATCCCCACAAGACAAACATCTAATTCAGAAACAGATTTACCTCTTTTTCAAGAGTAGGCAAAAAAAAAAAAACCCAGCTTAAGTTCTTTTTAAACTTCCTTCTATATTTCATCAAGAAATGTGGTTTTCCTCTTAAAAAAACAGCAAAAGAAAAACCAAAACAAAGCACTAATAACAATGTTAGAATGATAAGTAATAAACCTTGTTTAGAGCGAAACATGATCTCCCTTTAATCCCTGCTGGCCACAATACACACTCAAAATGAAACACTCCCATTAGCCTGAATGCAGAGAATAACAGGGGTAAAATTTGCCTTTAGACCTGCAGGGAGAGAAAGTGTGTGTTAGTGCTATTCAGTCCTAATAAAACCCTCCAGAGTAGTTCAATGTGAGCAACTAGAGTTCTTTAACATTATCTAAGGTCACTGATATCTTAATACTTTCATTTTCCTGATACTTGTTTATTTTGCATGTAAATAGATTATCTTTGTCGATCGTGTCTTTATAACAATATTGTTATTACTAAACTTTGGATTAAATAATAGAAAGTAATTTTATATACTTAAAATTGGAACATGTTTATTTCTTCAAAGACACATATTTTAACTTTCTATTCAAATTAATCAATTGTTATTAAAATAGCAATTTATGTACTTCCACCTCACAAAACTTGCTTTAAAAGTTGAGGTTATGTATTTGGCTGTGTCCCTAAGCAGCAATGCATTTTTAACAGATTTCCAAGATTTTCAAAATTTATTTTAATTTTATATTCATCTTGTAAGGGTGTTATTTAAAACAGGCATTTGTTTCTTATTAGGCTAAATGCCACTACTGATAAAACTCAGAAAGTGGTAGAAACTAGTATAATTACAAAATTGAGAAAGATTTTCTAGCTTTTCCCAATATAACTGTTGCTTTACCATTTCTAAGTACTCAACAAGAAGAAATTACTTCTCCTTAAAAAAATCAAGAAATTAGTTTAAAAGTTCATAGTTGAGTTTGTTTGATGAACATAATGACTTCCACCTCATTTAGTAAATCAGAATCTAAAAAATGCTACACTCAGCCCTCTTGATAGGCTCTGGAGTTTATCAGCCCTGCTTTGACACTTCATTAGCTGTCAAGAACCAGTAAGTGATATTATGAAAGTCTTGATTCAGGTAGTTGAAAATGCTCTTATTGCAAAAGGAGCAATCAACAGACTTTAAGTCAAAAGAGGATCTATCAGGAAAGGCACATCATCCACATCCGTACAGTTGGTTATCATCCTTGCAGACATCAAAGAAAGAGAGAGCGTTTGAACTATCAGTAGTTGACTTGTAACATTCAGAAAAAGTACACACATTGATTTAATATACATTGCAGAGGAGTTATCATCGACCTTAGAACTCTTACCTTATACTCATGTGAGGACAAAATGGGCATTAAAAAAATGCCTATTTTTTCCCAAAAGAAAGACCATAAAAAATAAAAAGGTGCATGTTTTAATCTCTGCTTAAATGGAATCTTATACTTGGCCTTATACTGTTTTTGAGGCCAATCTTTTCTTAAATGTATTTTTTTGTTAATTAATTAATTCTATCATGAACTTCCTCTTTCAATACTCTAGTTGAGGTTCAAAATAATACCGTAGTGAAATTAAATTTTAATCATAAAGTCTTTTATTTTCTTTCTACCTTCTACTATATTTCTTACGATTAGTAAACAGAAAACTAAACAGGAAAAGCATGTGGGTATAAAATCTTAAGTATCCCAGACAAAAGTTAGAAAATATTTTCTGACATTTACTTGACATTATCTATATATTAAGAACTGCTGATCCTGTCTCTTTGCCTAATGAAAGCAAACATACATGCAGATAAATGAATGAATGATGCTATACTGGTATATTTCTACAAAACAACAGTTTCTTTTGATGCTTCATGGAATAAAGGATTCCATGAGAAAACGAGTTTGAGAGAATACTACATATATCATTATATTATACTTCAAATTAAGACATTGAAGATTTTGGAGGTAAGGAAATTTGCTTAAGGAAACTATTAAACCCAATGTTTACCTACCTTGTATGACACTGAGTCTTTTTTTTCCTTTTAATATAAAAGCATTCTTTTTCAAGGAATATTCAGGGAGATGCCATCATATTAATGGCAGAAATTGATTATTAAAAATATAACATGAATAAAAAATGGGATGTTAAAATATTTGGGAAAAAGTTTGGTGGGAATTATCTTGAAATCATAGACATTATCTACCTAGGCTAATTATTCTGAAAACTGAGTACAGACCAATTCTTTTCTTTGCACTAGTGTTGTCTTCAATTCCTTTAATTATTGGAGGGTAACAGTACTGTAATAACAATACCCCATGTTTTCGGTAGATTCCTTAGTATAATTTTAACTTTTAAAAAAATATACATTTCCAAATTTTTAAAAAAGGATCTATTTAAATAGAACACTGAGAAAGGCCGTAAAATTAGTGAAACACATACTTAACAAATATTTAATATCAAATTCAGCTAAAACTGATTAATAGCCATTGTCTGAATAAAAAATTTGGATGATTTCCCAGAATTTAAATCATATGTCTAGAATTGAAAAATAAAACAAAGTCACTTTGTTTCAAGAGACCATTTTTTGGTTTTTGTTTCTTGGTTTTAAAATATATCTATATCTGTACATTTCGGCCAACTCATTTTTTTGTAAAATGGTATATTTTGTATAAACATTGTATGTATTGTAATATACATCAGGCACATATATATATATATATATATATATATGTGTGTGTGTGTCAATTCTCTGATGTATATAATCGGCCTTAGTGTAGAAAAGGCGTCCATATGTCCTGGTGGGGGGTGGGGAACCTTCCTGGAGGTGGCCCAGTGGGTGAGGGTAGCTGCTCTCGTGTATTGAGGCCAGCTGGGTCCTCACGGCCATCCACAGGGCTGTAGCCACAGGCCGGCGTGTAGCCATCAGCTGACATCTCTGTCTTGTGATGCTTTTCTGTGTGAGCAGAATCTCTGGGGGGACCTTGACCAGGCATTTAGATGAATGACGACAAATTCTGGGCACATAGGTAGCCATTCCTCCCTCCTGCACCCACGGCAGACACGGCTAATTGATCACTGCATTCAGAATCCTCCTGCCAGGCAGGTGGGGAAGTGAGCGTCGTGGGCAGCATGAGCTGATAGCCAGGCCCCCAAGCTAAGAGGACAGTGCCCGCTCTCAGAGGCAGGCAGGGGTCCAGGCAGGCTTAAAACTCACATATGGGTGGTACTTCCCGCCCAGCTCCTGCTCTCGGCCCCTTCACACACAGACCAAATTCTGGGACCCCTAATCATAACTATGGGGGTGCTAGCTGGCTTCCCTGAAATGCTCTTTAAATAGAGTGTTGCTCCTGGCACAAGAAGGATTTGCTGTACAAAACCTCCAGTGACGCTTGCTCAGGGCGAAGCTTCCAAATCCCTAGGCACCTTGTGAACACCTACTGTATGCCCAACCTGGCATCTCCACTGCCGGGCCCCAGGGCAACCTACCCGTTTCCCTTCCGCGCGCCCTGTGCAGTGGCTTTGCCGGTCCTGTGAGTCAGGGACCTCCACCAGGCCAGGCCCCGGAGCCATGGGTGCACCATGACAGCGCATGGGGCCCCACCTGGGTCCAGCTGCGGAGGCTGAATTATCTACCAGTAACTTGCCTGGGGCTCTCTGACGGGGTCCTCTCGTCCCCAGAAAGAGACCCACGCCAGTACAGAGACCAACCTGCTTTCTTTTCCCCACACCACAATCCGTCAGCCTATGCCCACAGCTGTGCCAGTTTAACAGAAACTAAGGCAGACGCCACAAAAGCCAAACCGCAAAACCCGCAGCAGCCAGACAGGGCCAAGATGGCGACAGTCAACCGCCCTGAACCGGTTCCAGGCTGACCACTAGGGCCGCGCCTGCGCAGACAAGACCCAAAGGATTGGAAAGTTTCCTTTGCCTCCTTACCACGCTGAGACCTCCGCTCAAATGCGGGACCTGCGCTTAGCTAGGCACAATTAGTGCCTGCCATGTGCAAAGGACTGCACATGCTCCAGCTATTTCTGGAAGTCTCCACCCCTTTCCGCAATTCTGATGGCATACCCACCCCTTAAAAGTTTCCCACCTCCATCCCCTTCGTAGAAGGGGTCTTTCTCCCTTCCCATACCTTGATCAACAAATAAAATTTCTGCTCTGCCGAATCTGGTCTCCTTCAATTGGCGTGAGTGGCACAAGGAAAGGACCCAGCTGGCGTCCACCCAATCCCAGGGGGTTGGTGTACGGTCAGCCACTCAAGATGACTGTTCTCTTGCTCTTTGTACATCCACTCTGGACCAGTCCCTGCTTCATCTGCACCCTACTCACATGAACGTGCCTGCCCCATGCCCTTTAGGCCAGAACAGCTCCACCTGCTAGTTTATTAAAGGGAAACATCTGCCCTTGTGATGCTCGTTAACCTGAGGGGCTGTGAGGGACGTGCCCCAGCTCCCGGTTTCCCTGGTAACTGATGAGCCAACCTGATGTCAATTCCCCCTGTAAATGGTAGCCTGCTCCCCCTGGTAGAGAAGATTGCAGACACATCCTGCCTGCCCTCTTCTGTAAACGGTGGAGTGTCGCTCTAGGACTTCTTTTGCTTAAGATCCCCTGTGCAATAAATTGATGTCTCTGTCACTGTCTCTGGGTTTCTTCTTCGGTCTGGAGGCTGGGCAACTACAGGCTTGCAGGCCTGTGGGGTGTGGCCCAGCAGTGGGTAACTATCTTCGCTATAGGAAACACAACTTTTAAGGATCTGAAACTGGGGGGGAGGAGTAATGTTTTTGTTTTTAAACATTATTTTTTGTTAAAATGATAATATATCCCTGTAAAAATATTAAAACAATAAGAGTGGTATTTAAAAAAGGAGGGGTAGGGTGAGCGTGGGTGGGGTGTGCTGAGATTCAGAGAATGGTGGAATCAAGCCCAACACCCCTACTCCCATAGTTGGGAAGACACTTCCCAGTGGAAGTCAGATATGATCCTGGGGGATCTCTGAAATTCTACAGAGCTGGCAGGGGAAAAATACCTACACTTTTTAAAAAATAAGTGGACATAATAATAATAGAAAACGTTTATTCACCTAATAAGAGGGATTCAAAATACTCAAAGCAAAAATTGACAGAACTACACAAAGAAATATTTTTATATTCAGAGATATCAACAATCCTTTTCAAATAATTGATAGAATATATATATATGTATATATATATATATATATATATATCTCAGCAATGATACAGAAAACTTAAACGACATTATCAACCATTTTGACCTGGTTGACATTTGTAGAACCCTCCACCAAACAAGAATACAATATACATTCATTTCAAGTAAACATGAAACACAAGATAGCCCCTATCCTGGGCCATAAATCATGTCTCAATAAATGTAAATAATTCAAGTCATAAAGTATATACTCTGACTGAAATGTATTTTTTTCTGTTATTGATTTATTTCAAGGAAAATTATACTTTCGTGCTGAAACAGCAAATCTGAAAGGCTTGAGTCCAAACATCCACCTCTCTTGGAGAGTTGTGGAATCCTTAAAATGACAGTAGCTAGTTTAATTCCACTTGTGTGTAAGACATTACATTTTACTAAAGCAGCTGTTTTTCATGGAATATGTCCAGGTTTTCTCCTCAGGATATAAACCAGTGACCTCATACTTCCAACTCAAGACCTATCTATCAACACTCTTTCCCATGCAACATTTTCCTTATGCAGGATTCTTCCTATGGTTGGATCAGCATATCCAAGGCTACAAAAAATAGTGTCTCTCTTAATTAGACTCAAATGTTCTCAATTCCCATTAGATTTTCATAGCTTTTTTTTTTTTTTAAGTTACTCCAAAGTTTCTGGGAGAATTTGAATATATTTTAGCTTTCATCAACTCTATGCCTTCCCAGTCCAGAGCGTCTACATTTTAAGAAGTTGATGTACTTTAGGCAGGTGTGCCTTGTTCTTCCCAAACAACTTGACAAAAACACTGGACCTCAAGTAGGCCATCTTTTTCACTTTGGGAATTTCTCTAGGGTAGGGGATTAGAAATTGTGTCAACTTTTATCAAATATTGCCTTGAGGGGTTACCAAATACAGTCTTCTTGGCTTCATTATTGTTTTGTCTTTACACGCGTTAGGTTATTTTAATTATGTAGGGGAGAATGAGGAAAATCAAAATCAAAATGTTTTAAATATACTTCTACTCTAACTTATCCAGTAAAACAGCTTTTAAAGTATATATTCTATTTGCTGATGAGATCTGCTGAGATTTTGGTAAAGTTACATTAAAAACATTGTTCTTATATTTAAGCAACATAATACCATATTATTTTCAAATATATCTAGATTAACTGTAGAGTTAAGGAAGATTCAGAAAGCTTAGGTTTTGTTCTGAATACTATATTTAATGCTACAGCTGATTTATGATGGAACTTATGCCTTGCCAAAATTTGTTCTATGTCTTTCTTTGTCCCTGTTAGACCACATTAAAATACCTGCCCCTAAATATTTCTCAGGCAAACTTAAGAAAAATAATGATGTAATGTCTGAATATCTTTAAGCCCTTTTCTTTCTGAAGACATTACGATTCCAATTTTTTTAAGATTTTTATACAATTTTCCCAGCTGGAATTTTGTAAATTACAACTAAAACTTTTTATTGTGTTTTTTCTTCTCATTTTTTGGTATCATCCTCTGGAATCAAAGGTTACCAATACTTACATGATGCACCAGGAAGAAAAAAGAAAAGATGAAGTTTATACTCTCTGACTTCCTAGGGTGATGAAAATATGCCATTTTTGCTCATGCTATGACAACTACTTAGTTATTTGGATTTAGTTCCTGTTTGAAGTCTCCACCTGTGAGCCTTATAGCAGAAAAGTAGTCTTTCCAAACTTTCCTCATGACAGGTAATCATAAACCCCTGAAAATGTGACACAATAAAATGCTATTGGGAGAACTATAACAGCATTCATTCTTGGTCATTCTGTGACTTGAAAGTACCTTCAAAATAATCTATTAGAAAAAAAGATTTAGATTAATGTTGCATAATTGAGTGAGCCACAGAAAAAGATAGTTTTATCACTTCACTTAGTATTTATTGCCTGGATTGTCTGTGAAGGAATTATTTGTAAAATACACATTCCATTTCTACGTATGTGGCATGTTTCTGTGGGAAAGTCCGTATGTATATAAGTCTGTATACAGTGAAGATACACATGTCAAAAAGACACGAAATGTATGTGGGAATATTATGTTTTTCACCAGCTGTGTATTCTATCCATAGGATTTTTCCCCTATATATTTATTTGAATGGAAGTCCTAGTCCTCCATCCTGACTCATAAAATGTTAATCCTTTGAAGAATGTCTCTATTTCTTTTGTTAAAGGAACTCTGTATAACATTATCAAGCCCAAATCTTTACTGTAACTAAACTTTCCACAAAACGGTGGATAGGCAGACTTGAAATGTCTATTATGCATGCCAGCACTGATTTAAAATACTTGTATGGAATGCTTTGTTTTTTCTTCAAATTTCTGACAAATTAGCAATCAGCAGTGTAATTTTCAAGATTAGTACATTTTGAGCAAGTGATTGAATGCTCTATCAATAGCAACATTACCTGGAACATATGAATGGACAAAAATGTACTCTTCTGAATGGTATTAGAAGGGATGCTGATCATTAACATTCCTTTGAGTATTAAAATCTTTTATTTTTCCTTCACACTGCTACCTCTAATTCTCCAAAATCCTTATAACATTATTTTACAATATATATGTTTATGTGCAAAAATGCAGGTATAACTATTAGCTATCAGTTGTATTCCAAATATCTACATCTGTTGAAATAACATACTTCATTATTAAAAGACGACTAACATCTGTAGGGATCTCAAAAGTCTTGTGTTTAGGGCCTGTTGAATGCTAATTTGACAATTCACATAAAAGGTTTTGTTGATAACCACACACTGACTAATATCTAACAAAGTTAAGGGGATTGTGGAGTGCAGATGTGCTAGGAAAAAGTTAAAAGGTGGGTTTTGAATTCTTACCTACTTTAATGAAGTGTGTGTGTGTGTGTGTGTGTGTGTGTGTGAAAATAGCACTAGCAGTCCTTTCTGAGGATCTAGGGCTTCTAGCTAGTTCCAGCAATTTTAATATTGTGACTAAGATATCTTTGAGATTTTAACTACTAGGGAAATTGATAGAAATGACAGAATAAAAATACCTAGAAACAAATGACAATGAAAACACAATGACCCAAAACCTATGGGCCACAGCAAAAGCAGTGCTAAGAGGGAAGTTTATAGCAATGCAATCCTACCTTAAGAAACAAGAAACACCTCAAATAAACAACCTAACCTTACACCTAAAGCAATTAGAGAAAGAACAAAAAAACCCCAAAGTTAGCAGAAGGAAAGAAATCATAAAGATCAGATCAGAAATAAATGAAAAAGAAATGAAGGAAACGATAGCAAAGATCAATAAAACTAAAAGCTGGTTCTTTGAGAAGATAAACAAAATTGATAAACCATTAGCCAGACTCATCAAGAAAAAAAGGGAGAAGACTCAAATCAATAGAATTAGAAATGAAAAAGGAGAAGTAACAACTGACACTGCAGAAATACAAAGGATCATGAGAGATTACTACAAGCAACTCTATGCCAATAAAATGGACAACATGGAAGAAATGGACAGATTCTTAGAAATGCACAACCTTCCGAGACTGAACCAGGAAGAAATAGAAAATATGAACAGACCAATCACAAGCACTGAAATTGAGACTGTGATTAAAAATCTTCCAACAAACAAAAGCCCAGGACCAGATGGCTTCACAGGTGAATTCTATCAAACATTTAGAGAAGAGCTAACACCTATCCTTCTCATACTCTTCCAAAATATTGCAGAGGGAGGAACACTCCCAAACTCATTCTACGAGGCCACCATTACTCTGATACCAAAACCAGACAAAGATGTCACAAAGAAAGAAAACTACAGGCCAATATCACTGATGAACATAGATGCAAAAATCCTCAACAAAATACTAGCAAACAGAATCCAACAGCACATTAAAAGGATCATACACTATGATCAAGTGGGGTTTATCCCAGGAATGCAAGGATTCTTCAATATATGCAAATCAATCAACGTGATACACCATATTAACAAATTGAAGGAGAAAAACCATATGATCATCTCAATAGATGCAGAGAAAGCTTCTGACAAAATTCAACACCCATTTATGATAAAAACCCTCCAGAAAGTAGGCATAGAGGGAACTTTCCTCAACATAATAAAGGCCATACATGACGAACCCACAGCCAACATTGTCCTCAATGGTGAAAAACTGAAACCATTTCCACTAAGATCAGGGACAAGACAAGGTTGCCCACTCTCACCGCTATTATTCAACATAGTTTTGGAAGTTTTCGCCACAGCAATCAGAGAAAAAAAAGAAATAAAAGGAATCCAAATCAGAAAAGAAGAAGTAAAGCTGTCACTGTTTGCAGATGACATGATACTATACATAGAGAATCCTAAAGATGCTACCAGAAAACTACTAGAGCTAATCAATGAATTTGGTAAAGTAGCAGGATACAAAATTAATGCACAGAAATCTCTTGCATTCCTATACACTAATGATGAAAAATCTGAAAGTGAAATTAAGAAAACACTCCCATTTACCATTGCAACAAAAAGAATAAAATATCTAGGAATAAACCTACCTAAGGAGACAAAAGACCTGTATGCAGAAAATTATAAGACACTGATGAAAGAAATTAAAGATGATACAAATAGATGGAGAGATATACCATGTTCTTGGATTGGAAGAATCAACATTGTGAAAATGACTCTGCTACCCAAAGCAATCTACAGATTCAATGCAATCCCTATCAAACTACCACTGGCATTTTTCACAGAACTAGAACAAAAAATTTCACAATTTGTATGGAAACACAAAAGACCCCGAATAGCCAAAGCAATCTTGAGAAAGAAAAACGGAGCTGGAGGAATCAGGCTCCCTGACTTCAGACTATATTACAAAGTTACAGTAATCAAGACAGTTTGGTACTGGCACAAAAACAGAAACATAGATCAATGGAACAGGATAGAAAGCCCAGAGATAAGCCCACACACATATGGTCACCTTATCTTTGATAAAGGAGGTAAGAATATACAGTGGAGAAAAGACAGCCTCTTCAATAAGTGGTGCTGGGAAAACTGGACAGCTATATGTAAAAGAATGAAATTAGAACACTCCCTAACACCATACACAAAAATAAACTCAAAATGGATTAAAGACCTAAAAGTAAGGCCAGACACCATCAAACGCCTAGAGGAAAACATAGGCAGAACACTCTATGACATAATTCACAGCAAGATCCTTTTTGACTCACTTCCTAGAGAAATGGAAATAAAAACACAAATAAACAAATGGGACCTAATGAAACTTAAAAGCTTTTGCACAGCAAAGGAAACCATAAACAAGAAGAAAAGAGAACCCTCAGAATGGGAGAAAATATTTGCAAACGAAGCAACTGACAAAGGATTAATCTCCAAAACATACAAGGAACTCATGCAGCTCAATATCAAAAAAACGAACAACCCAATCCAGAAGTGGGCAGAAGACCTAAATAGTCATTTCTCCAAAGAAGATATACAGATTGCCAACAAACACATGAAAGAATGCTCAACATCATTTACCATTAGAGAAATGCAAATCAAAACTACAATGAGATATCATCTCACACCGGTGAGAATGGCCATCATCAAAAAATCTACAAACAATAAATGCTGGAGAGGGTGTGGAGAAAAGGGAACCCTCTTGCACTGTTGGTGGGAATGTAAATTGATACAGCCACTATGGAGAACAGTATGGAGGTTCCTTAAAAAACTAAAAATAGCACTACCATATGACCCAGCAATCCCACTACTGGGCATATACCCTGAGAAAACCGTAATTCAAAAAGAGTCATGTACCAAAATGTTCATTGCAGCTCTATTTGCAATAGCCACGACACGGAAGCAACCTAAGTGTCCATCAACAGATGAATGGATAAAGAAGATGTGGCACATATACACAATGGAATATTTTTCAGCCATAAAAAGAAACAAAATTGAGTTATTTGTAGTGAGGTGGATGGACCTAGAGTCTGTCATACAGAGTGAAGTAAGTCAGAAAGAGAAAAACAAATACTGTATGCTAACACATATATGTGGAATCTAAAAAAAAAAAAAAAAAAAAAAAGGTCAGAAGAACCTAGGGGCAAGACGGGAATAAAGATGCAGACCTACTAGAGAATGGACTTGAGGATACGGGGAGGGGGAAGGGTAAGCTGGGACAAAGTGAGACAGTGGCATGGACATATATACACTACCAAATGTAAAATAGATAGCGGGAAGCAGCCGCATAGCAAAGGGAGATCAGCTCGGTGCTTTGTGACCACCTAGTGGGGTGGGATAGGGAGGGGGGGAGGGAGGGAGATGCAAGAGGGAAGAGATATGGGGACATATGTATATGTATAAGTGATTCACTTTGTTATAAAGCAGAAACTAACACACCATTGTAAAGCAATTATACTCCAATAAAGATGTTAAAAAAAATGAAATAAAATAAAGATGGCTTCATTCAAAAAAATGAAGTTGACAGAATATTATGAAACACAGTTGTTCTCGATTTGCTATCCAAATCGAGAAAGTCACAGTCAATTCTACCCTTAAATACATCTCAAACAACCACACACCTTTCAACGGCCACCACTACCAACCTAGTTGAAGATACTCTTCTCTCTTACCTCGACTAATACAACAGAATTCCAAATAAGTTTGACTCCACTCTTCAATGCATTGGACACGGAATAATCAATGGAGGATTCTCTTAAAATTTGGACCATATCATGCAACTCCTTTGCTCAAGTCCCTGCCATATTAGGCCCAATATCTTATTAACTCCTCCCTCCCTTGTCACACTTAGAACTATAGTGCTCTTTTGTCTGAGGTCTTTAGCAGATGTTATAACTTTGGTCTGGAATATTCTAATCCCTCCTTCCCCTTCTACTTGGCTAACCTGAATTTTACATTTCAATTTAAATGTCTTCCCTGATGTGAGAATCTACAATAGGTCTCACTATTAAATTTTTCATAATATTCTTTTTGCCTCATAGCATTTGTCATAGGGTGAAAGTCTATATGTTTACTTTTGCCATACTTTAGTTTACTATCACTCTCCCCAACTAGACAGTGAGTGTCATTTGGGCAGCACTATATATGTTTGTGCCTCCTTCTAACTCTTCTATGTAACACAGTGCATGTAGCACAGAGTAGGTGCTCAAAAAATATTGATTGAATAAATTATGAATAAAAAATTATATACAATTCCATTGCTAGTAGTTATTCCATTGATCATTGCATATTGTTGTGATGCCCTGAATTTTACCTGTTTTTCTACAATTTTTAACATTATGGTCTCTATATAATATAGTAATTCTACAAGATAACAGTAAGGTAGAAAATTATACCTATTAGTTTCTGTAGATGACAAGTGATTCCAAAATTTGTGTAACAAGTCACATTTCCATCTTAAACTAAATTTTATGGACTAATTTTTAAAGCTTGCCTCTGTAAGAGTTTGCAATTTTAAAAACAAGCTTCATTTGACTTGCTGGACCTGGTAAGCAATGACCTTTTGCGTTATAAATAACTTAAAATGTTTTGATTTTTCATGTTTTCTTTTTTTCTTCAAAGAAAGGGACTGTATCTTTTGCCTGCCTTTCCCTCTTTACAGAAACCCATTAGGATAATCTGTCAGTGAGCACAGTAAACAGCAACTTCACATTGTTTACCAAGGTCTTAAAAGTACAATATTCATAAATTCTAATTTATATTTTAGTGCTTGATACAGTAATGGTAATACTGAAGGATTGTTTCTACATCCACTGAAGTAATCAATCCATCCGAAACTGCTACACCCTACACTAGGAGCAAATTAAAAAAAAAAAAAAAAGTCTTTTGCAGTACATTTGTTATTTTACACTAATTTAAAAGAAATAGGGTGGTGTTTTTTGAAAGCACTCATCTTTACAAATGTATTCTTCCCTAGCAAATATTACACACAGATCCTGTTAAATAGTAAAACATTAGATGCAAAACTCCTACATGAAGCTCTATCACTCTACCTTTGCTATATTTCTCAGTGAGTTGACATAGTAATAGTGGGGGAAATAAAATTAGAACACCACACCTCTTCACACCGGTTAGAGAAAAGCATTCCAACATTAAGGCAATTTGCAGTTTGAGAAGTGTGTTACCTAGTGATACTGTAACTCAATCACAGAATACACTGTCAAAAATATTGTTAGGCTCTTTTAGCTCTTGATGTAATCTAAGCATTAATGCTTCTAGTAATTTGAGGGCTGGAAAGACCCAATTTTACCATTAGCTTACATAATGACTTTCGTGCACGCTGGGTGTGGACAATTGTGTCCTAATGGGTTTAATAATGTGACTTTCATAATTTGGTTATTTTGCTGTTCGAAAGCCAGAAAAGAAACACTGCAGCAATAAGAACAAGAGTCCCACAATGGAAAGCATCAATTTTCACACATTAAAGTATAAAAATAAGCATAAAAATCTTAAGTTGATCCTCAAAATATGATTGATTGATTATGCAATTTTATTCTGAAATAATTTATGGCTTTTTAAAACCTCAGGAGACAGCTATGGGGTCTTAATAAAATAAATAAAATCTGAGGTACTCTAAACTTAGATTAAAATATATTCTTAAGGAGTGATCTCATTTATTCTCACTGACAAAATTGCACCCAATATTGGTGCTGAAATATTTTTAACCATGGACCATATTGAGGGGTAGAAGAATTAATATTTATTTAGTAATATCCCATATTAGGTGCTCTTTCACACTCTTTATATACATTATCCTTATAATAAATTCATGAGGTAGGCAGTGTTATTTCAGATTTACAGATGAGAACACTAATGTTCAAAGAAGTAAAGAAAGGAGGCTAAGACCTCAGAACTAGCAAGTGTCAAGGCTGTCTGAATTTAAAGTCCTCACAGGCCCCTTATCACAACTGTTCTTTCTGCTTACTTCAACAGAATTATCTACCAGAAATAGGACAAAAGATTGTTCTTTGGCAACCTTTTGAGTAAAAGAAGAGAATGCTTTTCATTAAAGTATTTTTTAATTCAATCCAGAAATTAAAATGTGAACACAGGATCTTTGCACTACAAATGTGGCTTACAGCACAAATCATACCAAGCACGCTCATGGGACACTAAGAGTCCCAATTCTACTACACTAGGAAAACCAGTCACTGAAGGTTTTTACTAAACTATAAAAGTAGCTGGCAAGCCCATGAAATAGGTGGTTTAAAGTGATGTGTGAAATGATTTCACTGTATCGTGTATATCTTTCCCTGCTTTGGAGGTTGTAGAAATACCTTGATTTATGGAGAGAACTGCTAGATCTCTACAGTCTAATTTTGGAACTGGTACAGAGCAGATGCAGGACAGGCAGGCTCATTCACGTGTGAAATACTTTTGCATATTGACTTTACTTCAGATCAAAACCAAATAGATATTTAACATGTTGGCAAGCCAATTGTCAAAAAAGAGAATATGAATAGTATATTCTTTTTTAAATACCCTAGAAGAATTAATGTTTAAATTCATTTAATGCTACTAATGTTTCATTTTTATAGCACATTCATATAAGCTTATCATTAAAAATGGCAACAATATACCCTAAAACTGCTTCGCTCAGTACTCATTTTAATCCTGACCCTAATTCAGGTCCTGAGAGTTTAGCCTGCTTAAGTATACAGCATTTAACATATGGTCTTACTGGATTTACTCTGAATAAAATGTTTATATTTTGAGTTTCATATTACTGACAGGGCAAGAACATTCAGCTTCATGTCGTGCATACTGGATATTATAAATATAATATTTTAATAATTGATTTCTGTAGTAGTGTGCAGAAACGCCTGTATATGTGGAGTTTTCTGCAAAATGTCATTTCTTAAGTTCATTTTTCTCTAATAAGAAAGAGTCACTATAGAAAGAGTGAGATGCTGTTACTATCTGTGAGTGGCTAGTAGCGTTAGTGCCATACGTATACTCTAGTAGGATTTTACAAATGTAGATCTGAGGAGGGCAGGAAAGCATGGGGGAAGTGAAGCAGAGCGCCCCACTGGAGCCAAACATGAGATCCAGACTTGGCTACATTTCAGGAATTGGAGTTGGGGACCCCTCATATGTTTTAGGACCTGGGGAGAGGGCGACAAGAGAGAGAAACTTCATAACAAATCTCAGGGATAAAAACTGAATATGATTCTAAGTGCAGTAAGTGATCTTCAAATCGTCTTTTGGCCCATATTCTTCTGGACTGGAATTGGTTTTTTAGAAAAAGAGAGGTTTAAGGAAAATTTGAGAGATGTGTTTCATTTAAAATGTTTTTCAAAGTCCAGGTGGAAGCTTTACTCCTTCTACAGCAGAATGTTAGATTGGGAGGGAACATTACTCTCAATTTACCTACAAACAACCAAAGAGCTTGGGCACCTCAAGGTCATAGAGATAATCCCTTGCTAAGGAGTTAAAAAAAAAAAAAGTTCTCAGTACAGGGTGGCTTAGCAAAGTTGTAGCTATGTCTACCCACTGCCACAAAAACCAAGGAGAATAGAGCTGCACAGCTAAGTAATAGCATTTCCTGGCTGATAGTTCAAGCTAGCTGGATTAGATTTGTTACTGAAATGAAGGGAGACAGACTCTGGGAATTCCTATTAATACTTAGGGAGAGAGCTGCTACGCGGAGGCTGAAATCTTGCATTAGAAATTATGTACCAAAGTCAAAAACTACCAGTGATTAATTAATGTAATTGCTTGGTAAGTCCTTTAGAAATTCAGATTCTGAGTACTTGGCAAGATGAGGACCATTAAACTTTATTTTATAGGTAAGCAAAGAGAGGCTATTAATGATAAAGTAGCTTGTCAAAAACCACACAAGTTGTTGGAATGGTGTTTTAACCCAAAGTTGTTGATTCCAAAATCCAAGCTCTGCTGTATTTATATGCTTTGTATAGAATTATGTTAAACCCTATAAATTATACGTAGAGGTATAAACTTATGACTTCAAGCTATGCATATGTGTATGTTATATATGTTATACATATGTATGTATGTGTATACATATGTGTACTATGTTATACACCTATATCTTTTAAAGCACACTTAAAGAAGCAATACAACGAGTAGATGGTGAGAGCGTGTATATATATATATATATATATATATATACACACACACCAACAGGCAAAAAAACACTAACTGTCCTTATTTTATATGAGCATTTTTTGATTAGCCTTATAATTTTCAGGGAAAGAAAAGTTAAAATGATGAACTTTGGTGACTCCAAATTCAGCTTAAATAATGTTGAAGATTCTGATATCAGAGATGCATGGAGATACTTCAAACAAAGTATTTTCATAAAATGAGATTGGAAAACAGCATCATCCCTCAATTAATATATTTTTATATGTAATTTTAAATAAGTGACACTCAGTTAATAAAATTAATAGTATAAGTATATATTTTTTCTATATTCCTAAATTATATAAATTCCTGTTGACCAATATTTGAGAGAAACTTTATCTGTAAATTTTAAATATCTATTTGTTTGATCACCTTCTAATTGAATCATCTTTTCCAATGGCCTATATTTATGCTTTTGAAAAAAATTATTTTATATGGAAAAATGGCAATTAATTTCATATAATGCTATTTTAACAGAGATGTTAAATCAGAAAACCAAGGCTAAATACTTGTAAAAGATACTTGAATGAAGCTTGGGAACTATTTCTTGTAATTCTCCTTATATACTAATTCACTGATAAATCCATTGCCGTGATTTAATCTTGATTGTTATTAAAATAGAACAAAATTCCTAGAATATATTTGATATTTTTATCTCCACATTCTTATACAATTGTGAAAATTAGAATTGTATTTAGACAATGTTCAGGGGCTAAGTAAACATTCCTTTTTTGTGCTTTGTACTTCTACCTATACCCAAGAGAGGATAATCTTGTACATTTGTTGACAATACCTGATAACTACAACTGCTTCAATTTGTGTCATTTTTTATATAGACCAGGTAGTCTCATATTAGCACATTCAGTCCTAGCAATGACCCTATTCAGTAGATTCTATTATTATTCCTAATTTATAGTGAGAAAACATAAATAACTTGTTTGTAGTAAATAACTTGAGAACAGAATATGGGCAGCTTGGCTTAACAATCTTTGCTCTTGTTCATTGGACTGCACTGTCTTTATACCTTGAAACAATAAATCAAGAAAATAGTTCTTAATTCTTAACACATTCCTTGTTCCCATGGCTTTAGGCCCAGCTGACATAGAATCTTCATTTTAATATATTTTACATATATATTCATATCAAGACCCTCCAGTTTAGTCTATATTTCTAGTAAACATGAGTATATGTGATATGTGGTTATATAAAATATGGAAGATGAAAAGTGTTACGACAAGAAGGATAAGATGGATAGTAGCAATGTTAAGAATGGACAATATATTCTGTGAACTTTTTTGGTCTATTTTATTACTGTATCCCTAGTGCCTAGAACAGTGTCTATCATGTAGTAGGTGCCCCACAATTTTTTGCTGAGTGAACAAATACTGCAAAAGCAATTCGGATTTCCTGGATCATGGGTGTGACTGACAACAAAATGATGTGATAATGAAAAGGCAGGCAGATTTGAAAACATAATGCATCTTGTAAGACATGGTAAGAAATAAAGAATTTATCTGGATGATGAAGGGGAATCATCAAAGAGGAAAAAAAAATAGAAGGGGAAGAGACCCAATCAGGACTGAACTGTGGAAAGGTCATAGGACGCACATGTAGTCCTCAAGCTACCTATGGGACATGTGGTTGGGTGGCCAGGTGGCACTCACATTTGGATTGAAATCATTAAAACTGTGTTCACCACACCCAAAGCCTCCCTTTGAATAACAGGAACAGTAGTTTGCTGTCATGCTTTATATCATGCAGCC
Source organism: Eubalaena glacialis (assembly GCF_028564815.1). Lineage (NCBI taxonomy): Eukaryota > Metazoa > Chordata > Mammalia > Artiodactyla > Balaenidae > Eubalaena > Eubalaena glacialis. The sequence goes on from NC_083723.1 coordinate 48,311,345, forward strand.
ACAATTTAATGGATTAGAGATCTCTGCCTGCGCCAAAGTCTGTACTTGATATGCCTCTGACATGCCTGGCACGCTAACTCTTTTCAGTAGGAACATTTTGTTATCGAATTCTAACTGAAATGATTAAATGTACTCTCTTTGGGAGTTTGAATACTAGAGACACGGAGAACTGAGTATGGCAAACACCCAGACACATAGAGAAGAGGTTGTAAGAAGAACTCATGACAATAAAAGTCATGAAACAGCAAAACTATGAGGTGGAGAGTAGAGAAGAATCTGTAAGCGGTGTTAATAGAACAAGACAGAGAGAAATGACAATCATCTGGTGCAGATTTTTCTGTCATTTAGTTTGAGAATTGCCAATGTCTTCATTTCAAGCTTAACATCACTCCAGGAAAGTAAAAATAAAAGTTACCATAATATCCCTTCTCAAATACAAGTGGAAGAAGCAAACGAAAATATAGTTTTTGAAAAAGAACTATACACATTGAGATTATTTGTTGAAATGGCTTAATTTTGCATTGCAGTGATGATTGCAATGTTCTGAAGCTGAATGAAATAGAGAAGTGGGCCATAGGCTAAACCAACAACTAGTGGTTGTAAGTTATTAGAGGAAACAGGTCACAGAGTTCAGTCGTATTTATTTGACTACATTTACTATTTTCACTCCCGTAGATTATACAATCATATCTCACTCAATAAGTAAGGTGTTACTTAATAGCAAAGTCACCATGGTTTAAGGTCAAAGATAATTCATATGTAAGTGGAATAAAATTCTGGAATTCCACGTTCCAGGCTGATACTCAATTAGAAAACACTGCTTTTGAAAAAGGACAATGAAGAATAAACCAAGAGGTAGTAAGACAAAATATCTGTCTCCTGGGTTGTTTTTTCCTCCATTCGAATGACTTTTACTAGAATCAAACTAAATTAATGTGCATATTCCCTCCTTTTACTTGTTTAGTGTATGGTGTATTTACAAACTCTTCTGTTCTGTTTGCAGCCCACGTGCTGACACAGCAATCTATGTTCTCTTGTTTTCGTTTCTAATGCTTACAAAACAGCTAAGCTTCTGTAGTATCATTAATAAAGATAACAACAATATTACAAATATGCATGTGTATTAAAAGGCAAGAAGAGACCTTCTACAAACAACTGACAGAAGAAATAAATGTATGCTGAAGCAAATAATAGTATCACATTGTGGTAAACAAAGAGGAAAATGAATGATGGCTATCAAGTTATGGAAATCATATCCTTTATTAAATTTATATTTCATAAGCAAATTAGATGATTTACAAAATGGATTTTATTTCAGAACATGACGAGAACCAATTAGGATACCTAACACAACACCTACTATTTCACAAAATATATGAGCCTTTCTGCCATTTCAGTTAATCTTTTAATATACATTTTAAAGATTATCTTCATTATCTAAATTTGTCAGATAAAGGTTTAAACTTCTTTCCTACTTGGCTTTAATATGTAATTTTAATTTCTTGAGGGTTCAAGTTTATATTGAACTATATAAACTAAAGCAGTGGTCCCAAACCTGACCATACATTAATATCAACTGACACGCTTAAAAAAATATTGAGACTGTTATTACTGATCCTGTGTTGAGCTCAGGCATCATTAATATATTTTTAATCAGTCTCACCAGGTGATTCTAATGTGTAGTCAGTGTTTCGAACGCCAAATTGTCCTCAAATACTTTAAGTATTGTGATAAAAATAACAACTATTGTAAATTGTAAATAACATTCCTATTAAATAAAAACACTTCTTAATATGGAGAAGAAAATAGGGGTATTAAGTTTTTCCACCACTTGTCTATGAAAATAATGAACCATCATAAAATGTTGAGAAACCTTTATGTAGATACAAGCCCTGGGCTCTAGTCCTCTCTCTGCCACAAATCTTCAAGAGCAAAAACCAGTGAATTATCTTAGGATTCAATTTTATAGTTAATAAAATTAATAAATTGGCCTACAGCATGTCTAGTATCATTGGATTACCACTGTAAAGGTTGGTCATTGCAGATAATCATTATCATTGATGTATCTATTAAATGCTCTTCTTTGTAATCCTTGTTTACTGGAGCAAAATATAAATGGTTGTGAAGGATTTTTAAATTAATTATAATTAGCTTATTGCTCTTTAATAGAAATTATTTTAATTTCTATTCCTCAGATATCGGAACTAAGATTCATAAATTTAAGAAAGGAGATATTTTCCAGAATTTTCTTCTTTGCTTTAAAAAAACAAAAGACCATCTTTTGCTTTTTTCTATTGCTAGGTCCCAAGGAATAGTCTATAATCAATCACAAAAAGAAAGACACTTTCTTGGGAAGTAACATTAAATAATGCCATCATGAAGTGCAATGTTGTTAATACACATAATAAAGATGAAATCAATTTTAAAAATGAGATACTATTTATTAAAAATGACCATAACTGGTAACAATTCCTTTGTATGAAAATTTAAAGCTTTTCTGTAGAGAAGATATCATTCGTCTCATTAAATAGCTTCATACTAAACAGTTATTAAGACCTAAAGCTCTATTTTTCTTGCAGGCTACTTTTATAAGTGCCTGTAACTAATGAGAGTTCCAGCAAGAAAAGTAAAAAAAATTTTAAAAAGAAAAATGCAAAGAAAGAAAATGACAAATATAAGTGTCACCAAGCATTCTGCAATTTCAGTTATCAGGTTGCAAAGATGAATGAGACATCAGATGAAAACAGATTTGTTAGCACAGCCCTGACATAAGTTATGGAAGGCGGACACATCTTGGTACTCTCAGTTACGCTGACTCACTGCCTTGTAATGATAAAACATTTTTATATGTGCATTGTTTGACATCTTTCCCATCTTCCTACTTATAAAAGCATTTCATTTAAAAGTTAAAATGACTGTGTAATATATAAAGTGCACACAATTAAAGTATATATAGAGTGCAACTTCTGCAATTTCTCAAGGTGCTTAGCATTGCAGTGACTTTTAAAATGGAATTTATGAGTCTTTTACTGTGGTTTTTTTTATGCTAATAAGCTACATAATAGCAAATGCTGTGACAATTTTGGATTATTAGAAAATGTCATCAGACTTTTTCCTGCTCTTTGCTGTATTTATATTTGTGACAATCATATGAGATTAATTTGATATGTGTGCAAAAAACTTTATATGGCATTTTCAAATGGAATAGAGCAGCTGAAAATTATTCGAGGATTTTGTGAGTATTGTGATAGACTTATCTTCAGCGACGTACTTATATATATGTTAAAATCTCTGATAAGAGTTTCAGACTTCCTTGCATTTAAAAATTTAGTTATCTAATCTCCTTGGATGTGTACAATTGATCCTCATGAAAAGCTCTTGCTGCATGGATTTCCAAGCTGAAAACAGACAGTGTGTGGCTTTATGTTTGCCAAGTATTGCCAACTTAAAATCTTGACTGTTGAAACAATAACATTTTGGCTGCTTTTATAACACTCATTTAATGTTTACAGTTTAGTAAATGTGCATTTTTATAAACAGAGGGCTTACCTAATTAAACTGGACCAGTGTAAGAACTAGGTCAATGTATTGTGAACAAAATAATCCCAATATGGTTGGGTTATGGAACAGCTCAATTTTGCTCATTGAGTTCTATCGATTTTTGGCAGAGAGGAAAGAAAGAAAGAACAGATGGTGAAAGAAAGAAATTGAGCTGCCTGGTGATGGAATACACTATCACACTGAATTATAAAGAATGGTGCTCCAATCTCCTGAATAGTTATTTCAATTAGAGTATAAAATCAACACATACTGCTTATTTCTGAAGCAAGAAAAAATTTTCAACAAAAATGAATATAGAGTTCAGTTTCAAGTTATGATGATCCTGTGTGAAAATATGACATAACAAGAAGGGGAAAGGTTTTTTGTTGCAGTTGCCTTAATGAAACAGAAAAATTATATTTTCTTTTTTGGGCTGGAGAGTGGGAAGAGATTTGCACTTACTCATTGACAATTTGAGTGTGCAGATCTGAGGGATTTATACTACTTTCAAAGAGGTGAAGCTTTTTTATATATGTAAATCACATGTAAATATGTAAATTAACACCTTTGCCAAAGATTAGAAAGTGTTCTAACTTTAAATATACAAAATCACTAGAAAAATTCATTCTTTTCAAAATAATAACATAGAGATATTAGCTGGTCATTAATTATTAATTAATGGCCAATTAATGTTGATATTGGTATACCCTTCAATTGTTTTCTATTGTTTTATAATATAAATCTAGATAAATAATATCTTAAACAGCTAAACAGTGGCAAAATGTAAGATTTGTAGAAAACAAAATTAAACAAAAATATTAATATAATTATTATACTTTTTTTGATTAAAAAAAGTATCATATTAAGAGAGAACCAAATTAGTTTAATACTAAACATTTTAAATGTTTTTAACCAAATATTATATTTTATCCTGCTTACATGAAAACATGATTATTTTTACTTTCCTGCATTTGCTGTACCATGAGGATAATAATGTAAGCCACCAGGCTTCTTCAAACAAGAATTAAAAAAAAAGAGCAGCTATTAAGTTACATGTTCAGCGGTAGAGGAAGGAAGCTAAATGATCAAAAGCAAGATTTCACTGCATTTTTTCAAATCTCAAACACACTCTTTTAAGTTTTGAATCAGAATTTGTCAACGTTTTGTGAGTTTACCAACCAATATATTCATTTTGTATATCTCCATATTGACAGTTAGGGTATTTGGCCTATTTTTGTCATATCATCGTTTAAGGTACCATTACCAATCATAGAAAAGTAAGAGCCTTCCACTGAACAATTTGAACTACCTTTAAAAACTCTTATAAAATTGCTATTTATTTATTGGAAATATGTAATCAAATCCATTTACTATCATGGAGAAACCCAGCATGACCCAAATTCTCAGCTCAGCTGCACAGATGATGGTGCCATACACTGAGGGTGGAGGATAAGAGAAGGAGTCTGAGAAAGAAGAGGACCTGATGAGCACAAGTTGTCATAAAGTCAAGTTGGTATATCCAGAAGGACAGACCCAGGATACAAAGAGATATTTGGATCTGAAATTCACAAGCAGAAATATGAAACAGAAATCAAACCCTGAGGTGCAGAAATACTGAGATAATGCATAATTGGTCCCTTTACTAATCCTTTATAAATTTCCAGCTTCATGATAGTCAAGGCAAGCACTTTATTACAATTAAGTATTCCAGCTGTTCATCTGAACAACACTGGAAATATTTTGTTTAAGTGAAAGAGCTAAATAAAAAACAAAAACATAACCTGTGGTGTTCACAGTTGACACTTTGTTGTTATCTCTAAACAGAAGAACTTATCACTTACTGTAAAACTAGCGAAGGCACATTATCTAAACACCATTTTTCTCTTTCTTCTTAAAAGATTGGTGAATCTCTTAACATTTCATAAATCTGCCCACTTCATTAATTCTGAGAGGTAATGCCTCCAATAAAGTAGCCGCAATAGCATGTGACAATTGACTCCAGTCTCTGATTTCATTCATTCGTCAAAAAGTTTGCCAAAACTTAGGAACCTTTATATGAACCAGGTTCAACATGCCAGCAATGCTGGGGTAATATTTGGATGTTAGGAAAGGATTTATGTTTTAGAGAGTAAATCCTGGGGAATGCAGAGGTTTTGCATTATTTCAGCTTCAACCAGGCATATTATAGAAGTTTCACTTGAGTTTGCTTAAAATTTTCTTGAAATCTGAAATAATGGTTTGTATGCTGAAACACCTTGAACATCAAAAAAAAAGAGGCTAGAACTGTTTGCTATTGCAAAAATTACTTTTTATATATTATCTTTTTTATTTCAGTAAACTTAATTACATAATGGTACATGATTAGCTACGAATTAAGGGAAAACTATGCATTATGATTCACTTCTAAAAAGTGAAAGATTTTTATGGAAATCTACATCATTTTCTAAATAAAGATACAGAATGAATGAATATCTATGATGGGAGTAAGTCTTATGGGACTAAGTGTTCATTTTTATAAGTAGCCCATATGCTTAGAAAAAAAGATTTCATTTTTTTCCAAAGATTTTAGGTATTAGGGTGTGTTTTAAGTTAGAAAAAGATGAACAATCTCTGGTTAACTTCTTGGAAATGTAGTAGTCTCTGAAATGTTTCGCCCCTCAAGCCCAGTAGCAATAATTTATATCAAGAATTTTAATATGATCCAGCAATTTCACTACTTGGTATTTACCCAAAAGACTTCAAAAATGTAAGTCCACACAAAGACCTGCACTCAGATGGTTATAGTTGCTTTATTCACAATTGATGAAACTTGGAAGCAACCAAGATGTCCTTCAGTGGGTGAATGGATAAATAAATAAACTGTGGTACATCCATAGTATTCAATTCACTTTGTTATACAGCAGAAGCTAACGCACCATTGTAGAGCAGTTGTACTCCAATAAAGATGTTGAACATAAATAAATAAATGAATGAATTATCAAGCCATGAAAAGACCTTAAATACATATTACTAAGTGAAAGAAGCCAATATGAAAAGGCTGCAAACTGTATGATTCCAACTCTATGATATTCCAGAAAAGCAAAATTATGGAGACAGTAAAAAGATCAGTGATTGCCAGGCATTAGGGAGGAGGGAAAGATGAATAGGCAGAGCAGAGAATTTAGGACAACGAAACCATTCTGTACAATACTATAATGATGGATATGTGCATTTGTCAAAACGCATAAAATTGTAAAAAAAAAAAAAAGAATTTTAGGACTCTGTGATTTTGAAATTGTTATTTTTAAGTCACTTTTTGGATCATAACGATCATGTAAAATTGCACAGTTGTAGCCTTTGAGTAGTGTTCTTTTTTTCAATCACCTGGAATCAGATCTTCTTCAATGGAGAGCCAATGATTAAAAATAATCATTCCATTTATATGAGGTATCTAAAATAGTCGAAGTCATAGAATCAAAGAGTGGAATGGGTGGTTACCAGAGGTTAGGGGAGGGGGAAATGGGAGGTTACAAATCAACTGGCATAAAGTTTCAGTTAAGCAAAATAAATAAGCTCTAGAGAGCTGCTATACAACATTACACCTGTAATCAACAATAATGTATTGCACGCTTAAAACTTATTAAGAGGGTAAATTTCATGTTAGGTGTCCTTACCAAAATAAAAAAAAATGTAAAGGCTTTGGTATCAGGCAGACATGAAAATTTTGTTTTCCCTACTATTTGCTGTACTTTGGGCCTTGGTTTCCTCATCCATAAAAGGATGGAAAATGTCCACTGACTAGAATGGCTGTAATGATTACATGGCATGGTTTACCCAAAAATCTTAGTACCATTTCTAGCCAATAATAAATATTCATTAAGTAGTGATTGTTGATATTAATTTTATCATCACCATTATTTACTTCTAACAGAAAGAGTTATTTATTTTAAGTAACTTTAAAAACAATTGCTTTAGAGCTAACCTTATTTCAAACATCAGGATACATCAGTGTTGGGGAATGCCAATCACCCTCAGTTAAAAGGAATAGGAAGGTTGATCTCAAACCAGCACCTCACTGTATTACTTATGCCTGTTGAATACCCCGTGTATCAGCTCCCCTTTGCTTTAGAAGCATGAGGGTTCACCGCTTGGAGGTACATGGGCAAGTTTAGTAATCAGCATTCTGTGTTAGTTGGGACCCTGCTGCTAGGGTTGAAAGTTAGAATTTTCTCGAGAGCAAATTCCAGTCCTTTCTTTCAGAGTCATCTGGATGACTTAAGGGCAGAGCATGAAACAAACAGATAAATGGTTTTGGTTATCTAAATGATAGCTAACAAATGTTTTGATTAGAAACTTACATCAGTCTTTTTACTTTTTCTATATATTATTATATCCATCGTTTTGAATAAAACAGTCTGACAAACATTCCATCAAGTAGATGTACATACTATTAAAAGCTGGATATGTGAATCCTAAATGTCTGGAAATAGGCATAGGAGCAGACTCTACGTGAACCTTGCCTGCCCCACAAAAGAATGCTCTGAAGTTTTATAGCAGTTTTTATTTACGGTCACAGTGATTCTCCAACACTAACAAGCATTAAATTTTCACAGCACTCTTATCACTTTATTTGGCATGGAAATGGTAAATCTGTGACAGCCTAAATATGCAATTATGAATTAAAACTCAATATTTTTTTCTAAGAACGATTCTTTATATTTAGTTGCTCCCTTTTTAATACATGCAATATCTTATTTCATTGAATTTATAAATTATTTAGGATGCAGTTCTTATATTTCAGTAGATACAAATCTTGGTACTAAATGCACATTAAGAGGTTATTGTGCGGTGTGCTGCAAATTGCTGAAAGCAATTTAAATAAAGGCCCCAATTAGTATGAATACTAAGAACTTTGAAAAAAGGAGCAGACAAATCAAAAAACTATTATCCAGACTGGAATAAAGATCAGAGGGGTGTAAATATGTTTTCTATTGGAATTTCTACCACAAATGGTTCTCTCTTCCTGTGTTTAATGGAAAACATACCATGAGTTTGATGTATACCTAACAAAAAGAAAAATAAATCATCTATTATCTTCTAAGATGTATGAGCTTATTTATTTATGAAAGATGGCATGGCAAACCACTAAGGTGCCAGATTACTACCCATAAGAGTTTGGAACAGTGGCTTAAGATGAACTCTTTTTCTCCAAAGATAACAGTAGAAAAATCAATATTTGTAGACCAAGCAAACAGCTGGTCTTCCTATGCTTAATCTAAGACTGAAAAATAGTGTTTAAGAATGCTTATTTCTTTAAGCATTTAAAAGAAGTTTCCAACCTGACAGAGAACAATACTAGTATTTCCTATTCACTCGCATTTCCTAGCCTCTCTGACAATGTTTGTGAAACGAAAGCAACGACTTTGATTTACTTTAGCAAATAATTCAAATAATTTAGTCTGGAGTCATCTTTCCCAGTAACATGCATTAAGTTTAGAGTGTGCAACATTCAATTCCAGTAGTGAAGATAACTGACTCTGGAAATTGGAAACAACAGCGCCATCTAAGCCTTATTCATTGTTGCATAGTAATGTCTAGCCTTGGGCCATAATATTGGACAACTTCAGTAGTGCTATCGAGTTTTGAAAATATTTTTGGAATTGTCCTCTATTATTAGGAATACACAGGGAAAAAGTTAAGAAAATGCTACTTCAAAAAGTTAAAAGAAAATGATGAAAAATGTGCATTCAAATAAAGCTCATTCTTCTGTATGAGTAAGAGAAAATAGTTAATAGAGCTATAATCCAATGGCATGGCTTTAGAATTGTGGTATCAGAACTAAAGGGCATACAACACACAGCCTTTACTGTGTGTAGTTGTTATGCTTCATAAAGGATATTTTGATCCATAACCTATCAGAAGGCACATTATAAAAAATAATCTACTCGTAGGTTACCTGTCTTTAGTTCCCTTTGTTAGGTCATGCATTTTATTCTTTTAAATGATTATGACATAATATCACCCCAGTTATTTAGCTATAGCACCTGCCCATTATTGTCACATAAGTAAAACTCTCTGTTCTTTTCCTGAACTAAAAGGAATCACAGATTGTTAGGCACAAGTTCAATAACAAGGGAAATATAATGAGATTATGGAAACAAGCTACTGTTTAGTAACAACAATTTTTATAAGTTTTGTTCTATATATGATATATATTATGTTCATTTTTTATAAATCACTTAGAAAAGACTCCATTTAGTGATCATGGTTAGACAATTCAATATTCTTTACAAAACTTTAAATAATTTTGAAAGTTAGAGTTGTTTCCTGTCTCAAATGAATGAGAGATGTAAGAAAAAATAAAGCATTAACCAATATAATTTTAAGTAGTTTCCTCTTCCCCAATCTCACCTCACAGCATCTATTTCCTCCCCCTGATTCCACTTGTCTGATTTTATTTATTTGTAGCCTTTTAACTGTCTTGATAAACTTCTGGATATATCACTACATCAAACAACTCTATTGTTAGCTATAACTGCTGAGATATCTAGTCATCTTGCTCTTTCAATTCTCTTCTATTTTATACATCTTGATGTAGTCATTGCTTATCAATCTTTTCAGAAGACAGAGAGAAAATAGAAAATCAGTCACAATAATTAGCACCTACATCACCAAGGGTAGCCATATTGACTGAAATGATTTATTTAAACCAATGTTTAATACAATAGAGGGAAAAGGCAGTCAAACAAATTGTCTTTCCCCTCCAAATACAGCTTACGTTTTTACCTAATTGCTCACAGCACTATCTTAACTCTCGACTTATCTTACTTGTACCCATCTTTGACTTCTCAGCTCTCATCTCAATCCTTTGTAAAGTATGCCTCCTCTGCTTCTCCATTACACTTATTATCTTTTCTACACTTTTATCACTTGACCTGATACCTTATTTTGTGAGTCATTCCTATATTTTCTATCAAAATGCAATATTACTGGGCACTCACCATGCCAACTGCTTTGCTAGTACTCCATGTGTATCATCCATGATACATTTTAAAAGGGTACCAGCTAAACCTCATGTAATCTACAGAAGCATCCAAAAGGGTAGATCTTTTATTATCCCCACCTTTTAAACAAACACTGAGTTTTAGTGGGGCATATTGTCCAAGGTCACATAGTCAAGTGTCAGATTTGAGCCCCAACTTCCTGATTACTAACACCATGTTCTTAACTACTATGTTCTACCGATTCTAAGTAGATTATTGTTCTGGGCTTGGTACCGTGCACCTAAAATGTACTTAAACATGTGAATTAAAAATAATGATGATGACAATTTTTATGGGATATTTAAACATTTCCATTGGAAACTGAAGGATAAAAGACTGAATAGGTACTGAATACCTCTTTTGTGTCATGCATCGTGTGCTCAGAGAAATCAAGTTAACTGCCCATGATTATTCAATTAGTACCTGAACGTACCTCATATGATTTTTAAAAATATGCTTAAGCAAACTAATATACTAAACACTTCATGAACTACCCTTAACACTTTCTCTTCTGTTTGTTTATTTACTTCCATCGCCTAGAATGTTTTCTATTCTTCCTCTCTCCTCCACACCTGCCAAAAGGCTCTTTGAGTCCCACCTCAAATTCTTCTTCTCACAAGAGGACTTTCCTGATCCATGGCCTCTGTGATATCTTAATTTTCCGAATTCTCACAGTCCTTTGTTAGGATACATTACTCTTTGCACATTTGTGTCACAATGGGTGTTTTAACAAACTCTTCCCCTTGGGGCAGAATTCACGTTATCTTTGTACATATTCCACAATGTATAGTGTACTTCATTGCATACCATATTAGTATGAGGGACGATCAAAGATGATAAAGAATCAGTGATCACTGACATACTCAGATTTTCAGAACTGGCTCCCATTGCCTCACTATCTGCTACCCCTTTCCATAAAGATTAAATTCATATTCAATTAATTTTGTGGCTCCTTAGATAAGCTATACACATTAATGCCTCATGTCTCCAGATTGTGCGTCTACCAGAAAGGCCTTCCCCATTCTTCCTTGGAAAATTTTCTTCATCCTTATATGTCTAGCTTAATTTTCACTCCCTGTAAAACATATTTTCTCTATGCGCAATAGCATACTGCAGCATAATTAACAAGCCACTGTCACCTCTAAATCTCATAGCATTTGTTTCATATCTAACTGATGGACCAATTTGCCTTATTGTTGGGTGGTATACTTTCTCGAGCACTGTGTTGTGATGTTCTTGAGAAAAGGGATTAACCCTATATGATTTTCTTGTCATAGTAATCATTATAGTGATTGGTGCACAGTTATTCTTAGTAAATTTTTGTCCATTTGAAATGAGTTTGTTTTAAAAGAACATTTTCTGGATGAGAAAGAGAATACTATTTAAAGAAGCAAGAGCATAATAGCATGGAAATATGTACTGAGTAATCAGAGTTACATTAAAACCCTAGACCAAACTGCAACAACAACAACACCACACGGGCACATGCATCTGAGTTGAAGAATTTGTCTTTCTTTTAGGACTGTTCACATCCAGCAGCTGAGTCAATGCTTCTCCATTCCTGGTCATTCTCCCTCTCCTCACATTCCTCTACTATTGCTCTAGGAAATAAACTCCAAATGGCAACTGGCATTTGTCTAGTAGACTGAGGAATTAATTCTATTTTGTAAAACTTCCATATTTTAAAAAATTAGCCCAATGATATACTAAACCCTAATTAATCTGGGTGGATATAGGAGGGTAGGATTCTTCCGCATGGGGACTGTGTCTTTTATCTCTGTCCCATTTGTCAGAGACCCTGCACCACAACATGCTTGCTGAATGAAGGATGGCATGTAGAGCCATTCTATATTGGTGAATTTTATTTAAATATCTAGCATAATGATTGTTTCTTGGTTCTCTCGAGTACATGTGTTAGAATGAGTTTTGTTTGTTTTACTATGAGTAAATTGGGGCTATAACAGACCTGATTTCAGTCTAACAAAATATGATCTTTTTTTTTCATTGAAAAGATGATAAATTAATGTTTAAATATTCATCTTTGATTTATTTTATTTTACTTTCTTTCCCTCTACTAGTTGTGTGTGTGTGTCTGGTAACACTACTTTGAATTCCTGTTATTTTAATATCCAGCTTTACATAGAGCAGATGGTAAAAATATTTTAAAAGAGGCACAGCACCATCATACTGAGACTAAGAGTTTCATTGTTTTGAATTTAAAGAAAGGGAAACATTTATTTTTATTATATCTGTTTCCTTTGCCGGGAGATTTGATTCAGGTTTATATGTTCAAAATTTACGAAATGTTATGAAGCATAGGAATACATATATACACACATATATATAAATATAAAAAGTATATTATAGGCAAAAACCAAATTGATATCATGTTAACAGAAAAAGGGGGGCATTAATATTAATACAGGGTAACTGGAGTTAATCTAAAATGCAACCCTTGGCAAAAAAGTAGTTTTTCAGAGATAGACTGATGTAATTATGTCTAACTACTGCTACTTACATTTTAATAATTACTTAAGGTAAAAAATATTTGCCTTTAAATGTTGTGTCCTAAAAATAATGTAATAGCACAAAGTAGCACTATATTTTACATTTATTGTACTTTACTAAGAAAACACTAGCAGTTTTAAGAATTCATCGCTGATTATTTTTACATTTAAGTTACTATTAAAAGGTGAGTAGCTCTTTGTGATGTGGTTATAATTTATAACCACAGACAGTCTAAGTTTTTAAGCTAAAACTATGCCTCACCTTCACATATCATTTACATATACTGATTGCTTCCACATGTCTGGCATAAGGTAAAAGAGTTTATGAGCATTGTAATATTGCTAAAGCCACAAAGAAATAAAATTCATCTTTGTCTAGAGTACCTCAGAAACTTATTCATGCTGGTGCATAAAGTGTTTTCCAAAGGAATTCTGCCTTCCAGGAAAGTCCTTTAAACGCCAACTGTGGTTAGTGTCACCTCCCCTTCTGACAACGTCTAGATTTCCCAGTCTGGCTTCCCAGTGTCTTCTGTTAGACAAAAGCCCCTTTAAGTGGCTCCCAACATGTTCTTCATTCTATTTACTAGCTTCAGACTGCAAGTTTATTTTCTCGAATGACTGCATATCATTTTTCCTGCAAGTGGGTTATTCGCCATCACAGGAGGTTCATAGAATTGGTCTGAAAGACCCAGACTTCATATCTACAATGTTTCATTCAGACTCAGGGACATATTAAATGGGAATATTGTGTTAATTCCTCTGTGGATTCAATACGTTTTAAGTTGTCATGAAGGATGTTGTGTCTTCATGGACCAAGTCATAACAAAATAATATTCAAGGCAACCATTACACCATTTGACAGGATATGCTATAAGTACAGGAGCTAATAAAACTAGTCATTTCCTGGTTATTTTTACTGAATATTAAATGGCTGACATTGGTTCATGTTGAAAACACAAACTGGAACTTATAATCTGCGAGATGCAGGCAACACTTTTCTTAAGAAACAGGTGCTCCCTTGCTCAGCCTGGCTCACTAAGTATTGAGAGCCAGAAGACCTAAAAATCATGTCTGCTTTCATCCCCATAATTAGTGTTTTTTTAATTAATTAATTAATTTATTTATTTATTAATTTATTGGCTGTGTTGGGTCTTCGTTGCTGCACATGGGCTTTCTCCAGTTGCGGCGAGCGGGGGCTATTCTTCTTCGAGGTGTGCGGGCTTCTCATTGCGGTGGCTTCCCTTGTTGCGCAGCATGGGCCCTAGAGCACACGGGCTTCAGTAGTTGTGTCACGTGGGCTCAGTAGTTGTGGCTTGTGGGCTCTAGAGCACAGGCTCAGTAGTTGTGGCACGTAGGCTCAGTAGTTGTGGCACGTGGGCTCAGTAGTTGTGGCACGTGGGCTCTAGAGCACAGGCTCAGTAGTTGTGGTGCACGGGTTTAGTTGCTCCATGGCATGTGGGATCTTCCCAGACCAGGGATCCAACCGGTGTCCCCTGCATTGGCAGGTGGATTCTTAACCACTGCACCACCAGGGAAATGCCCCCATGATCAGTGTCATGTATACCCTCATCCATAGTCCACACTTAAAACTGTGACAAGCAACAAGTCAACACCAAGACATTTAAGGGCACTTATGTAGGACTGAAAGGCTGAATGTTAGACTCAACTTTTTAAATTTTTTTACAACTGTTTACTTGCAACACTAGCTTTTCACAAAGGGTTCTCCTGTAGTCACTGACCAGCCAACATTGACAAACTTCATGTTTTCAAAGATTCGCACTATTATGCTACGTGTCTCTGAAAGAAGCACATTACAAATATAATAACTGTGATTTTCTTTGTATTATTAGCATTTATTAATTTGGTTCACAAAATAAGTCTAATAGCTAGAGAATGCATGCATGCATACCCACTCTGAATGAGCAAAACACTGTAACCTAGAACCTATGCAATTATTAATCTGCCACAAGGAATTAATAGTTAATGAATCTCTTCCATGTACCAAGCACTGACTGAACACCTTACACATGTATTGTCAATATCCCAATAACAGCTACTGTAAAGTAGCTATTCTCCCCATGTTAGAGAAGGGTAACCTGAGGCTAAAATACATGCCAGAGTCCTAACACCTAGAAAATGCCAGAGTCAATTCACTGCTTTCTTTGCTATGCTTACATTCCTCTTGTATTGGTGAAATTTTTGTTCCAGCGGCTAAATTCAAAAAGGCCACTAATTTTCAAAAGGCCAGCAAATAGGTGCTTGAACTCTGTAAACACAGCATGACTTACTATTCAGTAATACTAAATAATGATAACACATATGATCAAATATATATAATTTTAATTGAATATGTGCTATCATTTTGTATGCTCCAAGAATGTGAACTTTTATTCTTTAGTAAATGTGAAAAGGCAGTAAATCTGCTATTAGCTCTATAAAGAAAACTAATTTGTATGAAAAAGATGGTGTAATATGTACAATGGAGAATCTGTTCGGGAGACTATGACCCTTAGTGTATGTTGCTTGTGGTACAGTTCGATATTCTGGACTGAGATCTGTACTAAAGAAACCAATCGCTATAACATTGCTCATTTCACTCCCTTATATGGCATCTGCTTAGAATAGACTAAACAGATTCTTTCAGAATTCATGTGCAGATGTTTATATAGATGGGAACAGAAGTACTGTCATAGAGTAGACAGTTTTTTTCCAATTTGACAGCTAAAGAGCAAAGCCAATCAGATAAGTAGTAATCTCGTTTCTGATGAAACAGTAGGCACAACGGACACTGTGCCTTGCTAAGTGATTTCATGCGTGCCAGAAAGAAACTATTTGTTTGAGTCACTGGGTCTCATTTTGTTGTTATGCTAGAAATCTTTCTCAAGAATCTGTCTGGATTAGGGGGTTGAATGATAGAGAAAGGACGTCTGCTCTGTTAGAGTCAGCAGAGGGAACCTTAATTCTGCTCTGAATAAGCACCTTGGGAAGCAAAAGAAGGCTGAGACCCTATTGAACATGAAGAACATGCAGTGAAAGTAAGAAAACTCCATGGCTCCAGGTCAGCATGTGAGAGCCCAACAGGGAATCTGAGGCTTAGGAGTAGCTGCTCTGAGTACAGCTTCTAATTTTATCTAGCTAGAATCAAATGCAAAGGCATGAATCTCTGCTTTCCAGCCCAGGAGAAAAGAAAAAAATTCATCAAAAGAATGATGAACTCATATAATATGGTGATCGGGGAAAAAAAAATGTCACCTTTGATATCTTGCTTTGCCTAAATAGTGACTGTGACAGAGTAAAATGCATGTATCATTCCTCATCAGAAGTTTTACATGTATAGTCTGCCATAAGCTTAAGAATATTTGAAGGACTTAGTACATAATGTAGAATATTTTTAGGTAGAGCTATATCCTAAATGACACTCAATTGTTGGAATTTACAATTTTACATGAAATCATAAATATCTGCAGTTTTTCTTAAGTATAACTTGCATTTTTCTGGACATGTGAAAATATATGCTCTATGTAGATAAGGTGAGCTACATGCCCATATATGAAGTCTCTGTACCCCAGGAAAACAAGGTCATTACGTGAAGCCTAACCTGAGCTATAAGTCTTGTTACAGAATCTTGCTTCTGCATCTCAGATGATGACTCAGTAATTCAGAACCGAAGCCCTACTGCCAGGATTCAGGATGCCTAAAGCGTTGCTTCGCAAATGCCACTCACTTATAAACTTAAAAAAATTTCATCATCTATTACTCTAATCTAAAGTTTAAATCCCATAAACTCTGTTTCAAAGTTCCCTACCATTTATCAGTATTTGAACTGCTTCCAATCAAATATTTCACTACTTGATTTTACAAACCTTTAAACTGGGCTATGTTTTGTTCTCAAATCCACTGTTTGTATGGTCTCACCTCTGCTCCTTAGCCCTCTCACCTGGAATGATTACCAGCCACCTCCTCACTTATTCCTTCAATCACTTCATTCAAGGAGTATTTAGTAAGGCTCTGTCATGCACAAGACTCTGTACTTGACTGAGAATATAAGATAGATAAAGAGCAGGTGTGATCTTACAAAGTTGACAGTCTGTGTTTTCTCCCCTTCCGAATGCTAAGTTTCTTCAGGACAGGTGCCATATTATGTTTCCTACCTATGTTTCTCTGCCTCTTCAAAAGCCTTGTGAAAGGTGATACTCAAGTCGATGTCTGTTTGAGAGGACAGTGTCAGTACACAGTTGAGAGGGTGGGAGAGCATGCAGCAGCAAGGTCCCAGGTGTGATGGGAAGGGAGTACTATATTGGGGCATGGTTGGGCTGTAAGGTGAAGAGAGTTTCACCTTCCAGATACTATCAATTGTTGTATAATACTCCCAGTTGCAGAAAATTTAAAACTTATTGTTCTCGAATTCTCCAGATCCTCCCCTACACACAATCATTCACCAAACCCAATTTTTCTATACGTTCAATGTGTCTCATCTCCAGCCTTTCTTTCTCATTTCAATTATCATGGTCCTTATTCCGGCATTAACTTCCTCACAGCTGAACCATGGCAGGCCCTCCAAATAGCTCCTCTGTGCCCTAGACTACTTTAGGTTAATCATCCTTCTAGGTAAAACTAAGGAGTTTGGGCTTTAATCAGTAGGAACTTTTTAAAAAGGAAAGGTATAATTAGATTTGAATTTCAGAAAGAGTTGTAGGCAGTAATGACAGAAAGAAGAGATAATTATAGGTGGCTGCTGTCATAACAGGGCAAGTAATGATAAGAGCCTGACTTAACCTGGAGGAGACAAGAGGAAAGATTTGAGGGATGAACTCAAGAGGGAGAATCCATAGAACATTGAGGCTGGTTAGATATGGGGAGAGTCAGCAAGGGGAAGGCAAAGATGCTAGTGGTCTGAACAACTAGGACAAAATGACAGCAATCCCTGAAACTGGGAACAAAGAGGATAAACAAGTTTGTAGAGAGGACTGTGAGTATAGTTTTGAACAAACAAGTTGAGTTGGGGTTCCCTGTGACAGATCCAAGTGTAGATTTTCTGTGGCCTTTGCTGTGTGGAAGGGGTACATGCAAAAGCCCCCAGCTTACTCAGCAACTGGTTCCCAGAACTTGTAGCATCTGGGGAAGTAATTTTCCCAAGCAGGGGCATGGGCAGACTGGGAAGAGCGCCCTGGGTAACCCTGGCTCATGCTCTCCAGTTGTCAGCTTTCTGCTGTGCTTCCCTTCCCAGTCATCAGTTGTGGGACACTTCTACATCTCAAGGGTCAAGAAGACTAATCTGTTTGTCCTTTAATCAGCATATTTTATAGATGTAAAGTTGAGACATTTAGACTAAAATATATGATCACCACACTCTCTGTTCTAGGCACGACGTCTAGCTTTAGGTGTATGTGTGTAGAAGAGAGCCCTTAGAGAAAATTTAAAGTGGCAAAGTTACCTAATTAAGAAATTGCCATTTAATTTCTGTAGATTAATCTGCTAAAAATGAAAGCTTCCTAGCCTCTTCCCAAGAGAGACAGAAAGGCTTTTAATTTTTGAGGCCTAGAAACTTTTTCTATACCCCCAGGGGAAAATTAACAGATTTTGTTTTCCAAATGATAGACTTAGAGGAGATCTCTTTGGATAGGATAAGAAGATATGGGTTGAAGACTTTGTACTTCCAGAGAAAAGGGGTAGAGGAGGGTGGCCAGGATCAGTTAAAAAGATCATTTATTTCAAGTCTGGAAAGATGAAAGGCTATTGTACTAGCGGGACCTGCTCACACACTGCATTCTGGAGGTGGAAGGACCTGAGAGGACCTGCGTGCTTTTAGAGGAAAGACACTACATGACCTGGAGCCAAGATGCTGTGAAGTCTTAATGGAAGGGAAACTGAAAGAGGCAATTTGGTAACTTCCCAGAGCGCTAGTGCCTAAGAGAGAGCAGAGAACTTGGCTAGGCAGCAGCACTGCACAGTAGAAGATGCTCTGGTAAGGTCAACCACTAAAGGACAGAAAATCATGGCCAGTCCTGAACCACTCAAGACCTGCCATCGAGCAAAGGGAGAGACAGTCTCCCATGACCTTTTGCCTCAGTCTGTGTTCTAGTGATTGGCATTCCATTTTCCATAATTCTCAAACATGATGTGATTTAGAAAAATAATGATTTGAATGTAACTTTTCTTGTATTTGTTATGGATACACACACATATGAACTACGTATAAACACACTGATTTGTGTAGCTCTTCATCTACATATAATTCTGCAAGTACAAGGGATTATTCTGTTATGACCAAAATTCCAGAAGTAACTTTTTGCAGTTTGTGTTGCAAAATACCACGAACCTACAACTTTGTCAAATATGTTACGAAATGTTCCAAGATTTTACTAGCCTGTTTGTTCTGAAACTAAGTTTCCATCTTAAGTGAGCCAGAGGAACATCCTGAATGATAACAAAGTGCTAAGCAAATTAAAATATATGTAATATATGACTTTGCATTTAAAGACGTGGCACATAACAGGAATACACAGTTAAAGTGAAACTTTAATACTTGATGATCATCATATAGATGATATGGGTGTCTTCATATTAAACACAAATATGATTTATAAAATAGCAGTTGCTCTTTTCAAAACTTGTTGGTGGATTGGTTACAGAAATAATAGAGTAAAGCAGAAAAAAAATAGGAACTAACTAGGAGAACAAGAAGAAAGCTGCATTCTAAACCAGTGTATTTTATAATTTCAAGGAACAATAGTCACAGTGTTTTCTATACTGGATAACAAAACTCAACTTTCCTCTTTTCTCCATTGGTTAGAAAGAAGCTTTTCTCATATACTTTATAGATAAATCTCAAAGGAGAGATGGAATAAGCCCAAATGACCACTGTAGCCACTGTGGAAAAGTCTTTCAAGGATGTGCCACTTGTCTGTCTTGCTCTCATTTTCAGTCAAACATAGACAAACACCTGTTAACTACATGACATTCCTAGCCTGACATACTGCAACTTTAAGTTCCCCTTGTTAAAGGACACACTTGTTTCCATATCACATTTGAATGCATAAAAAATATATATATAACTGTATTATTACATGCTTTATAAAATATATTGTTTTTGTAAAAAAATATCCCCCCAATATTTTTTGATAGTGGTAATTGTCACTTTTTTCTATTTCTGCCTTCTCACATACTTCTTGTCTTTCAAGGCCCACCTTCCTTATGCCTTATTTTACAAAATTCCCTGAAGTCTTTAGGTAGATGTGATACCACCTTCCTCAGAAGTCCCATTATATATTCACTTTATTTATCCAAGAATCTACTTATTTATGAAGAAATCTGCCACTTGCCTTACATGGTTTTATGTGTTTGTCTTACATATAAAATACAAGTAAGAAATGCTTATTATTTATCATAACTTATTTTTGTAAATAATTGAAGTTTGCATAGCTAATGAAAACCTAGGTTCATTTAAACTAATTCTTAAAGGATGATTACAACAGAGCAGAGTCTATTCTCTTGAAATTTCAAATTTGAAGGTAAAAATTAAAATTTCTGCACATATTATAAAGACTCACAAGTGCTTGTATAGTTTTGATTTGACCTCAGGCATAAAGAACTTTGTTTTGGCTTTCCCCAGATATATTCTGGAAGGGTTTGGACTAGGACTTAATCATTTTTAAACACCATGAATAACTATGATTTGTATGTCATAGCACTCTGGGTAGTTGTATTATTTCCTTTCCTACTGATACTTCTACCTTGTCACAAGACTAACATATATTTTATAAGACTGTAAAGTCAAGCATTGTACATTAATTTATATTCTAGATATCAATTATAGACCTATAAGTGGACTAAGGAAAGTAGCTTACTGTTCTCTCTCACCCTCTCGATTATATAAGATTGGGATCTTAAACAACAAACTCAACATATATTTTGCACATCACACTTCAGCAAAGATTCCTGTGGCTCTTTCTTATCACATCTACTCTCCTGGGCAGGTGGGGTTTGGGAGCAAGGGCTGAGGATGGAAGTAGGTGGTGGTCCCAGGCCATAGAACACAGAGCCAAAGTAAGACAGAGGCTTACTTGGAGATGAAAAGCAAGGGGCAATGAGTAACGGCTGCTCTTGATAAGTGGAATCAAGGGTAAGAAGAAGCAAGGAAGGCTCTGCAACACTAATCTTAGCAAGTTGTCAGAGAGCAAAGCCAGGATTCTCCCAAAAGTGTGGACAATGAAATCTAGTCAATTTAAACTTTTAAACGATTGCATTTTCAACTTTGTTTGGTAGGACTGGTTTGTTCCACACAAAAATCCAGATACGGTAAGAGTGATGAGGAGACAGTATGTCTTTAGCCACTATTTGATTTTAGAATCGTCTCACTCACTTTCTTTTCTCGTTGTGTGTACTGAGATAAAATAATAAGGAAACTCAGGGTATTTGCTGAAAGGAATGAAATAATTTCTCTCCTAGAGTCTTCTAAGATGCATTTATTGTTATATATTCTCCATCTCCTACTTGCAGGCAAACAAAGGTGACCCAGACACTTTCTGATTCAGTGCTGGAATAGGCTTGGCTCAGAGGAGACTCTATTTGTGGAGATACCACTGCCTTTTGCATGCATCTAAATGCCTCCATTGATATCCTCCTACCTTAGCATTTAGAACTGACTTTACTTTCTCTACCACATTATAATGTACTATTCACTTATAATGAATTGATTTATTACAGATTTGCATTAATTTTGTACTCACTTATAAACAGGTATACTTTGCGTTTAAAAACAAGGTGTATCCAATGAAGCACAAGTTCACTCAGTGAGTGACTGTGCTAGCCTTTGAGATTATACCAATGAAAAACCATACAAATCTGGCCTTGAGAACCTCACAATCTGACACAACAAAGATGATCCACATAAGTAGTTTTCCGAACTAAAGAACTCATTGGACATTTCAATAGAACTAAGCTTCATTTAGTTTGCTGATGAAGACTCAAGTGGGTGATGTTATATTTTATCCAAAGACATGTTCATGATTGCAGCAACAAATTAAGTTACTGTAAAGTTTTGGTCAACATTGTTTCCCACGGCACATCTCTTCAAGCAAAGGAAACCTGGAAATGTAGTTTTAATGACTCATTCAAGAGATGACAAGACTCCCTGAATTTGTGGTCCCTTTCAGTTTTACTCTAAGCTTGTAGAAAATACTAAGACCAATTCATTCTTCATATTTATTCAACAGAATTTTATTTTTACTTATCTTTATCCCCTAATTCAAGTATAAATTGTATATTCTCTTATCCTGGGTTTGACAGAGTCCAGCTTTGTTACTGTCTGTAAATAGTGTGCAAATTCTCTATTTATACTGATGTTTATGTTTTGGCAATAGTAGGAGATAGTAACTGAAGACATTTAGACTTATTTGTGTCAGATAGAATTTATTGGTTCTTTGGTATGTTTAATTATGATAATAATTTAAAACAACCTACAAATCTAAAGGAGTCATTCTTTTAAAAATATACCAAATGTAATTTTCTAAACATTATTTTACCTTCTCAACTAGCCACTCTCCAATTATAAATGATGGTGATAATGTGCCACAGGCAGGCTGCCTCGCTCCTGTTAAGTGCACTTTATGATTCAGGCTTAAAATAATTATATATGTATTATTTATACATATCCACAGGACACTGTCCTTCCATCACTCTGATTGTTTGGTACTACTACTTCACTCATTATTTTGTTTACATTTTACAGACCAGTTTCACATGTAAATTCTCATTTAAGTTAAATTAATTATTTATTTATTTAATTTTAGTTACAACAATCTACTTTTTGAGGGTCAGAACATACCAGTAAATGCAAAGAGCACATCAAGTTCTGTAGCAAATTCCATTTTAACTAATGCTTCTGTTTTGTGCTTGTTAATGTATCCTGACTCTCATGCCAGTTTTTCCAAGCTTGGCCTCCACACACTACTCTGTGTGTATTTATCCTAGCAGCCTTCCCATTTCCAAACTAATGAAAGAACTGTCTCAAATTGCTAGTGCCACCTATTAGCGGAAGAATAGAACTGCAAATCATGGTAGTTCCTTTAAACAGCACCTTAGAAGTCAAGAAGGGTAAAATCCATCCCAAGATTCACACTGGTTCTAACTTATGTTTACAACTGCTGGTCTTTTTAAAATCAGCTTTCACTGCATGAACTAAACTTAGATACTGTCATGAGTTTTGGAGATTTTACTTACAGCTTTGCATTAATGGATCATTTTATCATAGGTTTTTATTTTCATGAAGGTTTGATAAGTGCAATGTCTTCATCAATTAATATGTAACTCTCTATGTTATAATATCATGACTTTGTAAATGAATGTTATAGATAATGATCAATTAAAAATTTATTTCAGTACTGGAAGATTTTTAAAAACTCAAGTATAAATTCTATTTAAAATAGTCCTGACTTTAGATTTTACAGTTCTCCAAAATGATGTAAAGGTGTGTGTGATATTTTGATCTTGGGAACTGTGATACGTAGGTGTATCACTGAAGTTTAAATGAGAGAAACTGGGCTAAGAAGTTAAACCACACACTTCCTTACAGCTGACTTTAAGTTCTTGATAACTTTATAAGTTACTTAAAGCTCACATCTCAAATACAATTATATATTCACACTAAACAGAAATAGATTATGCTCTGCAACCAACACTTTAACTTTTATTTTGTTACTAGGAACATATGCAATCATACTGATGGATTCCAATTAAATTTATTCCTGAAAAATCCTTTAGTAGCATTAATTCTTCAATATAGAATTTAAATATAATAGACTGAAAATCACAACATATTTTAAGATCATGTTTGATTGATGTATAACAATGAAAAAAAGAAAACAAAGAAAAATTAGTTATCACAGATTTATACCTCTATTTAGTTGCCTAAATATTTAGGCATTTCATTTCACTGACAATAGTGGAGTCTAGGAAATAATTTATATGAAGAGAAATAACAACCTAAAAAAGTTACAATTGGAAAATTCATCTCTTCAGTATTCAGGTTTCCTTAAGCTATTAAAGACTGTACATCATTATCAAAAGTTGGTGGGTTATCTTACATGGGGTGGTTTTGTGGTCTCAGTCATTTTCTTACTTGCCAAAGTCTGCACTGATAAGTTATTATTTCAAAGGCCAATCTGGTTGGCAGCTGCAAACAGAGAAGCCTCAAACTGGAGACTTTCACTAGCTCTCATTTGATCTGACCAGCACTGGATCGCAAGATGTGATACTGTGCATTTCGTTGTATTTTGTTTTTTATTATTTTGCCTGGATATACTTGTCGAGTAGATAAATAAAGAGTTCTAGTTTTCAGCATGCTCAAATCGAAGACTTCAGAATCAAAATATGATTTTTAAAGTTAATAGAATTGGGGAAGAAAAGGCCATGCTAAATAAGAATCAGCAAATAAGAGATCTGATATATGCATATATGCCATATATGCAGTGACTATTGGAGAAAAGGTATTGCAAAGAATTTATAATGTCTTTGCTCTGTGAAAATATATATGTTATTACCCTACTTTTCAAAGACACATTCCATTTTAGCTATGAGGAGATTTCCAGTATAAGACAAATTCCATTTTATATTATTATTTGAATACTTGAGATATTCATGAAGACTTTTCATGAGACTCAAAAGATCATGCCTGGGGCTTCCCTGGTGGCGCAGTGGTTAAGAATCTGCCTGCCAATGCAGGGAACACGGGTTCGAGCCCTGGTCCGGGAAAATCCCACATGCCGCGGAGCACTAAGCCCGTGCGCCACAACTACTGAGACTGCTCTCTAGAGCCCGCAAGCCACAACTACTGAGCCTGCATGCCACAACTACTGAAGCCCGCACGCCTAGAGCCCGTGCTCTGCAACAAGAGAAGCCACCGTGATGAGAAGCCCGCGCACCACAACAAAGAGTAGTCCCCGCTCGCTGCAACTAGAGAAAGCCCATGTGCAGCAGTGAAGACCCAATGCAGCCGAAGATAAAAAAATAAATATTAAAAAAAAAGATCATGTCTGCTATAATATACATATGTAATTTAACATATGACTATCTTTAAAACCAATAACAATTTTATTTGTAAAGTATTTTATTATAATTTACCACCTGTAGATTGCCAAGATTGCTTTTATTAACTCTAAAGTATTAACATAAATTTTGTCCTTCATGTATATTCACGTATTCATATATGTGTACACATATATGTATGAATATGTAAATATAAGTTTGTGCTTTTGGCAGACTAATGAAAATCCCAGAAAAGTCAACAAGTTTAATTAGTAAGTCATTATTCATACAAATTAAATTTTGAAGTGGTCATAATATGTTGAATAATGGCAAATATAAAAGGTTTTGCAAATTTTAATTCATAATTTTTAATTAAACATTATCATCTATCAGAAAGATATGCCTGAGAATTTTGATTTAACTAATAATCTCATTCTTACAATAATTAAACAATTTGACTCTGGAAAAAAAAAAAACAAAAAAACCTTTACAAAGTATGAAAAGAAAGCCTCTGAAATGTCTACCATTTATTTAACGGCTATTTACTAAGTCCTCCCTATGAAGGTAAAGTTAAAGGCACTGATTTAATCTTTGGATTCACATGATCACCGTCACATTCAGACTTGCATGTGTCTTTGATTTCTACTAAAACTGAAGCACACAATGTCCTGGAAAAGCTCATTACATTGAGTGATGGAACGTTTGTCATTTGTTTAAAACCCCAGACCTAATTTATTTCCTTGTGATTTCCATAGGTTTTTCTGAAGTCTTCATTTTACCACACATTCCAAAAGGAAGATTTTATGATAATCTGGTATTTCATGAGAAAAGTGAAATTTGACTAGTTTTGTAGGGCAAATAAACAGTTATGCATCAATTTTAAAAAGAAGCATTATAACATTTAGCTATATTACATGAATTTAAGGAAGGGAAAAGTATCTCTGAGTGAATGTTTCTTGAGGATAATTTGTATGTGACTGCTGAGATTTACAGAGTTCTCACATTTGCTTCCCCCGCAAGGATTCTAAATCAGATTGGTTCAGAGGAAAAGCCAGCCTACCCCATTTTTCTAATATTATCACTTCTCCAGATGGTCCTGAAAACATCTATTCAACTCCTGTTCCTAGAAAGTAAAGAGGTACCGTATTAGATATGTATGTATATCCACTACAAAGGCTGCCTTCTTGTTCTTACTTCTTTTTCTTTCTCATTTAACATATCAAATCTCTTTTATCTCCTACCAGGCAAAATGACAAGTAGAAAGTAAGCACAGTGATTGCCTGAAACTTCGTCTTGGCACCCTGAGCAATGAGAGGGTTAATGGTGGATCTTTGAAAACAAGTGACCATGGGAAATTAGGGTTGGCAGGGATTTAACTCTTCATGAATCATGCTGGAATATTTTTAAGGGCAAAGCAGTGGATGTTTT
This sequence comes from Eubalaena glacialis, assembly GCF_028564815.1. NCBI lineage: Eukaryota > Metazoa > Chordata > Mammalia > Artiodactyla > Balaenidae > Eubalaena > Eubalaena glacialis. The sequence continues at coordinate 48,337,866 of NC_083723.1, forward strand.
AACTGTGTTTGACATCTAATTAAGGAGGAAAAAGAAGTAGCTAAAAAAAAAAAATCTCTATCACAGCTTAGAAACAAAGTACTGACAATTGGCTACCAGGCAGTTGCTTTGGCAAAACAAGTGTACATGTAGAGACAAAAGGGTAATGACAGACCAATAAAATGACAGAAGAAAAATTGCTTGGGCCATCCCTATTATTCTTTTTGCTGTTGTTCATTTCACAGTTTGTTTTACCAAATTGCCAAGCTCTAGGTATATCAATAGAATTGTTATGTAGCTGTAGGGCAGTTTTTGGTTTAAAGGAAAGCAGAATAATTCTAATGGATACCATTGCTAAAAAGAGCTCATAAAGACAGTTTCAAATATATACATCTTGTCAATATATACAACTCACTTCATTAGACAAGTTTAAAGCATTTGTATATAACAAAGGGCTATTTTAATTAAATGCTATCTTTTAATATGCAGAAAGAACTGGTGCCTCTTCTATTAATGGAGAGTAATCCATTACCATGGAAATAAAATTCTTGCAAAATAAATAAGTATAATTCTCAATTCCTATTGATTTTGCAATTTATTTAGCACTTAGCCAAGTATCTCCAAATATAGTAGATTTTTAAAATGCATGTCATGTTTCAAACTTACTCCAAAACTGTAGCATATAGCTATTCACATCTTCAGGAAGTAAACTCGTATGTAAAACTTACTCATGAGGAATATAAACTTGAAGAAAGTGGACGATTAACCTAAGAATCATTGGATGAAATACTCTCAAAGAGTAAAAATAGAAAACAAAAACTGATGAAAACACAGATACCATAATATCATATACTAGGAAAATAATTTAAAGACAGTTACTATATAAAGACATAACTGGGATTTAATTAAATATTTAATGGATGCCATATGATTATTTTTAAAAACCTTATATAATGAGTACAGTTGCAATTCTGCTTGCTAATGTTTAAAATTCATTCGCATTTTAATAACCAAAAAATTATACCAAAAATAAATATATTTTCCAATTCAATGTATTTTATCTAAGTATTAAATACAAACAAACACATTTAGTAGGTGTTTAATTTTCTAATCTAAAGTGTGAAAAATTACATCTGTCTTTCCTATTTTGTGGTCCTCATTCACACTAGAGTACTCAGAAAGAGATGCTCCCCATCATGTGAAAATTAAAGAATATCTTTTCGGGCATAAGAGCAATGTATAGTAGACAGACATCTCTACAGACAGATGCAATAATTTTCTTTCACATCATAGGCTAAAAACGAAATATAATTGAAGCTTCTTATTGCCCCACCCCCAACTGTAGAAATTTGAGAATCATAAGAAAGCAACACCCTAGGGAGTAAAACTACTTGAGTTAAAACAGTTTAATCTTCAGCTCCATTTTAATAATACCTCAGTTATATAAATATTCTCTTCCATTAAAAGTTATATATCTATCATGTTGGAATCCATATTAGCATGATATTATACATCTATCTATAAAATCTATCTAAACAAATATAGAACAAATATTTTCTTTAAAATCCTCATTAAAAAACAAGCATACACACTAAGATGTAACCAGACCGATCATGTGATAAGGCTTTTTTTTTTCTTCTTAAATTTATACTTTTTTTGAAAAGAAGTTCACACAGCTAGCTTTACAACTAGAAAGTAGTATCTCTTCAGTTCTCACTGAAGTACATATAGAGTCAAATAACATTACATTTCAAAGGCTTTAGCTTTGCACCAATTAGCCAAATACACAGTCTTTTGTACAATCATAACACACTGTGGAAAAACTGGTCTGTTCGCTCCAGTTTATATTCTCTTGGCAAACCATGATCTACTGCTTATGTTAAGCATCTGATTGTCAGATTTGAACAAACTGAATATTCATGATGACAATTAACCATTTACTGTCTAAAACTAAGAAAATACAATTTATCATAATAATTATTATAGGTGAGGCACTCATATCTACAAAGAGACCATTGTTGCAATAGTGGTTTTAAAAAATATTTTAATAGGAGTAGAGTTAGAAAAATTATCAGGCTATATGATCACATATATAGATCAGCATTTACCAGGCATTCAGCTTTTCTCTGCAAATGTGATTAAATGTTCTTTGTTTGCATTTAAATTGTCATATATCCAACAGAAGCCATGCTTTTATAAAAAAGTGTTTCAATCATCTCCAAGAGACACACACGATCACAAAGGTTTCCCAGGTTAAACTAAAGGTTTTACGGTTTAGGTTGGGAGGGAGTTCAAGGAATGAAAATGCAGGGGACAGGGGGGCATTAGAAAGCTAGCCAAATAAAAGGAAAAGAAAAACTTACCTTTGTAGGATAATTTCAGCCTTGGCACATTGTTCTTCCCATTTTGATAGTTCGCTCTTGCTGTAAGTAATACTCCCCAGAAAAGACAGACAATCCTAGCGAACCAGCCCATGCTGCAGACGCTGTGGGTCCTATGCTGCTTCAGTCTCGGGTCCTGTATTGTGCGGCCACAGAAGTTCAAACAATCTGGAAACTGGAGGTAACAGGTGATTTAGGTCAGTTTCATTCATAAATGCAGACAATCAAGACCTCCAGGCAATACTAACACCTCTTCTTCTGTAACAGTCACTGAAGCCCAGAAACTTCAAACCCTCCAAAAAAAAAAAAAAAAAAAAAAAAAAATCGAGCCAGGCACCGGATAATGAGGCACAACTGTTGTGTGGAAAGAAAAAAAAAAATCAACAAGGGCTGCAGCAGTGGTGCTTAAGAAGCAGTTCCTTTTATCTAGACTCTTCTGATAGCTGGCGGACTCTAATCCTGCTCCCTGCTTCATTCGGCTCCGGGGAAGCAGAATGAAAGGGGAACAGAGAGAGAGAGAGAGAGAGAGAGAGAGAGCGAGAGCGAGAGAGAGAGAGAGAGAGAGAGAGAGAGAGAGAGAGAGAGAGAGAGAGAGCGAGCGAGAGAGAGAGAGAGAGAGAGAGAGAGAGAGAGAGAGAGAGAGAGAGAGAGAGAGAGGAACCGTGAGCAGCGCGGACTTTTCCTGTACACATGTAGGGAGAGATGACACAAGATCCCACAGACAGGTTTTCCCAACACTCACTAGACTGGCTGACAATGGGAGAACAGGCGAGCTCAACCCACTCCCCTTCCCTCCTGTCACACAACACATGCAAAAAACATCTCGTAGAGATTAGAGCAGGGAGCAGAACACTCCAGCGTGCCTGTGAAAGGCATGTAGCTATAAATTTACTTCCCAAGGCAAGCGTTGTTTTATAGCCATTTTTAGGTGCAATTTTGATGAAAAAAATCTGAATTCTGCTACCTACATAATTTACAACTCATGCTCATTATATATTTCTGCTTGAACTTGTGCATTGTATGTTATACGTATGTTTATGCCTATATACGTATATGGATATGCATATATATGTCTGTCCTTTTCATCAATATAACTTTAACCACTGGAGGTTTTAAAGCCTTGTTAGCAATCATTCCCTCCTCCCAACAAACCCCCTTGGATCAACCACCCGGTTCCCCCGCCCCACTGCAATTTCAGGGAAGAAATTCCTAGTAAAGCCCATTTCAACAATCAGCTCAAGACAAATATAGGTCCACTGAGAATTATAAATTACAACAGGGGATTCTCAAAAGGATACTCAGAATTTAAAAACATGTATGGTTTTCCAGCTCCTGGAATGCTCTGGCTAACATTTTTAATGCATCACATCTCATTAATTAAAGCCACTTCCCTAGTTTTGGTTTAAAGGGCAGAGGAAGATGACAAAGTTCACAAAAGTCCCTGCTGGGTGTCAAGGACCAACATAAAGAGAATATCTCTGTGTCTTCATGAGCTGGTGAAGAGTTACTAAATTTTCTGTGGACATATATGCATGTATTCAGGCAGTCATACAAACACCATTAATTCTTTTCTAAACAGGCATGTTGTCTGAGGTGTTTAAATTTCCTTTCGTATTTTCTTTCAATTTTTCTCAAAGCTGATACCCTTATGGCTTTTTTTTTTTTTTTTTTTGAGGAAGGGCGTATGAAGATCAACAGGACAGAACTTTCCCTTCTTTATTCCCCAACCCTCTCTACTCTGCACCCTCCCTCCACCCCACATACAAAACACGTTAGAAATATGGAGGAGAGAGCTCTATTTCAGTCATACGGAAATTTCTTGGCTGAAAGGAGAGGGTGAGTCTTACAATTAAAAACATAAACACTTATTGGAAGTGGTTTAGTATTCGTATAAAAAATGACCTAAGCATTGTCACTACAGCTTTCATTACTTAATGTCTATAGACCAATAGAGAAAGAGCAACTCCCTCTCTCCCTCTCTCCCTCCCTCTCTCTGTGTGTGTGTGTGTGTGTGTGTGTGTGTGTTTGCGTGAGTGTAGGTGGACGAGAAGGAAGAGAATGAAGAGGGTTTAAAGGGGGGAGAATGGGGGAGGGGAGGAGGAATTCTCTTTCTACTTCACTAGATTGATTCATCAAACAGACCCTATTGTATTTGTCAGTTTCCGCCAGCCTATTGATCAGTCAGTATTGTTAAGAAAATAAAATCCAAAAATAATGTTGATTTTACTGATTCCCACACTTGTTATCCTGAGCACTTTTCACGCTCTAGGCAATGGATTAAGGCTGCAAATGACAAGAGGCTTGTCTGTCTTCCATGGATTACTCTCTATAGACATTCATTCTGCAGAGGAATTCATGTCACTTTGGGATTATTTAGAAGATTGTACTAATGAATTATCCTATTGAAATACCACATATGATTAAATACTTGTACCATTTTCATTAATACATATTGTAAATATTTCTTTTTCTCCAGCTCTTGTTACGTAGACTAGGAGAGCAAGTTTATATTTGTCAAAACTAAACAGGATAAGCAAATTTAGAAATGTATCCATTTCACTTGCGTAATGTCTAATCCTGAAACATTTTGATGTTGTCCAGGAAAAATAAAAGGTTGTAGGCAAAATTCAGATAAAAGAGGGTCAGAATTGACTCCATGGAGAAGAAAGACATTCAATCTGGAGTTTGAACCACAAAATCATGACAGAATTACTTTATTTTGTAAAATAAATAACAATGTTGAAGCCTGGAATTTGGTAGCACTGACACCCCATGTTTATATACACACAAATTTTTTTAAAACTTTAATATACTTATTTACATTTGACATTTTTCTTACCCTCTAAAATTTTTATGATCGTTGGGTCTTTTCAAACAATTGAAAGTTTAGTGAATTCACATTTATATTTACTTATCTGTAGATTTTTTTAATTAAAAAAATGTGAGAATAGGAAATTCTTTATGTAAGCATAACCGTTCTAGACTGATTAAATTATAAAATTGTAGAAAAGTGTGCCCACAGATAGAATTTTTTTAATTGTGGAAGGAAAGAAAGAGAAAGAGAGAGAGAGAGAGAGAGAGAGAGAGAGGGAGAGGGAGAGGGAGAGAGGGAGGGAGGGAGGGAGGGGGGAAGAGAGGAAGGAAGGAAGGGGGAAGGAAGGAAGGAACTACTTCCTGAAAAATACTTACCAAAGTATTTGTAATATTATATTTCTACTGCTTTCTCAATTGACTTTGGTCAGGGTTAAATAAAGTTATTTTCAATGTTTTTCTTATACATCCAAACATGTGAGGGATAACCAAGGTTAAACCTATTTCGGAATTGAGGTAGATGCAAAGTTGAGGTGGACCTGGGTGGATGTCATCAGAATCTATCAAAATGTGCATCTGTGAAATGTGAATTTTGATTCACCTCCCAAGAAACAGCGCTCCCTACTCTGAGAATCTGTGACCTCAGCCCTGACACGGTCAAGCCTGCTGTATTTGCCACATTAACCATTGATTTTGCTGCATCATTTACGTTTTTAAAAGTCATACATAGTATATTGACCTTTTAACGTTGAGTTTTTTTAAGGTACAAGTGAAAAATCTTATTTTGTTTCTCTTAAAGCAGTATCTCTATTTTCAATTATCTTCTAACCCACAATCTACATCATATGCTATAATTTACTTGCAACTGAGTTTATAATATCTTCTTAAATTTCAAGTTTTCAGAGGTGATTAAGTCCTGCTACAGAGTCAAATTTAAGCAGGTGTTTAATATGATGAGCATGCTGTTGTATATATTTCTGTCAAATAAATCAGTAGTTTTTAATCTCACCCCACTCCATATTGAGATGGATTACAGAGACTTCCAAGTATAAAACTCTTGACAGGCAGTTTTCTGGGTGGCGTGCTTGATTTTCTAGAGAAACAGCTCTTCCAACTTCACAACACTTTGGTTAACTCTTGTTTTTCAGTAAAGACTGGTACAGTCAAAGAAGATACGTGTTAAAGCAATTCTCCATTGGAAATGTATTTTTGATCTTTTCATATGTTAGCTAAAACCAATGTGTACATTTTTTAAATGTCCACTTTCTATAATTTGTTATTTATTAATGAAACAAACTGGGATGGCAATAAACATTGCAGTTTAATAGCAGAAATTGTTCTCATTTGTGAGATGGTATTCCAAGTGCTTCCCCAGGTTAGAGACAGCCTGAAACTTTCTGTGAGTGGTAGGTAAAAACACTTGCTATATTTGTGCATAAAAGAATATAAGGAGAAACACAGTTTAGATATATTTAAGAGATTGAGTGGATTAAGTGTACTTGATGTTATGGTGCGCTTCATTAAACATACCTGCCTCTCCCTGCAATCCCACTCCACCCCCGTTTCATTGTGGTTAGATAAACACCCCCAAAGTGTGTGCCAGCCACAGAAGTAGATGACCTCTTTAAGAGAAATTATGGAGTAAAGAATTTCAAAAGGAGTTGGTTAACCAGCTCTCCTAAGAAACAACACCAAGAAGGAAACCAATACTAAAAAACATACACAAATTTCCATACTCTTCCCAAGGTGTTATTCAATTGAGTCATGTAAAAAAATCTATATTAGTTTCCATTCGTCTGCTATCTCCCATTTTTCCTTCAAGAGAATGCTTCATTAGTATATGAGAAAGGCCTATGATCAACAGAATTACAGCAAATATCAGAGTAGAACATTTGCCCTTGCTCTGACATCTCATGCTGGAAATTCATTTTTAATGAGGGTTTTTCTGGTACAGGGAAGTTGAATTTTTTTTTTTTTTCTATAAAAGAATTGTGTGGGTGAAAACATTCTTTAGAAGATCAGAAGACATCTTATTAATTGGGAAAACTAAATAGTTGATGTATTATTCATTCTAGCGAAAAAATGGTAGTTATTTAAGAACTATTGTCGTAGTCGCTGAGAACGGGGGGAGGTGGGTGGTAGCAGGTTAAAAGCAATATTTAAGAAATTAAGTTACACTTTTTAAAAATCTGACCCTTGTGAATGCTTTTGGTACAAGCAATGCGTGAAAGCATGAGTTGAGAGGAAGGATTGGTAAAAGGCAGAGGGAATTCAATCTCTAGGGAAGCATCAACTCCTCTCTTTCCCTCTTACCCACCCATGAACAGAGATCTCAGTAAAATAAGCTAGCCCTTCCTGGGAAGTGAACTTGCAACAGTTTAAGAAAAAACACTTATATGTCTTCTCTTGTGACATCAGTGTTCATCATGAGATTTAAGGTAAATAGGGACTCAAGATAAAAGCCTTTTTGTTTTTCAAATGAATTAACATGATAGATGTTAAATCAATGCAGGGGTCCGGAAACTGGCCAGTCACGTTAGCTGTGGCTCTAGATTTTAAGAAAAATTTAAACAATTAAGGGGTATCAGAAATTACAGGGGAAGTTCTTTAGCAGTAAGGTGAGGCGGTAGCTTCCCTTTCCTTGAGAATTTGATTCGAAGGGCTAGCAGGTGAGTTGTATTAAGTTTGTGGGGGGGAACAGAAGAGAGTGACAAAAAAGGGATGCATAAAATTTTATGTTTAGTGTCTGCGTAGCCAAAAGTGGCTAAAATCCAGTTATAGGAACAGAATTTAACATTTCCACAGTCTCTCTTTTCTTTCGACTTTTTAAATCGATCATATTTTTCAACATTTCAAAATGTTTTAAACATGGGACTTTTCCTTTTTCACCTAGTTAAGCAGTATAATCACTACAGCTTCTTTATTAGATTATCTGATAAGTGAATGCAGTTTTCCAGAATATTAATCTATTGCAATAATTAAACACTGAAAATACCAGAATACCTGTTTGGGTTTTTTGTTATTGTGGTGGTTGTTTTGTTTTGTTTTTAAGTGAGAGTGTCCCCACCTCAACTCAAATGGAACAAGAAAGTTTTCAAGTGAGACAAAAATCCCATTGTTAATACTGATCAGTACAGGCTAGGCAGTGAGGAGGAAAAAATGAGGCGTCCCTGGAATACAAATGAAATGAGCAGGTTGGCTGTTGAGTGTTTCAGGACATGAAGTTATTAGTTATTTGCTTTCAGCAAAGGTATAGCACACAGTTTCTCACTGAATAAGTAAATAAGCAGATCTGTACTAAACAAAACAAAGTGAAGAAACCAGGCAGTATTGTTTAAAGGACTACTTTCCATCTGACTCAGGCAAAGCAGGTGCATATAGTTTCCCTTTGTTACCACTGAAAAGAATGTTGCACCTCAGATGTAAGTTTACTAAAATCTGTATGTTCTAGGAAGCAGCCTATTTTCTCTTCTTAAAAATGTTTTTAAAGAGTTTGAAACTGATTACGACTGGGAACAGAGATGCTGAAGCCTAGAATTAAAGCTCCTTAAAAGGGTTTATTATAATGGCAAAACCAACTGTTTGGCGGATGGTGACTCAAAAACTACAGTGCATTCTGCTTTTCAAGGGCACAGATTTCTCCAAATTGCAAGAGTTAGGAAGAAAAGACTTCAATTATTTTCTTCCCTATTCTGTATTGTTTCAAGTGTTAAATATCATTTGGTCTAGTCTATGCCCTCCCTTTTTTTCTTTTGTGATGTGGGGTTGGTGTTAGAATTATATGCCAGGTTTCATTTCACTGCCTTGGCTACAGGAGCAGCTGTCACCTTATGGGAGAGATTAGGAAAGGCCTTGTTTATTAGTTAACAGTTATTATTTACAAGTGATTTATGAAGAAAATTCAAGTCTCCACCATTTTTCTTCAGGGCATATTCAAAGAATAAGTCTCTTTGAAAATCAATCAACATAAATTCATTTTCTCATGCCTGCCGTATTGATGAGAAGAGAAAATAACATCCAATATGTCCAGCCTTGAATCTTCTTAAATTACAGATCCAAGTTGAAAATGGTTTGACTTGAGGACTTAAATGGTGATCTGATTTGTCTCTTGCTTGTTTTTTCAAAGTTGATGTATAACTTTAGTAACTTAAAGCACTTGAAAGGCCCTCAAATATCTAATAGAATATTATAAAACACCCTTTGTGGCATAAAAATAATGTCCACTACAACAAATAGTATTCTCACGCAGTTTTAAACTCTATTATCTCAAAGTTTAGCAATTAACTGTAATAATGTGCTGATGATACATAAGAAAAAAGCCCACTAATTAATTTTTGAACTTAAAATTTTAAACGAGTGTAATCCTCGCTGTGTAATTTTGTAGAAATAACATTTGATGTTTTTTGATACAATCAGATAGTTTGGTGGTCTTGTTTTGACATATTAAATAATTACTGCCAATTTAATAATTATTTAATTAATAAATAATTTACTGCCAATAATTACTGTGAAACCTATTTCAATTCCATTAAGCTAAAATAAAAACACTTAGAGAAATAAGAAAACTAAATTTGAGTGAATCAAACTAAATATGGTAATCTATTTCTTGGGCTGTCAACGTGAGTTTGTAGGTGTTTGCCACTGTGTGTAACCCAGCACACCTAATTTGGTTCCAGAGATGCAATTTTAGATATGTATACTCTTTCTTTACTCTTAAATCCAGTCACTTTTGAAACCATTTTACTTATATTTCTTGAATTGTTTCTTTTATATTTACCCATTTATTCAACAAGATTTTGAGAATTGCCTAGGTGTCAGTCATTGTGTCTTGTAAAACAAATTACAAGTTTTTTGAGAATTAGTGATATATAGTCCTGATAACCAATGCCAATTTATCTTTTTTAAAAAAATTTTTCTACCATAAAGATAAAAAACATCTACAAAGCTTTCTGTACCCATTTTGGTCTAGAGAGAGAGATTTATTTATTCATTCATTCATTCATTTATTTATTTATTTACTTACTTACTTATAATACATCTCTCCTGCTCTTTTCTTTTCATCAAATCCTGTACCTGTTTTCATTCTGTCTAGTAATATTTTCTCTATTGCTGTGGAAGACCCTACCTGATGACAGATTGTCTATGTATTTTGCTGGATTACTCCTGATTATAGGCTATTGTATTCCCCTAAAGTTAATATGCCTATATCAGGATTTTGCATTAGGGACTCAGGATATAAGATTGCTTTCTAAAAAAAAAAGGCTTGCGTACTTTTTTCACAATGTTTTGTGAGTCTTCTAGAAGCTCTCTCCCCTATGATTCTGTGGTGCTAGGTGCATATATCTAGTTTAGCTCTTATTACTTTATATTATAATAAATTTCCTCAACAGACTCTAATCTCAAAGAGAACAGAAACTTTTTCTCATTATTTTATTTTCAGTGCTCAGCATAACCTCTGGCACAGAGTAAAGTTTAACCTCTTAATTAATGGATTAATTAATTAATTAAAGAGTCAGGGGAAATATATGTTAGATAGGCCTAGAAATCTCACAATTTGGATAAATAGTTTGGTAGAAATAGTTTCTTTGCAGGTACAATTATACTAGTTTTCCATGCTCTTACACTAAACATGGATTGGAGTGTAGACAGTTAACATTGATAGAGTTCTAATTTGTTCATTTAAAATGCTGCTAAAGTAACCACGTTATAGTCCATAAAACAAAATACATTTGGTCTTTTCTTCAAAGCATGGAAAATTATTTTTGTTATTATTATTTTTTATTCAATTATAGATTTCTTTTCAGGTTAAAGACCTCTCTTCAGATTTCCTATAGCCTGCAAATTATTACAGTATGTTGCTAATACGGACATTAATCAAAATGAACATTCTACAGTATTACCAAATATATAGTGTTTTCAAATGGCAATAAGTTCTTATTTTTTTATTTTAAAAATTGAGTGGTGTTTATAGAACTCCCGGAAAGAAAGCCACCACAATTGTGAAAATGCATATATTATATGAGACAGGACACCTGGGTTTAAATCACAAGATCACAATTTGTAGCAATATAATTGAAATTTTAGTTTCTTTGGCTACAAATGAGTTTGGGCATCTCCCAGCTTCCCAATGGCTGTTAGGACCAAACCAGTTATCATATTTGACACTGCCTGGTACAAGGACATTCAGAGAGCCAGTGTTCCTAGGCAGAGTTTCCACCTTCATAGAGCATGGAGCCGGACTCTGCAGTCAGAGTTTGACCAAACCTCTGGACATCAGAATTGAATATAGGGGGCCAGGGTATCATGTAAATATTGTTGGTAAAAAACAGTGATTCTAAAATGCCCTTTTGCAGAAAGAAAAGACAACCCTTTGAGAATCATTGCAAATGTTAGATGAAAAAGAGGAAAGGAGAACATAGGCTGCTATTACTTCTGTGTGTTGAAAAGTTGTCCTTTAAGTATCACATGTTCGATTTTAAATGCACCAAATTTACATATCAAGTGCAGGAGGTTTGATCACAAAGAATAAGATAGCTAAATGGAAATATGAAGAGTAGAGAAGGCAGCAGCAAGTGGAGAAGCCCTGTGTTAGACTAACAAGCATGAAGTTGCCTTCGCTAATCAGCCCTGCAAACCTAGGCAGCTGCAAATTGAAGGAGAGCGGCATTTCACATCTTAACAAACTGCCGGTGACTCACTTGGCCAGATGTGGGTTTGAGATCCTCCACCTTTCACAGATTACACAGTATAGAAAGAGTTGTATCTTTTATGGTAACTCAAGCCTTAAATTAGTAGAGGACCCATTATTAGCACTAAATCCTCAACCTGCAAGTGGTTTTTTAAATAACCTAAGTTGCAAGCTTCATGAATCGGTATTTACGTTTCAGAGCAAATTATTTTCCCAGATAAGTGTCATACTTAACTTTAGGAAGCAGAGAAGTTTAGGTCAACAGGTGAAACACCTGTACAACTATTATGGGAATATTTCCTACTACTATTTATATTTTAAGTCATTATGTCTCATAGGTCAACAGCACTATTTAGTATTTTAACTGTTCGAATCGTTTTTCATGCTGTTTTCAGAACACTAGGGAATCTTGATTGGCTGGTGAATAAGTTAATTTTCCATTCTAGTGGAATGTTTTACTATAATAGTTTCAAGAGAAACATTTTCCCTTTACTTTTATTATTACTGTTAAAATACACCGGCAGAAACAGGACAATGATTAACATTATACCACTATCTTTGAACAGTTTCTTAAACCCACAAATGGATACCCACAAAATATCATTTAGAGTCACAAAATAAATTGTTATGGATATATTAAACTACAAAATAAGTCCATTTTCATATTTATTTTTCGTTATAATTGCCAGACGTCAAAACATTACGAAGTATGAAAATACAATTGTCACAATCTGAATAGAATTACAATTTCTATTTTTGCATAATTATCAGTCCATGGCAAAACTTTCTAGATTCACTGGACATAAGTTGTGGGATATGCTAAGCAGATTTTAAAGAAAGACTCATGTTTTATAAACCTATATGGAATTTAAAAAATCTGTCCAGTGTATTCCCTCACAAAATGCTGTTTCAAATGTATTTAGCAGCCTTTTCAAATGTGAATTCAACAAATGTAGAAAGCCACTTAGACTGCCACTAAATTGAGTCTATCAGAAAGTGGTCCAAATGTCACTAATTGTTTTATAGGAATAATCATATTGTAGCTTTAAACAAACTTAAGCTTTAGTCTACTTTAAGACTGGAGTGCCTGGATGAAAATAAAGACCCTTTTGCTGAAAAAGAGACGACCGAGTTACATTTAACAAGATGCAGGATGTGGCACTTGAAGGATCTAACACTGGCGGGCTGCGCGTCACCCCAGCAGCTACATCACGTTTCCTTTGCCTCAAACGATTTCAGGATAATTTCATAAAAATGACATGATTGACACTCTAGCTTTCTTCCCATTCTGATGTATTTAAATGTTAATATCTCTGCAATGCATTGCTACTTTAAAAGTATTAGAAAAGAAAGAGAAATAAGCCAGCAATTTTACTTGGGTGAATTTTATTGTACAAATTAAGACGACCCTTTATTTACTCTAAAGGTTTTCCCTAATTGCTCTTACTTTTCTGTTTTCCTGTGCGTGTTTTCATTAAATGGGCTTTGGGATACTTTCCACAGTCCTTTCCGTCAACTATAAAAATGAGTGACTGGGTACTGTAATAAATAGGGGTAAGATATCTTTTTCTATATACATTATGTAAACATAACATTATAGTAAGTGTCCCCTTCCCTAGTTCATTCTATCTCTAATTGGGTTATTCCCCTCTTTAAATTCAATTCTCTACAAAGTCTTCCAAAATAAATTATTTTAACTCTAGTCATCCCAACACGCATTATGCATTATGAGCTAAATCTCTATACATATGTATTGTGTTTGGGGCATGTTTTTATATATTCATTCTGTCAGTGAAGTACACAAATCATGAATATATTTGTCTTCAATAGCACTTTAATTACAGGACAACTTCAATGGTGATGGTCCTATGGCCTATTTCCTGTGAAGTTCCTAGTGCAGTTCTTTTCCCACAATGGGTCCTCCATAAATGTAAGTGAATGACTTCCTGACTATTGTCAAGGATCCCGGGAGATGCAGGATGGTGTTGGCAGCAAGAGACAAAGCTGGCTGTCAAAACTGTTATACTCAGGTGAACAGCAAAAAGTTGAAAGAGATCTGAAAGTTTTCAGAAGCACTCTGCCCATTTTGTCAAAAACTGTTTCAAAGAATTTTATGTATCCTGAACTCATGAAGATTGGTTTGAAAAACAAATCCCAGAATTCAAGAAACTGGTCAATGACTAATTTGCTTTATTAAGAAAGAAAAAAGAGTAAAAAATATGGTAGTTTAAAAATGATATTTACCTGAAGAGATTACTATGTTCTAGTGTGGGATATGCAGAAAAGTATTTTGTAGTAGGGTGATGAAATAGCCTTAAGTAATAGAATTTCATTAGGTATAGGTTTGACACAAATGGCTTTCATCTTGCCCAGTTCTCTGACCCATAAGCTAAATATCAGGTATGATAACATTTAAGAGGTAAGGCTTCTTCCTGTGTAAGTAGGCGTGGGAAAAATGTGTTGCCCTTTTCCTGGGAGGTCAGTGGGGCGCTGGTGGGTGAGGCAGGTTTCCATTCATTTGTTCTGCACTAAAGAAGTGCTGCTATGAGAGAATAAGGCTGGGTACGCATGTAAGGAGGGCCTTAAAACAGTGAGACCGCGAGGATTTTGAGGTTAAGTGAACACCTTTTCTACCAAGATTTTAAAGCATTGTAGTCTTATGTGTCTTATATATGCATGCATGTATACAGGTAAACCTGTGTATATACATGTTTATGTATATATACATTTACACACACATATATACACACACTGAATGTAATTCAACAGAAATTTATTGAATTTCTGTGCCAGGCATTCTGTGTTAAAACTGTAAAAATTCAAAGACAAATGAACGCATTCCTTACCATGAAGGATTTGCAATTGGATTGGAGAGGCAATGTAAGACTAGCCTTTTAGAAATATACACCTACAACCTCCTAGATGCCATTCAATTATAAACTTTAAAACACAGACAAAAGATAATTACTCTCATTTTTTAGAAGTACTTAGCTAGGCTGAGGTAGTTTTCAATAATGTGTAATAAAATATTTTTCTTCTTTCTCCAATGATACAAACTCATGTGTGATTTCTGGCATGTTAAGTACAAGCGGAACAGTTGGCTTTGACCCATATCCTTATTCTGAAGAATTACTACTCTCAGATTTCAGTCTAGGAAAAAGTGATAAAGGCTATTCTCAGAAATCAGACTCAAGATATAGAAAACTGCAGCTTTCTGATTAGTGCATTTTAAATGGTTCTAAAGGTAAATACCGTCACCTGAGTCTCATTACAAGCAATGGATACTATGTATATTAAATGCTCTAAAAGTAATGTTCAACTTCTAAGTAGTATGTTTTATACAACTAATTGGCTAGTGGCCTACACACCTTGACTCAATTTTAAATATCAAAGAATTTTCTTTGTGACTAATATTTGCATTTTAAAATTATTTTTCTTCTGAGTATTTTATTTCGTGTTTACTGGAGATGAAATGCACTTTTCAGACCTCTATTTTGTTACTTATACCTGGAAAGAATCTAGAATGAAACAGGAAAGCAGAGATGAACATTCTGTAACACCTTCTCATTGATTCTATGAATTTTACAGATGAGCCTTGTACATTCCTCCGTGGTCCAAGTAGGAACGACAACAACAAGAACACTCCATTGTTTAACTATTCCACATAGTGGGGTGTGTGTGCGTGTGTGTGTGTGTTGCAGGGAAGCTGTGTGTAGGCTCATGTCTGACCCAAGTACATGGATTATGGTTTTAAATAGCAAGTAAGGAGGCAGTAGAGCGTGATGAGAGAAATCCAACCTGAGTCCTAGTTCCGGCTTGGGCACTAACGAGTGAAGAGTTATTAGATGATGAATTTCTTGGGGCCTCAATATCCTCCTCTAAAAATGAGCTAACTGGACGAGATACACTCCGCCTCTGGGTCCTTCTAGTGCTGAAAATCCTATATCCTAAAGTATATTTCCAAGCCATAGTGTGAAATTTATCACTTAAATGTTTAGCAATATTTAATTAGTTAGAAATAAAAATGTAATAATTCATTTTGCTCCATATAAAACTGTAATTTCAGTTGGGGAATAGAAAAAAATTGTTATATGATACTGTGTCATTAAAATATTTGAAAATACCTAGGATGGTCCCAATGTCAAATGATTACTTTATTAAATAGAACTCAGTTATAATATACCTCCTATACTAGTTTCTGAAGTAGGCATTTAGGATAAAATCAGTTATATCATTCTGATGTTAAATGTAATTGGCATGATGCAGAAGAATTTGGCTGAAGTTAAGGTTTTTGGAGAATGTTTACTGTTCCTATCATTTGAGGAAGAAAAGTTAAATTTCTTCTTCAGAGAGGGTTAATAGAGACTATAATGCACATGTTCAATTTATATTCTTCTCATTTGGTTACATTATGATATGCATTTAATAGAAGGGAAAACACTACTAATGATGATAATTTTAACTTCGCTTATTTCAATGGCTATTTATCAATCATTTTCAGATACTGAACTAGTTGCTATGGGGAAGAAAGGAAATGAATTAAATGTGATTCCTGCCCTTGAGAAGGTCCCACCCAATCTAGTGAGGGAAAGTTACAGCAAAAGAAGATACGAACACAAAATGCTAATTGCTCAGATAGAGCAGATGACAGGCATTTAGCCCAGCTGGGATATTACAGAGGCTTCCTGTGGGAGATGGTGCCTGAGCCGGGTCTTCAAGGATAAGTAAGAGCAGGTGAAGAAAGATGAGGCGGTCGTGCCAGGGCTTCAAGCAAAACACAAAGCCACAAAATAGGAAAGCATGTGTGAGTGCAGGAAATGGGAGCAATTTTGCCATTAAAAGGGTGTAAATAGCAAAGAGAAGAGGGAGGAGAAATCGGCAGGGGCCAAACGAAAAACGTGTCTATATAGTCACGCTTGTAATTCTAATATAGGTGATGAAAAGACACAGAGGACATCCAAGAGGATAAAGCCATTGATAAGAGATTTGCTTTTAAGGTAAATGAGCCTCGTTGCAGTGGGAAGAATGTAATGACTAGCAACAAACCTGAAGTTAGGACGGCCAAGTATGTTTCTCTTGTAACAGCCTAGATCAGAGGTGACAAGGTACCTAATCATGGCAGTAGATCATGAAAAGGCGAGAGAAATCGCAAAAGGGAGGTACAAATAGGCATGCTTTGATGCTTTCCTGATGAAAGATTTGATAAGCAGAAGGATGGCGAAGTGGAATTTTCCATTTCCTGTGCTTTTATTACAATACTGTAAATGTTGTATTGTAAATAATGCAATTATTTACAATGATTCCCATGCGTATGGCATGGATGAATAGCACTATTAACTGAAACCAGCAAGAGAAGAAGATGAGCAGATATGTTTGAGGAAAAAGAACAGTGTTCAATTGTGCACTTATTGGTTTTGAGAAGATTACTAAGTATATATTTTAGGTACACATAAGCAGTTTGGTAAATTAGTTGAAAGCTCGAATATCAGAGACAAAGATTAGGGTTTATCTAGAAATTAGGGTCAATATAGAGAGAAAAACTGGGCTGAGGAGAGAACCATGGATGGCAGTAAGGAACAGGCAAAAGAGAAGAACCCCAAACAGGGGAATGTGACAACTAAGCATGGAAGGACAGGAAAAACAGCATCACGAATACCCAGGTAGAAACCCTTTAAGGAAGTCAGCCAAATGTGGGAGAGGGATGTGGAAGCTGGCCTACGCAAGTTCTATTTGAATAGGTAGTTCGAAAATCATTCTTACTCCTTACAAGAACTGATTAAGACGTGGGAACAGAAGCCAGATTGCAGTGGGTTTTGTGAAGACCAACTACAAGAGAAATAGGTAATAATGAGTTGATTTTGGCTAATCAGCTTTCTCCCTTTCTCAAATACGAAATGACATATAAAAATTCTTTACCTTCCTAGAATCCTGAATTCACAATGAGATTTTAAACATCTACTCTGCAAATGGAAACTATTTAGAACACATAACAGTCTTCATTTATCATCACCACATTGGGGAATTTGATTCCCTTTTCTTTCAAATAATTTGGTTTAATTTATTTCTTTATTTTCCCCCAAGTGTTATTACAGGCTCCTCATAGAAGTTGATTCACTGATCACAGTGTAATATTATGCCCTTAGCTTTTATTGTAGGATGATATAACAAATGATCTCAGGAGGAATACTCTTCCAACATCTGCAAAACCACTATTCATTATATTAGTCAACATCTCAAAGAACAATACACATGATAAATTCCTCCCAGAATTTAATGCCAGGAAGTCTTTCTCTGATGAAGAACTGATATATTCCTTTTATCAGTATGTGGGAACTTATTTCTTTTCAACCTTGGTTGATGGGAAGTTTAAAATGAAATTTAACGCTCACATGTAGAAACCAGCTATTTCTAGTTTCCCGGTTAGTTCCCGGAGAGCACCTTTTCTATTCTTTTTGAGTTTTCTTGTTCTGTACTATTTTAACCATATGTGTATGTCCATGTATATGTCTGTTTACTGAAGTCCTCTTCAAACGTTATTAGAATAAGAAGTTCAATGAACAACAACAATAAAAATCATAGTAATAAAGTATTTGGTCAGCATTTTATTTCATTTTCTCTTCATTCCTTTTGAAGGTTTCTTTTCCCTCCCACACAAACCCATGTTAGATGAAAAGCATATTTTTGGTATTATTTTAATTAAAGATAAACTTCTCGATGAGTATTTAAAATCAATCATTTCCTTTTTTTCATATACTTAATTTCAAGAAAAGCAATACAAAAGAATTTAATTCTGGCTTGAAGAACATTATTAATTTACTACACTTCTCTTATTTTTAATTATATAATCCTTAGCCTAGTACAAATATCCGTGGTGATTTTTCTTACAGGACATTTAACTACACTTAGAACCACTTGAGACTGTAACCTAATTCTAACCAATTTTATGACATTCTCTTCTAATAGAATACTTTTGGTGTGCTGCCCTTATGCCTCATTTTCCCTCAACAGAATTTCCTAAGAACAGTGTGAAGAGTGGCAGGTACAAATAAAGGAATATAAATAATGAAACAAGGAATACCAGTTATGGAATGTTTACAGTTTGAGTGTAGGCATGAGAATTGTAGAAGGGCATTTGATATGAGAACTAGCAAAACCTGCTTTTTTTTTTTTTTACAAGAAATCCCCAAATATACTTTATAAGATAAATCTCTTCCCATCCTCATGACCCATCTCAAATGCCACTTTTTCTTTGAACACTTCCATAAAACTCTAGACAGTTATCAGTGCCCTTTTTTGGATTCCTGACGCACTCTGTTCTTAACGATTTTAATGGAATCTCAAAATACATTGTAATGATCTCTTTAAAGTTAAGCTTCCTTCCTCTCTTCACAGAGAGGAATTATACCTTATTTGCCTTATAACCTAAGCAGTGAGCGCTAGACTCTCAAAAACGGCTGGTTCTGAAAGCTAAAATGCATGAATGAAGGAAGGAAGGAACGAGGCAGACATATGGGTTGAAAACCGAAGAATAATGAGGTATTGCTCTGGAATTTAAATATTTCACTTTCTGGATAGTCAAGATGATTATAGAATTGGTGGTAACATTTCTGCTGATGGCATGAGGTAGCAAGCATAAGAGTCCTAGTAAGAATTTGAGAAGTTGGGAAAATAAACCTGTCTCTTACGAAGTCAACGTTAAATCAACACAGTGCCCTGGAGTTGTGACGCAAAATTACCATTCAAATATCACCTAACTCCCAGAACAAAAAAAGCTTGAATTGAACCTGCCTGACACTATTAGCATAGTGAGCATAAGAAGGTGCACATCACAAGGAGGTAGGACGGCCATGAAGGCACCAAGAGAAGAGACCCCAAGCCAACTCGTGGCAGTGCACAGCACTTACATTTCCCCTGGATTTTCATTTTTTGAAAAGGGGAGATTGTCCCAACACCATCATGAAAAGAGATGCATCCAGCTATGCCCTCAACATGATGTTCTTCAACAACTAACTTCTTTCCCTTTTTCTGGCTCCAAGCAGTACGCGTACAAGGAGAGAATGTGACTGTCATGAAAATATGAGCATTATGGGTTTTGTGACATTTAAGTTTCTTATTGTACCTTGATAATAAATATTCTTATTGATTACACAGTAATAACATGGATGGCTTCTTGATTGTCCACAATAAGCCAGATGTGCTTGTCACCATCTGACATATAATATATTTTAATTATATGGATTTTGATTGTCTTCTCCCTTTTAGAAAATATTCCCCATGTCTAGTCTGTTTTATTCTATATCCCCAGCACCTAGAATAATACCTGGTACATGGTAAGTGTTACTAATTAGTTATTGAATGAATGAATTCATAACACATCCAGAAGTATAGCTATGAAAAACTAATGGACTCAGTTTTTTCATTCACTCTGAAAGAAACATACTTTTTCTATGCCATATAGAAAACATGCAATATTTTATAATAGGGCTGATAAGACTGTGGTGTCAGTTTTTTAAAATATATTATACTACTTTAAACCTACAGATGAACTATTAAACACTAATATTCATTGAGCAAATACTTACTGATGATGATCCTTTTTGTCCTTTATTTAAAAGTGACTCTGGGGGGCTTCCCTGGTGGCGCAGTGGTTGACAATTTGCCTGCCAATGCAGGGGACGTGGGTTCGAGCCCTGGTCTGGGAAGATCCCACATACCGCGGAGCAACTAGGCCCGTGAGCCACAATTACTGAGCCTGCGCGTCTGGAGCCTGTGCTCCGCAACAAGAGAGACCGCGATAGTGAGAGGTCCGCGCACCGCGATGAAGAGTGGCCCCCACTTGCTGCAACTAGAGAAAGCCCTCGCACAGAAACGAAGACCCAACACAGCCATAAATAAATAAATAAATTAATTAATTAATTTAAAAAAAAAAGTGACTCTGGTAGTAAAAGATAATCTAACCTTCAGGTTTTTTTATAGACATAAGAGCAGTTGGAAAAGTAGCTCATTGTATTAAGGATTTAAGAATCTATGGTAAATATATTTTTAAAATATGTTTTTAAACTCTGACCCCTTCTCAAGTTTAAATTATACTGACATTTTTTTGTCAGATGAAAACAGCACAACAGAAGACTCAACTCAAATTATGCCACTGAGAATAAAAAAGAAATTGTGTAATAGCCATTGCCTCTGAGTCATGTTAGGCAGAATGACAAATGGACGATAATACACGTAATGACATGGCAGTCTTTGGCTTTGAACAGAGGTCCATAAATATTTTGCACTTGCTTGGAATAGATGGACGTCCAGTTGACAGACTCTCCAAGAAAATTCTAAAGTTAGATACCAGATCTAAATTGGTATCAGGAATTTAATAAAAAGGGATGTCCTCGGAGGCTTTTAGGTCATCACACAAAGTGGTCTTCATTGTGTTTTATTTGGCATTGCCATGTTTGGAAAAACAGAGTACAAAGAATTGAACATTAAGGCAGTGATTCTCTTTCCCCCCATATTGCAATCAGTTTGAATAGCAGCGGATATGCGATTCGTGTTAATTGTGCCAAAACAGCAGCAGCATGAATGCTAAATTATTCACCATGTTCACAAACTGTCAAATGGGGCAAATAGCCAACTATTCAAAATAATTGCAAAAAGATTGGCACAGCTGTAATGTGTTTTCAGTGTGTATTCCGTATCTTCCAGAAACCAATATTCAATGTAGTGAAACGAACGCTTCTCTTTGATAGACTCAGAGGAGAATTTAGATTTCATTCATAAATACTTCAAGTAAAAATTAATTTATTTGTACTATAATTTTCTCCTCTCTAATAATTTTAAAATTTCAAAATATATCCAGATAAAGAGAAATTAGCAATAAAAAGTGAACCGTCAAATATATGTTGATGATGTGTTGAGATGTGCTTTGTCTCCTATCATTAAAAGGGAACAAAGTTATCATTTCTAAATTGCAGGACTATTTTTATGGTAATGAACACACTTGTAAAAAATTCAAGTATGTAAGAAATTTAGCCTCCATTCTAAATTTTATGTTATAATAATATTGCTTGCTAGTTCTACCATGTGCTACAGTGTTTAAATGCAATACTTTTTAAAAAGATGAGGCAGGGGAGATGCCAAGGAGGGAAACAGAGAAGGGAAGGAGAGAGGGAATAAGGAAGAAATTAAACAAGGCAAGGTTTAAAATCTCTCTTTTTAAATATCTTCCCCTGGGAGCTTAGATCTGCCCTTTATCTTTTTTAAGCACTCATTCTTCTTGCCAGTAAGAATAGATTTATGAATAAATTCACACCTAATTTTATGATTTTGAACGGAGCTTCTAATTTCCATACTTGCTAATAGTCAGTTACTACTATTTAATATAAATAACTTCAATATATTTCCCATTCATATGGGCTATGCAAATAGCCTAAAATTTAAAATACTAAAATATAAAAAAAAATTTTTTATACAGAACTTTTGAAATTTGCTGAAGATTTTATAGCCCTATACTGGTTAATAATAAAGGAATATTTGAATGACGATGAATATTTATTTAATGATGATGGAAAATGAAGAAAGAGGGATTTTTATACAGTAAATTTTCATGAAAGAGTGATCTCAAAAAGGAATTTAAATTTAATCTTAGAGAAATGTTAATAATGAAAAATATTTTCTATAAACTAATATGATAAGATTATGCTTTTATCTCTAAAATAGAAACATGACATTTACAGGCAAATTTACCTTAATCCCAAATCTGAGATTTAAATATATAAAATATTTATATATTTTTATTAAAGTTGCTGTCTCCATGTATGCAAATTATTATTATTATTATTGATGCTTGTGTCATGCTATAGTAATAATTGTACATTTCAGAGGAGCAATATATCAGATTTCTGCTTTATCTCAGAGTGTTAATAAATTGAGATAAACGTAGTTCATTAAATAAGCTCAGATAGTTGTACATATATTTATGAAGTTGCAAAATATAACAAAGTTTTTTTTCCGGCATCAGGTTAGGAAAAAACATTTTTCTCACACAATGTTAATTTATTGCATTTATTTTTATATAAAAATGTCCAGGTGTCATTTAATGTATAATATCATTTTTACTTGAGAAAAATTTTTCTGAAATGTATTTTTATGACAGAGATATAGATAAACTGTGTATTTCAGAATACCATCAGGAAAAAATATTTTCAGAAAGTAAACTGAAATATGGTTTTTAACTATTAGCTGCCTCTTCCTTCGGGAGGATTACAGTTGACCTTAGACTTAGTCATATGATTTGTTTTGACAATGAAAAATGAACAATACTGCTGCAACCTCTGAACAGCAGCTTTCGGAACCATCCTATGGTCCTACCATGTCTCTTTCTCTCTACCATGTCTCAGAGGAGGTTGCTACTTCAACTTGTAACCCAAGTTGAAGACTTGGATCAGAGACAGAGGCAGCTCACATAAAGGTATAAAGTGAGCAAGAAATAAATCTTTTGAGATTTGGGGTTGTGTACTACAGAAGCATTTTTAAGCCTAAGATGACTGATATATTGTTACTTGCCATCTTGCCCTACATGAGGATCATCTTATAGTTCTTAAGGCCTGTTTTTACATTATTTCCATTCAAAGTCCTCATAATTTGAAATATTTATGGTATGACTCCTAGATCTGCAGATCAGAAGATCTTTGTTCCTCATTGAGATTTTCTAATATTGAATAGAAAATTTAAGATGCTTTATCATAAAAGAAGAGTTGTGTTCCAACAACTAAGTTGTATCTATTACTTCCATCTCAAAACCTAAATAAAGAGAATTAGTATTCTTAGACCTGGTAAAATTTGTATGGGATTATATGACCATGCCTTCTGCATTTGAATGAGTTAAGGATTACTATTAAGTAATCAATAGTTCTCTTGTTTTCCAATTCAAAATGATGTATACTAGATAAAGTAGTCTAGGAAAAACTACTTAACTTTAAGGAGAGGAAGTCATTTAACATTTTATATACTTGAGACTATATAATTTCTAGATATTTTAGAAATATCCAATTGAATATTAAAAACCCCAAATCTACTAATTATTTTGTGGCCTTAATGAAATCATTCAATTTGAATTTATACTAATCATCTGGCCTTCAGTAAATCATGGAGATGAATTATTTAATTTCTTAAAAAGAAATAAGGCAAAATGAAAAAGAAATGAAGCATTGGTGATGTTTAGGAATTCAAACAGTATAGAGTAATGCAATTGCCACTTTAGGTATGATCTCACTTTCCTATGACTTATTCCTTTAAGTTTTCATGACAGAAGAACCAACTCTATTTTAAGTGGTGAAGAAATACTATATTTTGTATTTAACGTCCCTATCATATTACTCTGCACCCACCTATCTTCAATGATGTTTGTCATGCCTCCTTGTCTTACAATCCCAACAATTAATGACATATTCAAAATAAGATAGGATTTACTTACAAAAGAACTATTTACAAAATTGTTGGTATAGAGGACCCACAAAGTACTCAATGCTCCACTCAAAGAGGCTGACTCTACATAACTTGTTCCCTTTGTGTTCTACTAGTGGGTCAAAACTACTAACAGAAGACTGAAAACCAGTGAGGGTGATATTCGATTAAGATTATCTTCAGTGGAAAGTAAAAGTACCTTTACTAAAGATATTTAAGTAACTATTTCTTGCCTCTAAGAATTCTATATTCTCACCTACTGCCTAATAAAATGAATTAATTATGTAGGGCCTGGCAAGAAATAAGAAGTCTTTTCTGATGTCTGGTAGAATGGCCCTAAAACTAGTCATCAATGTGGTATAAAGAGCGTTTGTGAATGGATGTTGAAGGTATATAGAGATACTATGAAAGTTCTAAGCACGTTAGCCATAGTTCTCAAAAAAGCACTCACAGAACTAGCCATGGAACTTCCTTCGTCATGCATGTCCATACTACAAAGCTCTGCCATGATGATAGGATTCACTACAGTGTTACTTACTAATACAGTGTAGTCATTTCTGTCAAAATTCATTTTTATTGTTCTGAGAAACTTCTCAAGATAACAAGATATATGTCAAGAAAAAAGAACTGTAAGTTATTGATTCTGATACTTAGGTTCTTTATAGTTCAATGATAAAGTGATCAAAAAAAATTAAACTTAGATATGTAAAGGGAGTTAGATTTCAAGTTTTGTACCTGTGACCCTAAGTATAACCTCTAAACTATGAATATCACATCATATTTCCATATCTTCTTATACTTATGGATAAAGTAGAAGGGCATATCACCAATAATAAATACTTACATGCAAATCAGGTTACCAAGACTTTTCGTATGCACGTCGAAATAAAATATGGATGTCCAGACACATGAGAATAGATCCAAGTAGGACAATGCATCAGTTGTAATATAATGAGCAGACAGGATAGCATGTCAGGAAAAAAAATAAAATCTCATATTGCCTTTGGCAATTTGGCATAACTGAAAGGGTTGGAAATGACAATTGCTGACAAAGCAACCTACAAGTAATTAGTTTTACTTTTATTTCAAAATTTAATATGAACTGTGAGCACAGGATAGATTTTTTCCAAAGAATAATGTAAAAATTTTATATAAGTAACAGTGATTTTTTAAAAATGCATTATATTTAGTTTTAGTATAGAAAGGTTTATTGATTCTAAATTAATATTTTCATCCTTATTCATTTCCCCACTAAATCATTCTTTAAGCACATAATACCTACCATGTGTGACACCTGTGCTAGGGCAATGATTTTCAAAATTGGCTGTGCATTGGTATCACTGGAGAAACTTGTTCAAAAAACAAATATGTAGAAATCACTCCAAACTTTCTGATTCAGGATTCAAAGGTGTGGGGAATAATCATCTGCATTTTCAATAAATTTTTCAGATGATTCTTATGCCAGAGATATACATCACATAAATTGAAAATGTTTCTGAAAATAAATATTATCATAACAGTATCTTCATACATTACACAACAAGTATTTTACAGCAGACTCCTTCAGCTTGGCAACCTAGGAAGCAGGCATATTGTGGTAAGAGATATGCACCATCATTAACGTTGAGAAGTAAAGACGGGGAGGGAAAATAGAATGCTAACAATAAGAAAACTATCATAGTCACAGCAAACAATGATTTCAGAAGTGCGGTAGGAAGAAAACCCTTTGGAGTATTAAAGAAAACTGGTTTGTCATTTTTATATACATAGGGATGTGTGTGTGTCTGTGTGTGTATACACTTGTCCAGCTAACACTGATCTGTAAACTGTTCCCCTTGTTGATTAACACAGAGGTTAACCCACTAAGGGAGTTCAAATCGTACTACTAATCTGTTTCCAAATATCATAGCACCTTCATATTTTCAAGGAAAATAAACTCCTTTGATGGGACTACATATAATTACATCACAAAAACAAAAATTGAAGTTACCTAGGTTTCAAAATTCAACTCAACATGTAGTGTGTTTCCGTATGTAAGAGATAGCTAATTAGAATACGGGTTTTAAAAACCAAATAACACAGGCTCTGAAGGGGAACACTTTAAATCTATGTGAAAAGTTAAGGCTTTGCCATATGAAACCAATAGGAGAAAAAAGATAATAAAATTAACATGACCTCTAGAGAATTTCAGATATTACGAACTTTAGAGCAGATAAGATCATATCCTAGATTAGAAATAGAGTAAAAATTTTATCTTAACTAGACCCAGTTAAGGTTAACCAGTAGAAAATTTTGAGACTTGTATGACATTCTTCTAATGAAATAAATGTCCAGGTATACATAAAGCTAATTATAAGAATGAAATCTTGCCAAAAACAAGGATCGATATGTGGATAAAAGTACATAGCCAAGAAATATCTTAACAGGCTTCAATAGAAATATATAAAAAGTAAAAGCAGGTAATAGAAAAGTTTATAAAAAGTAAAAGCAGATAACAGAAAAGTTTACCACAACTGTACATTTGTTCAGATGTTAACCATAACAAAATGGATGGTAATTTTCTCCTACACTTTTCCCCATTTTTAACTCAGTCACTCATTTGAAGACAACATTTACCTTCTGTTCTTTATGTCTATTCAACATTAATTTAAAGGTGACTAATTAATACCAAAAGATAGAGGAGAGCATAAATGTGACCTATGTAAGAGGTGATGCCCCTAAACCAATTATTCTTGTTTTTCCTATCTGAAGGTTTAACTCAAAATACATGGGTTCTGCATACTGCTATTTTGCTACTTTGTAAATTGTACAAAAATTTTAAAATTTCAAGTATTGCAGTACTAATTGTATTCTCTTTATGACAGAAAGGAATTTTAGGTGATTTTTACAACCCCTCAAATTCTCCAGACTTAATTATTTATAAAAAATTGTCTGGTAAATATACCAAAGAGCAAAAGATTACTTAATCTTTTGGTCTATTTAGGTTTTAAAAAAACAAGCAACATCATGATGAATGAGCATTGACACAGAGCTAAAACATTCCCACGAAAATATACATTATGAACTATATACAGTCCATTAAACAAGACAAAGTCCATTCCATACGAGTCCCTTCTTAGGTAGTTGCAAGTATTGAGAAAAAGAGATTTAGGACAACTTGAGCCCCCTTTCAAGTACCACTAATGAAATAAATAGTATCTGTTGTCACATCACTCACGGGGCAGTAGATGTGTCTTCATGCTTACTCATTTGTCACTCTCCAACTGAATAATGCGTCTCTTAATACACAGACCTTTTCCCAACAGCTGGTAACTACTCAAGTAGAAGTTAATTGAGTCATTGGTTTCCCCTTGAATCTGTGAATGTTTGGGGATTATGAGCCATCAATACTGCATGTAATAAGGTAATAGTCCAATTCCTATTATGAAAATAAATGAGCCTGCTTTATATTCTACTCAGGTATATGTACCGGAACTATAAGTCATTAGATGGAAGAAAGTTGGAGAAGAGAAGAATCCGGAAGTATAGAATGATAATGAGTGTCTTGTAGGCCTAAAAGGAAATATTTAAAAATCGTATTTATTGTGCTTCATGGAAAAGTTCAAATTATTTTTTCTGATTTATAGTCACTGATTTACAATCAGTGACTTCTAATTTTATACCTTATCATTCTCAGTTTCATATTTAATGTAATTCTTGAAAAGCATCATACATATTGTGAGGAGAGATAAGCCATGATCAGGAGATCTGGGTTTGAGCTGATAGCTCTGTACAATATGTATAACACATAATTATTTAATTAAACACTTTATCATATTTCACACATTGTGCTTGATCTCGATATGGCACAGGCTTTTCTTCTGAGAAACTAGAAGAATATATTGAAAGTGGTAGTAAGAAATTAAAAATCTCCAGACAACTTTATCTATTTGGAAAGAGCAAGTTTACTTTTGAGTGACCCGTAAGAAAGTAACGAAGCAGGTCTTTAAGGTTTGTTGTTCTACATTTAATGGACTATCCCTTTCACAACCAGCAAAGACTGAACATAGGAGAGGTGTCAGGGCTTCCTTTAAGACAAGTGAAGGTCTGTTTACAAACTAGAGAGATCAGTTTCAAGGACTCAGACATCACGCAACTTATTCAATGTGTTTGTCTGCACCAATCATGTGCCTCACCCTCCAAACAGAACTTGAAGGGCCAGGCGTGAACTTCCTGGATCATCTCACGGAAGGGAGGACAGACACTCACGCCATGTGTGCTTTACTCTGCAGAGAAGCACGCAAGGAACATGCCTCTCACGATGTGGGCCCAACAGTATAGAATTCTAGGCAGCTGAAGTGGGATAACAGAGGAAAGTGGGAAGAATAAGATAACTTGCTGTCTGCTTTACAAGCAGCCGCATGAAGATTAATGGGCTAATTTCTGAGAAGCACTTAAACAGTCATGGATGCCAAGTTTAAGTAATATTATTTATTAGTGGGCTATGTGGTAAATTTCCCCCGAGAGCACAACTGAAAGCC
This sequence comes from Eubalaena glacialis, assembly GCF_028564815.1. NCBI lineage: Eukaryota > Metazoa > Chordata > Mammalia > Artiodactyla > Balaenidae > Eubalaena > Eubalaena glacialis. Next base: position 48,366,704 of record NC_083723.1, read on the forward strand.
ATATAAAAGTGTATCTTCTTATTCAATTTCAATATACATATTGTATATAAGGTAGATTTTAGTTGCACAAGAGCATTTGGAAAGATAAGAAATCACCTTGAAGTAAGTCTAAGGGTGAAACGATATCTCTCCAAATATTTAAGAATATTCAGTATTCAAGGGGTAGCAAATTAGAAATTAACCATTGAATGAGACATTCTGTTGTCTCTATCCCTAGAGGACAGGATTCAGGACAGGAAACATAAATTCAGAATGGTGCTGTTGGGAACAGGAAAGGTGTCAGAAATCACACATTTTGCCATGGACTCCCCTATAAGAAAGTCTTTAAGGAAAATGTCTTTAAACGTACAAGCTGAGCCCATAAAGCTTTACCGAAAACAGGGGCTGGGAGAACTCAGACTTGCAAACGTTCCATAGAATTTTTGAAGCACTTTAAAAATTTGTCTACAATAAAGTTCCAAGACATAGCTTACAAGAATAAGTATTCATGCAGTAAAAATCACATCTCTGTAACTTTTTCAGTGTAGCTTGTTGCCCACTAGAGTAACCAAGATTTTTTGATATATTATTATTATTTAAAATAAGTGTGATTTTTAAAGTACCACCCCAGGGTTGAGCTAAGATTTACAGTCAATATCATGGTGGTGATATCATTTTCCAATTAAAAAGCAAAGACTCAAACACTTACAATCATTCTGCATAGTATATTTATAGCTATGTACTGTAATAAATATCTGATACTCTCTCCACAGTAACCAATATTTGAGGCTAAAAGAAAGCAAGGTGATTTTGGCATAAGGTTCTTAAAAACATCTAGTACAAATTACACATCATTCTATTCCTAATGCTGTGGCATTTGGGAAATAAAGATTTATAGTCAGGTATCAATGCCTATAATTATAGAAATGCCATTAAAATCCTCTTTGCATTAAATATGCCTCACAGATTCAACTCATTATTTGTTTAATGCTCGAGTTTTATTCTTCCTAGGACAGAAGGGCAATGGAAATGAGAGCAGCTATCCTGTACAAGGTTAATCTGTGAATGACAGATGAGTGCCTTAAAATGAACTACATTGGTTACAATTTAGACAGGCCTTGGTAAAAAAAAAAAGTTTTCTCCATTCAGCTGTTTTTTTTTTTTTAAGGAGAAGATTCAACAGCACAGAAGAAAATACAAGTGATTGCTGCACAAAGTCTTTCTCAAGAGAGATTAAAGAGTTCATCCAATACCATTGCGCCACCAGGGTATTTTCAATCTCAAAGCAAGCAAGATTTGTGATCCTAACTTGGACACGCCATCATTTATTTGCTACCTCCTTTCTTGAAACAACAGCAAAACTAAAAATATATTTTTGCTTTCAATAAGTGTGTCTTGTTTGGTAGTTAAAAAACAAAATTAATTTTAATGAAACAGCTGAATGGAAAAGTCGTATTCATTCCCTCAAATTATTTGATTGAACTCTGGTAAATCAAAGCCACTTCATTATTAAATTAATTTTACTGTTGAAAACAGGACTCCTATAGTCATGAGTGTTTTTCCAATAACTCCGAGTAAGCATACTCACATTCTATTTAAAGGTATTTAAAGGCCTGATGCCTAGGGGAGTAGGTTATTTCTTTAACGAGTAGGACCACCTACTCGGAACAAAATGCTCTAAGTAGGTCACTAACAATGACCCACTAACTAACAATGTCCTAATTAGCCAGTTATCATCTTATTTCAAATCTCTGGCATTTGATACTCTTGATCAATTGAAATTCCTGCTTGAAACCTCTCCTTCTTTGTTTTTCATCATAGAGCCCTCTGAACTCTCCTACGTCACAGGTCTATAACCCATCCCACCACCCCCATCATCTTTGTTGACTCAATCACCTCCTCATATCCTCATTCTTTATCAGTTTTATCCCTGTGTCTCTCTCTTTTTAGCCTAACCATTTTTTAAATGACATTTCCCCTCATTACCTCATTAATGATAAGCTATCATTATCATAGCTTCAACAATTATGTATATTCTGATATTTTCCAAATCAATATATCTTTGACTTAAGACTCTCTTCAAACCCCCAAACTCAAATTTCTATCTGATTTGGAGACATAGCCCCATAGATATCCTCTATCGAACTCAACTTCAACAGAGACAAAGTTAAAAATCACTTCTCTTTCATTTGTACTTTTCTCTAATGCATATAATAATCCTGAAATCTCAAAGTCAACCATGTCTTTTCGGTTATCTTAGCTCATGCATCTTCCAGTATTTTTTACCTAGTCAATCACCATATTCTTCTGATTTCACAATCTAACCTTGCCTTGTCTGGTTCTGCTCCTATCCCTGCTACCACTGGCTCGGTTTGGTGCCTCAACATCTTTTGCTTATACTTTTACAATAATCTCAAAACTTACAGCCTTGATTATACAGTTATCTAATGAAAAACAAAACTCTTCAATATTATTCACCTACACAAAGCTTTTCAATGCCTTCTCTTTCCTTAGCATTCTAAAAAAGGCTTTTAATAATGTAGCTACTTGCCAGTGTTTCTAATTTTATTTTCTATTATCTCTCTGTTAGTTATCTCTCCTGGTTATTCCAATGTATTTACAATTTACCCCAAATCTTAGAGTATCACAGTGAAATATATATGCACAATCTAATCCTTTGACTGGATTGCTATGCTGCTCTTTTTCTGTCTGGGAAGTCCTAATTATACTTTAAAAATCTCTTCACCCAGAACTTCTTCTCTGAGGCTATTCCTGAATCTTACAGACATAGTGAATCATCACACCAACCCTGGTGCATACAACATATATTTATATGTACATATCTCACTGTACTGAAATGATTCATTTACACATATTATTTTCCAAATTATCCTTTGGCCTTCATGACCACAGGAAATGTGTCTTAGTTGCCTTAATACCTCAGTTCTAAGCACAAGGTCTAGATCATAGTAAACAGCAAATAACTATGTGTCTACCCACAGAGTATGAGTATAGGAAAAAGAAGGAGATAGATCATAATCTCATAATAATATATAATGTAGACCAGGAATAAGAATCCATGAGTTTAGACAAAGAGACCATGAGTCACCATCAACAGGAAGACAATCAGAAGGAAGAGAAGCTTTTATAGGATCATTTATCTGGGAGTAGAAGTAATAAACAAAGTGGTACCAGCATCCTAAAACTCTAAGATAGGTTGAGATTGCATCTTCCCCATTTAGTTTTTTAAAAGAGCCCTATTACACTATTTAAATGTTAACTGACATGGCATACCAGTTATCTATAGGAAAGTTTCCAGTGTTGCATAGCTACAAAAAAATGTCCTGGGAAGAATGAGAAAACTTCTGAGTCCAGAAAGGACTGGAAAGTCTGAATCCTGTGAGATAAATTAGCACCCTGAGGATATCAGTCTATCCTTGCTAAGCAGAAGCATGCATTTTAATGGGGGAGTGTAGGGGAGAGGAGACAAAGCCAAGGCCAAGCTGGGTAGGAAATCACTTCAGAGCCTGAAAAGTGACCCTCTCACCTTGGAAAATACCCTCCCCACAGGGGATATAATGGAATTCTTAGCCTTGGTTCTTACTAGAGAAGAAAGACAAAGAGAAAGAAAAGCATTGAAAACAAAAGGATGTAAATATATATATATGTATGTATGTATGTATATACATATGTATTTAAAGATATCATTAAATACTAATTAAAAGAAAGCTGGTATAGTTTATTAATATCTGACAAAATAGTAAAAATCATCACTTAAGAGGTTCCACGAATATGAGAAAATAGTTCAATAAATATAGTATTTTTAAAATGCCTGCAACTAAAAGCACAGTTTCAAAATATACAAAGCAAAAATATCCAGTTTTCCAAACAGAAATGTAAAAATCCATAGCCAGAATAACAGATTTGAACACATCTCTCAGTGATATATTGTTCATTCAGACACATACATACACACACACACAAATCAGTAAGACACAGAAGATGTGAACAACAAAAGTAACAAGCTTGTAGAGACCAATTATCCCTTTGCAAGTAAGAGCCATGCCCCTCTTTCTTAATTGCCCTACTCTTTTTTTTTTTTTAAACATCTTTATTGGAGTATAATTGCTTTACAATGGTGTGTTAGTTTCTGCTTTATAACAAAGTGAATCAGTTATACATATACTTATGTCCCCATATCTCTTCCCCCTTGCATCTTCCTCCCTCCCACCCTCCCTATCCCTCCCCTCTAGGTGGTCACAAAGCACCAAGCTGATCTCCCTGTGCTATGCGGCTGCTTCCCACTAGCTATTTTACATTTGGTAGTGTATATATGTCCATGCCACTGTCTCACTTTGTCCCAGCTTTACTCTTCCCCCTCCCCGTATCCTCAAGTCCATTCTCTAGTGCTCTACTGTTGACATGCTCTTGTCTTCATTTTAACCCCAGCACATAGGGAAACTACATTCAACTGCACAGAACTTGTCTAAGAGACAAATTTTCCTTCCAATTTTTCCCTTCTAATTTTCTTTCAAAACTCAGTTGATGTTTGTATTTTCATCCATTTTCTTGAAATGCCTCCAAGTTCTGTTTAAATGCAAAAGAATGCTTTGTGCAAACACAGATTCATATTTCACAAACATTTAGTCATCTTTGCTGTTCTAGGTGCTTTCCCTTCCCAGCACCACCTCAGATTCTTTCCAGGAGTCTGAACCGAGGGTCAGCTTTTTCCTTAGGACAGCCTCTGCAGCTTTTGATATTATCAATCCCTTCCTAGTAGGCATTGAGTAACAAAGAATTAATTTAATGAAGAATATTGTTTTAGACTTAGGAAAATGACAAGTGATTAAGGCGGAATTGCTTTTAGAGTTGTTCTACTTTTTTTTCAGGTTATCTCAGTAACTTTGTAGGGTTTCCATACCTCATTTGCTGACCTAAAGATTTGGTCTGACCAAAGATAACAGTCAGGGCAACATGGAATTTCTCAATCATACAACATTTTCTTCAGTTTAATTAATCTATTCTCCTTTATTGTTGATATATTCATTGGTCAAGAACAAAACTTTTCTTGCATACATTTATTCATTTGTGTAAAAACCATGTTCCTGGTGAATACTCTAGCAAAACAGAAATGCTCTTAAACATGTTTTAAACCCCAAACCCACCTGCTTCTGGGTGTTTGATTTTTGCTACTTATTGAACCTCTCTGTATTTATTTTTCTCATTAAAAAAAACACAAGGAAAACAGTATTTACTTCATAGGGTTTTATATTCTGTGTGGTAAAATTTCATAGACAAATTCACAAGTATGAAATTTTTGCACATGACAAAAAAAAGGACTTTTTGTCAATAAATATGATATAAATTAATGGGGGGAATTTTCACATAAATGATAATTTAGAAGTAAGCCAGGAACATCTAAAAGCCTTGAGAAATATTTCAATCACAGAATGATATATACAATAATACCATAATGCTGTCTCATTCCCTGAACACTTGTAGTAAGCAGAGTAGATTTTTCTATTTTCTCTTAGATTTACTTACATTACACTAAATCAAGAAGTAAAACATTTTTTTTTAAATTAATTAATTTATTTATGGCCGTATTGGGTCTTCGTTTCTGTGCGAGGGCTTTCTCTAGTTGTGGCAAGCGGGGGCCACTCTTCATCGCGGTGCGCGGGCCTCTCACTATCGCGGCCTCTCTTGTTGCGGAGCACAGGCTCCAGACGCGCAGGCTCAGTAATTGTGGCTCACGGGCCCAGTCGCTCCGCGGCATGTGGGATCTTCCCAGACCAGGGCTCGAACCCGTGTCCCCTGCATTGGCAGGCAGACTCCCAACCACTGCGCCACCAGGGAAGCCCCAAAACATTTTAAAAATAATATATTTTGCTGTATTTTCTAAGTCACCTGATGGTCTGTCTGGGGAAATTCTGCCCTTCAGAGGCACAACAGTACATTTAGTGAAGTTTGGCCCCAGTAGGAACTCAGCATTGTGTTCGTATGCATAAGATATTTAAATAATAAATATAAAATATTGTAGGTATCAAGTGCTCTGTACTAAAAAATGTCTCATTTTATAATGTATTATAGAACCATAGTTATTGGTCTTGCTTGTTCATCTATTTGTTTTAGTGGTGACCTTACTGCCATAACGCAGCATAAGAAATCAATAAAAAGCTGAACAAAAGGTAAATACATTGATTTTGGGAAGGCTGTGGTGATAATCAAACCATATCATTTCCATTCTCTGGACACTGCTCAACTGGATTTGCTTTCTAGATATTTTAGGAAAAAAAAAAAAATCCTATGATCTAAACTTTTTCTAGAACAGTGTCTCCAAGTCCTCACCTGAACTGAAATTCAGCCTAACCCTGATAATTCTATCTACCCTGAAAACCTCTCCCACACTCATACCCATGAATGCACAAGGAGGGGCCAGTGTTCTCCTTACTCCTCACTGCTGTATTGAGACCATTGTCCTGTCATCATTTATCAGTAACTGCTCCGTTTTTGATGCCTGTGCCACTCAGTTGTGATATATATCTCAGACTTCATGGGGGTCTTCTCTTATCGCCATTGACTTAAACCTACTTTGATCATTATGTTGTTTGATTACTCTTCTCTGGTCTGGTTCTCAACATTCAAGTTAATGAGCCTTTGAACTATACTCTCATAGGGCCTAGACCTCATCAGTTCCAAACGATCTTCATTTTTATTAGACACATGCATTTCTTTATCCAAACATGTCTTGTTCTTATGAGCTTTATCCCTTCCAGTTCACACCCATCCCTCACTGCATCCTTACCCCTTTTAGATGTATTAGCCAGCAGTTCCATCATTAATTTCACATATCTGTAGATTTGCTCCTTACTCATTCTGACCTTCTGCTTGCCCTGTGTGCCATTTCAGTTTTCAAATCTAGGACAATCTATTGCTTTTTGGTTCCTGAGTGCTGAGTATTGCTGAAAAGGGTCAAGTAACAAAAGTAATGGTATCCGTTACAAACAAATGCTAATTAACAGTTAATATGCTGATGTTATGCTGTCCTTTTAGTCTACATTTGGCATATGGGAAAACTTTACTTCAGCTTGCCTAGAGTGGAACGTGATGAAAACATTCTGGAGAAGCATTTGGTAAGCTATACGAAAATGATTTAAAAATGTATAATCTTCAAAACAGGAATGCCATTATTAGCACTTATTCAAAGGTGATTATTAGACAAGTGCAAAAATATGTATGTTATTTTCTGTACATCATGAATTTGTTAAATAAATTATTTTACATAAGTATAGCGGACTAGCCTGCGTCCATTAAATGCATTTTATATTAATAAGGCAATATCTTTACTATATTATGGAATGGAATGAAATATTATAAACTGGCATATTACTGATACATGCAATCATACATGTGAGTATATATCTAATATTATATGCAATCATATATATGTGCCTTGTGTTGTATGTGAGTAACTACATACAAGTTTGGAAAAAATGTTTGCTAAATTATTAATCACTGATTTTTTGAAATTTTGCATGATTTTGATACTTTTTTCTTTCTTTATTTTCTTCTTCATACTTTTCGGTGTTATGTGAAATTCCTGCATGAATATATATTACTGTCGTAAGAAAAATAACACAATTAAACTACATTAATTTTGAGGAAAATAGTAGTTAGATATAATTGTTTTAATTCCTCGTCTCCCTTTTGTTTCTAAACAAAATGGAATCTAGTTCCTTGACCCCAACCATTTTACTAAAACGGTTCTTGTAAAGATTAATCACCAATGAACTAATCATCAAATCCACTGATCCTTGTTCTTGAACAACAATCTGAGGCATCTGATATGGTTGAGTATGATATCTTTATTAACAGCATGGCTACTTTAAACCACATTTTATACTATTGCATCTTAAGATCTTTCACCAGCTTATTCTACTTGTCCCAAAGTACATTTCCTAGGTCCCATGTTCACAGTGCATTCCTTTTCACACTACGTATCTTCACTAATTGACTTCCTTCCCACAACTTCAAACATCACCCTTATTGGATGATTCTAAAATTATTTTCTTAACATCAAAGCTACACACCTAACAGCCTTCTGTTTACATTCAACTTCATTTGAGTAGATGAAAATTCATTAGTTTCCCTTCCAAATTTTCATGCTCCTATGTCTTCACTTTTAAATGCATCACTATCCTCTCCTTTGCTTGGACTTAAAACTCCAGACTTCTTGAACTTACTGTTCCTCATGCCTCATAGCTAGTCACGTATCTGTATTGATTATGTGCCTCCCACATATTTGTCAGTGGGCAAGTGAAATAAGGTTTTGGATGAGGTGTCATTTAACTTTCTTTCCTTCAGTCACATAGTCATTAGCATTAAGTTGCTGCAGTTCTGATCATGATGACCTCCTTTTGCAATCACAAGTTATACTCTATGACCCACAAATCAATAGCCACATTCTCCTAAAGTACCTGAATTTCTCCATTGATGACATTAATTTGACCGAGAAAAGGAGTTTGGCATTCACTTGGAATACAGGTAATTATTAGTTTTTCACTATTCTCTTGATTGTTATGAGACAATAGACTAAAGTCTATTGTCTTTAGTCACTATGGTGTACTATGGTGTACTAAAATTAAAACAGCACTGAGACCCATATACGATCAATTCATGGAAACATGCTTCAGAGATGTTTTTTAAAAAAGTTCTATGGCAATGCAGATGAGAGTGGGAATTATTGCTGATTGAAGTGCTATCAGAAAACTCATCTATAAAATAAAAGATAGTATCACAGGTCACTAGATGGCCTAATAGCAAGGCTATATGGAAAATACTGAGGAAGCCAGATTTGGTGGAGCATTGGTTATTTTGGGGGAATAGTAGATGAAGAGTACCTCAGAGGGATGTTGATTGCATTTTCAGTTGAACTTGACTACAGGACAGTGGGTAATCTATAGTCGCCATAGTAAAGGTCTACACCACAGAAGACAGATAAGAGCAGGTACTAGAATTCTAGAAGAAATAAACAGGAAATGATTTGCCAGATATCAGTGACCAATGTTTCTCTGAAAGCTGATTACTGAGAAAAGGAGCAACCATTTTACAGACAACTACCTATAAATTAAAAGTATACATACTCATAATTATTAAAATATCAATGTATATGCCACTTATATGTCTATGCTGTAATGAAGGGAAATGATATAATAGCTAAACATAAACACAGGCCAAATTGGGGTCTTATGTCTTCAAATTGCATATTCAAATATGGTTCAACTAATGTTAAAACAATTCCTCTGCAGTCAGAAGACCTTGAAGCTCTGTGCTTTCTGGCAATCAGAGTTTCAGTAAGTTCTAGTAACAAGACTATGTCAGAGACTAAGTGGTGTGGTTTTCAAATCAAGTGACAAGGGTTTAATACTGGCCCACAACTTACTATATGTGTGACCTAAAAGGCAAGATATCAGGGTTCCAGCTTTCCATCACTCCTAATTGGCTATATGATAAAAGATGAGTCAATTATCATCTTTTTATTTTGGTTTTCTCATCAGTTTAACATGTGTAGCCTGCTTACCTCAACTCTGGGGAAGGATAAGCAAGCATCATTTCCTCTTTGGTGGAAAAATAAGACATCTAAAATAACGTGATTCGTATTGGAAAACAAGAGATACTGGACCACGTACTACTTCAATAGTAAAATCTTGTTAAAAGTCAGAGGGAACGTGTAGTGAAGTGAGTTTTTTAGTGGAGCAATAACTGAATTGAAAATAAACCTACCAGAGAGATCAGCCAAGATGGCAGATTAGAAAGAGCCTGAGTTCACTTCCTCTCATGGGCTGACCCAAATTACAACTATTTATAGAACACCTCTGGATGAAAAAGACTGAAACCTCAGAAAAGATCTTATACGACTAAAGATATAAAGGACCCATACCCCCAGGTGGGTGATCCACAAATGGGAGAATAATTACAATTGCAGTGTTTTCTCCACAAGGAGTGAGGGGTGTAAGCCCCACATCAGGCTCCCCAGCACAGGGGTCTTGCTTTGGGAAGACAAGCTGCTAGGACATTTGGCTTTGAAGGCCAGCAGGTCTTACTTTCAGGAGACCCAGCATGCTGTGGGAAATAGACTTCACTCTTAAATGGCACACACAAAATTTCACATGCTCTAGGACTCAGGGCAGAAGCAGGAATTTGAAAGGAGCCTGGGTTAGACCTACCTGTTGATCTTGGAGAGTCTCCTGGAGAAGCAGGAGGCAATTAGAGCTCACCCTTGGGGACGTAGACACTGGAGATAGCCATTTTTGGCAGCTTGTTCTATCACGTGGACACTGGTACAGGCAAGAGCCATTTTGGAATTCTCCTTCTAGCGTATTAGACTCGGGACTTAGTCCTGCCCATACTCACTATTCCATAGGCAACCAAATTGAGAATTCTCAGGCCAAGCAACTAAATGGGCGGGGACACATCTCCACCTACCAGCAGCAGACTGCCTTAAGACCCCCTGTGCCCACAGCTGTGCTCAGAGAGAGCCCTGCCTACAAGAGGACCCAGGACCAGGCCCCATACACCAGCGCATGGGCACTAGAGCCAGAGCCCCCCAGGGCCCGGCAGCCAGATACCCTGGAACCCAGCTCCACTGAGCAGTTGCAGGAATTAAGGCCAGAATTCCTGGCCCTAGTCACCAGCAAGTCTACTCTAACCTTAGGACCAGCCTCACACACCAGTGAGTGAACATCAGCCCCAGGAAAACTGCAGCCTCACAGCCTGTGGATGTAGCTCACCCACCAGCAGGCCAGCACTAGTCCTGGGTATGGCTGGGCCCTGGCCATGCCCACCAGCAGGCCAACACAAGCTTCAGGACATCCTGGACCCCATAGCCAACTGTGACGGGAATGAGCACCACCCACCAGTGGTGCTATACAAGCTCTGGGATACCTACGCCCTGCAGCCAGACCCCAGGATCCAGCTCTGACTGCCAGTGGACCAGCACTAGGCCCAGGTCCTGGCTTCACCCACTGGTGGGTGGAAATCAGCTTTGGGATCTCCTGGACACTGACATGACCCACTAGTGAGCCAGCACTAGCCCAGGGGCCCCCGGGTCCTGCAGCTAGCTGCCTCATGACCCAGCCACACCAAGCAGTGGCCAGCAGCCTCTGCACAAGGCAGGACCTGGAAACCAACTAGACCAGAGGCCACATAAGCCTACCAAACTTCCCACAGGAGGTAGCCTGCCATAACAGAAGGACCTAAGAAGACAACATAGGGGGCACTTGTAGAGAATATATCTCTAGATATAAAAACAAAGCCTGTATATATGCTACCTAAAAGAAACTCACTTCAGATCTAATGACACACACAGACTGAATGTGAGGGGATGGAAGAAGTTATTCCATGCAAATGGAAATCAAAAGAAAGCCAGAGTAGTAATACTTATATCAGACAAAATGGAATTTAAAACAAAGACTGACTGTTACACAAGTCAAAGAAGGACATTACATAATGATCAAGGGATTAAACCAAGAAGAGATATAACAATTATAAATATATATGCACTCAAAGTAGGACCATCTAAATACACAAAGAATATATTAACAGACATAAAGGGAGAAATTGACAGTAACAGAATAATAGTAGGAGACTTTAAAACCTCACTTTCGTCAATAGACAGATCATCCAGACAGAAAGTCATTAAGGAAACAATGGCCCTAAATGATACATTAGACCAGACAGACTTGATATATAGAGAACATTTTATCGAAAAGCATCAAAATACACATTCTTTTCAAGTGCACATGGAAAATTCTCCAGGATAGATCACATAAGTCACAAAACAAGCCTTGGTAAATTTAAGAAAATTGAAATCATATCAAGCATCATTCTGATCACCACACTATGAGACTAGAAATCAACTACAAGAACAAAACTGCAAAAAACCCATACATGTGGAGGTTATATAATATGCTACTAAACAACCAAGGGATCACTGAAGAAATCAAGAGGAAATTAAAAAATACCTGGAGAAAAGTGAAAACAAGGACACAATGATCCAAAATCTATGGGACTCAGCAAAAGCAGTTCTAAGAGGGAAGTTTATAGTGATACAAGCTTACATCAGGAAACAGGAAAAATCTCAAACAAACAACTTAAACTCACAACTAAAGGAACTAGAAAAAGAAGAGCAAACAAAACCCAAAGTTAATAGAAGAAAAGATATAAAGATGAGAGCAGAAATAAATGAAATAGTAATACAGTCCTTCCCCAGGAAAAAGAAAAATCTCAAATAAACAAACTAACCTACCACCTAAACAATATCCTATTCAAAAAGCAGTGGGGCAATAATGAAATCAAAGAAGAAATCAGAAGATACCTCAAGATAAATGAAAATGAAAACAAAATCTTACAAAAATCTATAGTATATAGCAAAAGCAGTTCTAAGAGGGAAGTTCATAGCAATACAGGCCTTCCTTAAGAAACAAGAAAAAATGTCAATTAATCAACTTAACCTACCACCTAAAAAATTAGAAAAAGAAGACAAAACAAAACCTACAGTCAGCAGAAGGAAGGAAATAATAAAGATCAGGGAGGAAATAAATAAAATAGAGATAAAAAATAGAAAAGATCAATAAACACCAGAGCTGGTTTATTTGAAAAGATAATCAAAATAGACAAAACTCTAGCCAGGCTCACCAAGAAGAAAAGAGAGAGGACCCAAATAAACAAAATAAGAAATGAAAGAGAAGAAATAACAACAAATAACAAACAAATACAAAAAGCCATAAGAGAATACTATGAACAATTATATGCCAACAAATTGAACAACCTAGAATAAATGGACAAGTTTTTAGAAACATACAGCCTACCAAAATTGACTTAAGAAGAAACAACTTGAACAGGCTGATAATCAGAAGTAAAACAGAATCTGTAAAAAAAAAAAAAAAAAAAAAAAAAAATCCCTGCAAACAAAAGTCCAGGACCGGACAGCTTCATTGGGGAATTCTACTAAACATACAAAGAAGAAATCATACCTATCCTTCTCAAACTATTCCAAAAGATTGAAGAGGAGGGAACACTACCAAATTCATTCAATGAATCCACCATCACCCTGATACCAAAACCAAACAAAGGCACTACCAAAAAAGAAAATTACAGCCCAATATCTTTGCATCCATATTCAATAGATGCAAAAATTCTCAACAAATATTAGCAAACTGAATCCCACAAGACATAAAAAGGATTGTACACAGTAACCAGGTTAGATTCATTCAGTGTAGCAAGGACAGTTCAACATATGCAAATCAATCAATGTGATACACCACATTAACAACAGAAAGGACAAAAATCACATGATCATCTCAAGAGACACAGAAAAAGCATTGGATAAAATTAAACATCGATTCATGATAAAAACTCTCACCAAAGTGGAACATATCCCTACATAATAAAAGCCATTTATGGGTGGGAGGGATAAATCAGAAGCCTGGGATGAACACACACACACTAGTATATATAAGATAGATAACCAACAAGGACCTAATGTATAGCACAGGGAACTCTACTCAATATTCTGTGATAACCTATATGAGAAAAGAAATCTAAAAAAGAATGAATATATATACATGTATAACTGAATCACTTTGCTGTACACCTGAAACTAACACAACATTATAAATCAACTATACTCCAATCAAAGTTAAAAAAAAAGAGAGAGAGAAAAAAATAAAAGCCATTTATGACAAACTCAGGGGCAACATAATACTCAAGGGTGAAAAGCTGAAAGACTTCTCACTAAATTCAGGAACAAGACAAGGATGCCCACTCTCACCACTTCTATTCAACACAGTATTTAAAGTCCAAGCCACAGTAATCAGAAGAGAAAAAAGAAATAAAAGGTATCCAAATTGGAAGGAAAAAGGTAAAATGTCACTATTTGCATATGACATGATACTCTATATAGAGAATCCTAAAGACTCCATACAAAAACTATTAGAACTAATAGATGCATACAGCAAGACAGCAGGATACAATATTAATATATAGAAACCTATTACATTTCTAACAATGAAATATCAGAAAGAGAAAGCTTAAAAAATACTATATAAAATCATTTCAAAAAAATATCTAAGAATAAACCTAACTAAGGAGATGAAAGACCTATATGCTGAAAAATATAAAACATTGATAAAGGAAATTGAAGATGGGTCAAAGAAATGGAAAGCTATCCCATGCTCTTGGATTGGAAGAATTAATATTGTTAAAATGTCCATCCTACCCAAAGTGATGTACAGACTTAGTGCATTCTCTATCAAAATACCCATGACATTTTTCACAGAACTAAAACAAATAACATTAAAATTTATATGGAACCATGAAAGACCTAGAATTGCCAAAGCAATCCTGAGGAAAAAGAACAGAGCTGGAGGCATAACCCTTCAGACTTCAGACAAAACTACAGTAATCAAAACAGCATGATTTTGGCACAAAAACAGACATATAGATCAATAGAGAGCACAGAAATAAACCCACACACTTACAGTCATTTAATCCATTGAAAACAGGGGGGAAGAATATACAATGGAGAAAAGACTGTCTCTTCAAGTGGTGTTGTGAAAGCTGGACAGCTACATGTAAATCAATGAAATTAGAACACTCCCTCACACCATATGCAATAATAAACTCAAAATGACACAATAAAACTCGTAGAAGAGAACATAGGCAGAACATTCATGGACATAAATTGAAGCAATATTTTCTTAGATCAGTCTCCCAAGGCAAAAGAAATGAAAGCAAATCAAACTGAAAAGCTTTTGCATAGCAAAGGAAACCATAAACAAAACAAAACAAAATTAAAAGACAACATACAGAATGGGAGAAAATATTTGCAAACAATGCAACTGACAAGGGGTTAGTAGCCAAAATATACAAACAGCTCATACAACTCAATACTGGAAGTTAAAAAAAAAAAACTCAATCAAAAAAAGGGCAGAAGACCCTAACCCTAACCTAAATGTAAGACATGAAACCGTAAATCTCCTAGAGGAGAACATAGGCAGAAGACTCTTTCACATAAATCATAGCAATATTTTTTTGGATCTGTCTCCTAAGACAAAAGAAATAAAAGCAAAAAGAAACAAATGGGACCTAATTAAACTGAAAAGCCTTTTGCACAGCAAAGGAAATGATCAATAAAATGAAAAGACAACCTTTGGAGTGGGAGAAAATATTTGCAAATGATGCGACTAATAAGGGGTTAATATCCAAAATACATAAACGTTCATACAGCTCAATACCAAAAAGACAAACAACCCAATCAAAAAATGGGCAGAAGACCCAAATAGACATTTTTCCAAATAAGACATACAGATGGCCAACAGGCACAAGAAAAGATGCTCAACATTGCTAATTATTAAAGAAATGCAAATGAAAACCACAATGAGGTATCATCTCACACTGGTCAGAATGGCTATTACCAAAAAGTCTACAAATAATAAATGTTGGAGAAAAGGGAATCCTAAACTGTTGGAGAAAATGTAAATTGGTACAGCCACTATGGAAAGCAGTATAGAGATTCCTTAAAAAACTAAAAATAGAGCTACCATACGATCCAGCAATTCCAATCCTGGCATATATCCAGAAAAGATGAAAACTCTAATTTGAAAACATATATGCACCCCAATGTTCATAGCAGCATTATTTACAATAGCCAAGATGTGGATACAACCCAAGTACCCATCAATAGACGATTGGTTCAAGAAGATGTGGTATATGTACACAATGGAATATTACTCAGCCGTTAAAAAGAATGAAATATTGCCATTTGCAACGACATGATGGACCTGAAGAGTATTATGCTTAGTGAAATAAGTCAGGCAAAGACAAATACTGTATGTTATCACAGGTGGAATCTAAAAAATAAAACAAACTATTGAATATAACAAAAAAGAAACAGACTCACAGATATAGAGAAAAAATCAGTGGGGAAAGGGAAGGAGGGAGGGGCAAGACAGGGGTAGAGGCTTAAGAGGTACAAACTATTGTGTATAAAATAAACATGCTACAAGGATATATTCCACAGCACAGGGAACAGAGCCAATATTTTACAATAAATATATGTGGCGTATAATCTATAAAAATTTTGAATTACTATGCTGTACACCTGATACTAATATAATATTTTAAATCAACTATGCTTCAATAAAAAATAAATAATTTAAATAAAAACAGAAAACAAACCTTATATCTTCACTTTGTAGTATCCTGATGAAGCAAAATACTTCCAATGAATCACATTCTAATATACTTGAAATTATTATATGAAATCTGAATACTATAAATGCTTTAAAGCATATTTTAAAAGAGCATCTGAAATATAATAGCTGCTTTTGTATAAAAAAATTTTAAAAATCAACTAGTTGTATTACGCTGAGTAAAATTAACAAATCAGTATAAACTGTGTTTGGTTAAAAACATACTATCGGATTGGACAACAGCAGTAAGCATACTTCTCATTTTGGATTATACATTAGTAGTTTCTGATATATATCAATATACCTATTTCTAGAGATATAGATCTATATATTTCTATGTATCACTTATCTATTTGCCAATCTATATATTAGTAGTTATTAATATAGCAATCAACCTTAACATCTTGTGATTTTTAGACTGGTTGGCTTTGTAACAATGCCTCTGAATCACACCTCTGATAAACTGTTATGATCAGCATACTATTCAAAGCAAAAACCTGCAGAATCAAATACATATAAGTGACACTTCAAACTTAAACACTTTTAACCCTCTCCTCCATTTAATCTGTATTTATGTAGCTCAGTCAGCTGCCTCAAGTCCCTTAATTTGGGGTAAGGAGGGGTGGTTGCTTATGAGTAAGTTACTTGTAATCATTCATGTGTAACATTTAAAACCTGAACTTTTTACAAGTAAAATAGAAATGCAAAGTTTTTCTATGCTAATTTTGTTTTCCTAAAAAATTTTAAGTGTTTCTCTCCATACATAAACCTGCTTGCAAAAGTGTATATATTGTCATTTCTCTACTTTGACTCTATCTGTGAAAATTACAACGATTTAAAGCCATGTTTCAAATCCAAGAACTTTAGGAATGTAGACCAAGAAAAGTGTACTATAACGGTAATAGTAAAATAAGATTTTTTTTTCAATTTTAATGAAAGATTTCAGAGTAGTCTGCAAGATTCCATGATTGTGAAGCTACACATATTTGCCTTAGGCAAAACAAAAAAATATATTAATAGTTTATTAAGTATCTACTTAATCAAAAGTTTAATTATCATTAGAAATTATTTTTCAATCTATAAAACATTAGATATTTTATCTAAAAAAATTGAGCAAAAATTTTTTGCAAATAAACTAATTCCTTTGCCCACAGCCAATTGCACCCACTAAACACTTTATAAGTAATCCTTTTTATGTAGCCATGTGGCATATTCATTTGACACTCAAATATCAAATAAAAATGGAACACACGAGTAATATTTTTTAAAAGATTTGAACTGTTATTTGATGAAATAATTACTCAAAGAGCAAGTTTTAAGAACTTTTATAATGAATTCATTTTTTAAAGCATCTGGTTATCTTTCTGATTAAAAACGCAATGCCAATTATATTTTATAGGTAGCAATTTCTTTTTATAGTCTAAAAATTGGATCATAAAAGGAAAACAACTGTGGTTGGAATATTTTTTACGTCTTTTGAGGAATATAATGAGATCTGAGGCACTAACTGCGTGTTCAAATTAAAGACAAAACCACATTACTGAGTTTAATTATCTTTGGACGCCATCTTTGGCTGAAGTTGCTTCCACAAAGGACAGAGTTTCATACACAATCACTACTTCTATCATGAGTGTAGGTAAAGACTACTGTGATTTAAAAAAAAAGATAGCAGTTATAAAAAAATTTACCACATCCAAGTAAATATTAAGGTTTGATATAGTATAGTAGAATAGTTATTTTTTTCTGTAATTTTATAGACAGAACCCACATTTTCTTCCAGCATTATTAGTCTGTATAATGAGTGCTTTAATCAAAATCAGTATGTATAAACTATAATTTTAAAATATCATATATATTCTCAAGTGCTTTAAACCACTATTTTCCACCTAAATCAACTAGATATTCAGGATCCTAAAATGAAGAGTAATATTTTTCGTAAATATTATCAGAAAAACACCAAGGCTAGTCTAGATATATCAGATTCAAATGCAGAGTGAGGGTCAGAGAATTATCAGAGGACTGAAAAAATATAGAAGTGAACATTTAACTTATAAATGGTTTTTAAAAGAGGATTGTAGTAGGCTAAATAATGGCCACCAAAAGATATCAGGTCCCAATCTCTGGAACCTGTATATGTTACCTTAAGTGTAAACTTTTTGCAGATGTGATTAAGCTAAGGCCTTTGAGATGAGATTTCCTGTGTTACCTTAGGTGGGCCCTAAATGCCATCGCAAGTGACCTTTTAAGAGAGAGGTAGAGGGAGATGGAGCAAAGGGCCATGAGCCAAGGAAGACAACTCCAGAAACCGGAAAAGGCGAGGAATGTATTTTCTCCTAGAGCCTCTAGAAGGAGCATGGCCCTGCGACCTTGATTTCAGCCCAGTGACTTGACTACATAAAATTTTAAACTTATTTATGCCAAAAATAAAATTCAAACTGTTACTATTGTTTTGTTACAGATATAACATAGGACTAATAATATATATAATAACAAATAACTAACAAATTACTAACACCCTAGATTATAGCAAGGCTATCTCTAAAATGAGAAATTCAAGGGACCATATAATACACACGTATATTTAATGTTTAAACTGAAAAGCAATCAAATAAAAGTGAGCTGATATATTTTTCCCCTAAATTGACAAAAAGCCAAAACCCTATTTATTTTTTTTCAGTTTAAAGGAGGGTGTGATAAATTAAGCACTAGCATAGTCTTCCTGCAGGAGAAACTGTACCATCCTAGAAAACGGCTTGATATGTATATATGTATAAGAACTAAAACTATGTATTGTATTTGACCCTGTAATTTAACTACTAAAAATTAGTCTTTGGGAAGTCATCAGAATGAGTTATTTATGGAAGTGCTTTTTTCAGCAGAAAATGGTTGAAAACAATGAAAATATTTAATAATCGGAGAACAGATTACTACAAAATGATACAGTACAATATGATGCTATGATTACATAGCATGATTTTTAAGTATAATTAATGACGTCAGAAATGCTTTTAGTGGTAGAATTTGGTGAAATATGAATTTTGAAGAAAAAAACTAAAATATCAAACTGCACACAGTGTATGAAAAAAATTGTGGCAAGTAAAACAAACCAACAAAATAGTATGAGAATGTTTATTTAAAAAGTAAACCTAGAAAGCCTTATTCTCAAATTTTAAGGTAATTAATTATGAGTATAGTTATATAAATGAATTAATTTTCTTATTTTTAACTTCTAGTGGTTCTACATTGAGGTTTTTTGGGCTTCAGAAAATTTAAATATAAGTATTTTAACTTTTCAGAAAAAAGTTATATAGCATTTGCTCAGATATCCACCATCAATGTTAAACCAACATTAGCATATTGATATATTTGTTCCTGATCTCTCCATTATATTTTAAATTTTAGAAAAATGAAAAAAGTAACAATATAAAAAACTAGCAAATCTCTCTCTCTCCTTCTGTTTTTAGAGTTAACTGACATCCCGAAGTTGGTGTAAATAACACTTGTATTTGGAAAAAAATTATCCCATTTTTAACCAAAATACATTTCAGTAACAAAACCCTTCAGTTAAGAAGAGCTCAGTCAATATAGAGTGATAAAAATTTCCAACATACAACAAAACATTTTGACTGGCCAGTAAAAAGAGGAAGAAGAGAAGGGAAATATCTGCAAGATATCAGCTGTTCTGCCTCCAAAATTCTTTGACTAAACTCTGTGAACCACCACACTC
The DNA here is from genome assembly GCF_028564815.1 of Eubalaena glacialis. Taxonomy (NCBI): domain Eukaryota; kingdom Metazoa; phylum Chordata; class Mammalia; order Artiodactyla; family Balaenidae; genus Eubalaena; species Eubalaena glacialis. Next base: position 48,386,663 of record NC_083723.1, read on the forward strand.
ATGACCACTACATCCACCGCCACCAAAACTACTCCCACCAGGTAGCTGTCCAGAAGAGAGTGCTGCTGTTCAGGCAGCATGAGTCTTAGAAGAACTGAAAACTACAGATGCTGATCAACTCAGTGTTTAGAAGGTAAAATATGTGTTGAGTTTAAATTATTTCCTCAAAGCATGATTTATGTTCTGGATTGCATCAGCACAAATTGACTAGGCTCTTTTTATCGTTGAAAAATAATGATGCACTGAACTACTTTCTGCTTTGTGTTGGGCAGAATAAAGCAGTCATTCCCTTGTCACCCACCATCCAATAGATAGATAGATAGATAGATACCATACATACTGCCTGCCTTTATCACTTCAAGATAGAAACTGGAATTTGTGGTCTCTTTTCTGGTAATGACAGACGTGACTAACTCTTAAGGCATATAATTAACCTTAGTTTTCTCATGTACATTTTTTCCCACCAATCCTCTGCTTTCACTTCAAATATTGTCTAGCGTGTCCTTTAAAAAGGCTGTTAATATTTTATCTGAGGGAAAATTACTGAAAGAAAATTAAAAAGTACTTCAAGTTCTTGACCACACCATTCTGACAAATGAAGACGCGCGAATGCTTTCTGCAGCACTCATGCATATGTGTGGCATGCTCCAGCAAGCAAACACTTCACAGCAACAAAAGGGAACCATGAAGAGTATACCCTTTGGCTGGGAGATTGTGGCATGTGGTCAAGAAAATATTTTACCGTAAACTGAATACTCGTCTTTCTTGAGAGTCAGCAGATATGCACTGAGGTTCCTCTAAGAATTTGTCTCTACTTATTCGGCCCAAAGATAAAAACTGCATTCTTTGGCCCAGTTATCTATAAGAGTTAACGTGTTTTTTCAGACACGTTTCAATAAACAGCATGTCAATGACTGTTTATAGTGCTAAAAGGTTTTCTTTAGGCATACCACCTAAAAAACGCCACTCTTTGATGTCTTCTTTTTTTTTTTAAATTACACAGTGTGTGTTGGGAGGATCTCCATCTAGGAGACACAACAAAAAGGCTCTTTAAGCCCTTTAATAGCTCAGTGTTCCCACTGTAAGGGAGTGTAGGGCTTCAAGGAACAAAAAAAGAACTGCTCCTCAGAGTGACTGGTCCTTCTCTGGTGGCATGATTTGGGTCAGAGCAAGGCCACATTTGGCGGAACATCTGTGATCCAAGCTCTAACCTCATGTGGAACAGGAAACCTGGGTGTGTCCATACTTGGCAAACCAGTGCAATAGTTCATGCAGCTCAGTTTCTTCCCCTCCCTGTTTCAGAGGAATAAAGTGCTTCTCTCTACCTTGCTGGATGCCAAAGGGAGTCATGTTCCCAAAGCCCACCTCCCCCAATCCTTCAGCCCCTGTACTTGAAGACTGCCCAGGATCTAGAGAGTATCTGAAAGGGCCATTCTTCAAATCCATACTTCCTCTTTTATTAACCCTCTACTGAAACTCTTTTCAATTAACCTACAGCAGGGGAGTATTTGTTCTTAGAATAGCAATTAAGACCAAGCTGGAAAAGGAATTTAGTAAGAAAAGGACTTGCGTTGGACACAGTCCAAATTGTTTTTAACTTCTTTTTGCCAACATATGCAGGTACAATCAACTCATCCAGGTCTCCTCTTCCCCATGGTAGCAGGTTAAGATATTTTTTCAGACACACAGATTCAGTAAATAGTATAACTATTGATGATAGTGCTAAAAAGTTATTCTTTAAGAATACCACCAAAATCTTTTTTATTAGAGATAAAATACTCCATGATACTTAAAGAGACATGATTCCAGTTCTGATGTACTGTAATGCATGGAATTAGTGGTGAATTAGAGTCTAGTTCCAACTCTTACTAAACGTGGTCTTAGGCAAGTCACATAATCTGAGTTTTCTTTTGGTTTCCTTTTTTTTCATTAGTCAAATGTCCTTCTACCTTATAAAGCTATTTTAGAAGTCAAGTGCGATAATAAATATAGAAATGATTTGTATAAAATAAAGTAGGTTATGCTTGCGTAATGCTCTCAGGGAGGAAAAACGGCTACATCCATGTTTTTTGACTCTGTGACTGGTTTTTTTTCTAACTGACCATACTCAAACAAACATAAAGATTATTATCCCATTTCAAGAAACTTGATTTTTTTTCCTGCCTAATCGAAGATTATAGACTTCAAAAGTCCTTACACATCCTCTTGCAAAAAGAGAATTCTTATGATCAGTTACTGGCTGGATATATACATACTATTCTGGTGTGATTTTTAGTGAAAAAAAAATAGTGTGTGGAAGCCTATAATTAAGCATAAAAGGCAATTTCTTATGTATCATTTTAGTTACTTAAAAATATACAAAAATTTACATTTTTATACTTTTTTGGGTCTCTGGATTAAAAACAAACAAACAAAATAAAGCAACATTATTTAACTGTTTAATTGCTTCCATTTTGTTTGGGAAACTTAACCTCAGTTTAACCTTTGTGGCTACTGTGCAAGTCAAAATCAAATGACTTAGACGATCTCAGCCCCAGAATAATAAACTCTTTGGGGGCTTTAAGCCTCTTTACCTTTAACAGGGGGAACTGAGCAGTCTTCAACTTGTTTGTGTTCGTTGATTGATAATGAACAGTTTCTCTGTCCACATCTGTGTAAGACTATGTGAGGTCCGCTTTAGCCTGCTGGGAGTTGAGTGGAGGGAGAAGCAATCACAGTGGGTTTAAAAAATCGTTCTAAAGATGACATTTGGGAGGCAAATATTTTGGCCCTACGCCAATGTTTTTTTTTTTTTTTCTAACTCTAAAACAAGCTTGGCACTTTACATTTTCATTTTAATCTGTTTTCACAATTCAATATAAGTTGACAGTCCACTATTCCTTAAATAAAGGAAACTTTCTTCAAGTGGCTACTTTACCAATAGATTATCTAAAAAATATATATAATGAAGGAAAAATTCCAGAGTTACAGTATTTTATTCTGATTTCATCACTTGCTACAAAACCCATTAGGAATCAACTCTCATCAGTTATGGAATATTTAATTTTTACTTTTGTTTTCTGTTCAATTTGGCAACAATGCCCATGTCTAGCAGGTAGGTAATCTCCTGAAGAGTTAACTATTTCTTATTAAATAGAGATGAGATAGTAGTGATAAAATTCATAAAGCTTACTCTTCCTATAGGGTTTTTCTTACCATAAGAACTTCACAGTATAAATAGGTTTAAATATAACCCATGCCTTTTAAAGCATGTATGCAACAAGAGAAATTTTGTCAAAACTCAACATAGTATAGCTTTGATAACACTATTGATTTCTTTATTCTGTGCAACTGGCTACCTTTAATCCTATCAGTGTTATGGTGTTATGGGTTTTCAGGAACATTGGTTAAAACGAAAAGTATCATTTGCTGATCCAAGGTGCTATGCTTTGGTAAATGATCAGGAGAGCAGCTGGGTTGGGATTTCTGACTGAGAAACAGCAGGTTAGAAGCCAGGAGGACTGATTTACATGATTGGGAGCCAAAAGTCTGCTTCCAAGTGGATAGGAGGACTTGAAGCCAGTGCACATGGTCAGAAGAACTGCTTCCAGGATAAGCTGTGTATTCTCATTTATCCTTAAGTGCGGACAGTTATGCTTAATTGAAGACAGAGAGACCATTTTCAAGCTAGAAGGCTGACTCAAGTAAACTATATCTCTTTACAGCTTGAAAGGCTATCCATGGAGCAGAGTTCCCACAGAAACCATGCTACATGGCTAGTGACCGTGACCCAGTACTCTTTACACAGAACTTATTATTACATGACTCATCCAGCCTCACCACATACTGGGCTTCCCCTGAGCAACAAAAGCAGTTTTATCCTCAGATCAACTGTTAGGATTTCCTGGGTCTCTGAATCTACAGGCTTCCTGTAAGAATGAGGAGCTCTCTAACCTAGAACAGCAAGAGAACCTAAAACAACAAGAGAACACAGGCTTTTCTTCCCACTCGAAGTAGCTGCTCTACTTATATAAGAGGGTTAATAAAACCAAGAACGTGATTCCATGTCCACAAACCCAAATAAACCAATTGCAGAGAACATATCCTATACCTATTCCTAGTACTGAGACTAGAGAAATTTATTTTTAGGGTCCTGAGAAATTTGATGTCACACATTCTTACAATAAATAAAGCCACAAGAATCATATGGTTTTTAAAAATAATATTCTATGATTCAGGAAAAGTTAATAGGAGGTCAAAATGATGTGCAACTCTTTGAATATGCAGATCAATAAAAGAAAAAAAAGGACTCTTCTTGAGTATGTGTTAGAGTGGACGGAAAGCAAATGCTACACACAATCCTCTTCCCTGAATGTCATTTTTCTCTGGAGAAATGTTGGTAAGTATTGACCAAGAATAAGATCAGTCTTAGACCACTTGACTGTTACCAGGTGGGCAGTGATTCTGTGGTGCTGCTAAAATGTAGTATCACATAATTTAAAAGTCAGCCATGCAAGATAGGCTTCATAATCATTTATGAGAGACGAAAGATGGAAAAGCCATTCATACTCAAATACAAGAATACTAACCTCCATAGAAAGGCAAACCACAGGATAACACAGGAGGAATAAGATTTCCTTTCCAGATGTGATACTGAGTCTGCTGCAGCATATACAATAAAATGGGGTATACATGTAAGATCTGTTGTTGAAAGTGAAGTCTACTTCATAAGTTATGAACCTGTCAGAAATATTACTGTTTACTAAGACATTTCCGTAATTCTCAAAAAATATTTATCATTTATGAAAACCAAATTTCCCTGTACATATATATTTAGAAAAACAAGTTTTCACCTGTAGAGTAATTCAGGATGACATACAAACATTAAGAGCCTCTGTTATACAGTGAAGAATCAAGATATATTGGATGATATAATATAAAATACATTATTTTACTCTCCTATTCATTTACATAAAGTGCATTATATAAACTCATTAATTTAAAATGTTAAAAGCGTGAACTTAGGTAAAGTTGAATAAAAGAGCCTTACTCTGAAAGCTTTAGTAAATATTTCCTTTGTGCTTAAGTAACAAAATTATGCTTTCTACAGAGGTCAATGTTCTTCTGAATGCAAGTTCTGATAAAGAGTATTACATGACTTTTTATAATATTAATTAAATCACACAGTAAATATTTACTGAGCACCTACTGTGAGGGGGGTTGGAGATACAAGTGTAGCAAGACAGATTTAGTCCCAGCCCTCACAGAGTTTCTAGTCTAGTGGAAAGAAAGTTCAAAAGACAAAGTCTATGATAATAGTTGCGAAGTGTCTGTTAGATTAAGTGAAATAGCTATCACTTATTTTCAACTTTAATGAGATCAGTTACATAGAGATAAAAAGTATGCAGAATAGATATAGATATATAATTTATGTGTTATATATGTATGTATATTATACATTATAGTTAGATATAGATGTGTAATGTGTTATTACACATGTATGGATTATATATGCTTTACATATTAATACATGTATGTATACATCTACATATATATGTGGATATTTATCTGTGAAAGGAAGAAGAGAAAAAGGGGAGAAGCAGCTAGTGAGGAGGGTGGGAAGAGAGAAGTTTTAGGTGGAAGACATCTTATTGAAAAATCATGGTAAGAATTATCTAGTATAGAAGTAAGAGCTGAAGCTACAGGAGTGAAGAAATAAGACAGAGTGAGAGCTCCAAGAAGGAAATAGAGAATGAGGTCCAGAACACAAGTGGGACAGGAGGAAGAAAACATATTCTGCTGTATTGAGAGAGAATACAAAAATTATAAGTGATGAGACAGCTACATTTATTCATCAGGTGGCAAAAGTTGGGATAGTTCTCATTTGGTGGTTATTTTCTCCATTGCAACTGGTGACTAAGTTATCTCTCAGAGGGCGGGATGGAGGAAGGGAAGGCTGAAAGTGAGAAAGATAAATATATCTTGACATGATTGCTGTGGAAAACTTCAGAGAGAGGTGATGAGGAAGACTAAGAATCACTGGCCTGCGTCAGGGCCCGGTTGGTGCTCGTCATCATGAATGTGTACCTTTAAATAAATTTCACTCTTTTGTCATTTTTCTCTAGTACTTCTGGTGGAAGCATGAAGATGACAGGTGATACAAATGATCCAAGAAAGATGCAAAGAAGTTCAGTTGGCCTGCAGAAGTGATGCATTACGATACTAAACTCTAAACTAAACAAGGAAGATTGTAAAGAAATGAAAAAAGTGATAACAATTGAGAAACATCAGGCTATTGGATGTGTGGATGAGACGAATAACTGAACTGCTTTACTGGGAATAGCTGAATGAGAGTGCCAAAGGAAGGAGGCTGTGATAGATTGAGTTGCCTCAATCTTTTATTCCAAACCCCTCATGGTGATGACAAGGCACAGATGTGACTATTAGATTTAGTCACTGAGGTTGAGTCAAGTGGAGATGAGACCAAGGAAATGAGAGGGCAGGTTGTCAGCTGAGTAAAAATAAAGACACTGAATTTGCATAAGAAAGCAATAACATCTGGATAGGGAAAAAAACACTTGAGTTGGGTCCTGAAGTTTTCAGCAAATAACAAGAAATGATTTGAAGATCTGTGAAACTAAGTAGGATGAAAAATGAAGGGAGATAGAGCTGAGTGCATAGCCTAAAAGTAGATGGGCTTTTACCTAAGAGTTGAGGTGCAATGGCTTAGGGACTTCTTTGAGAATTGAAATCAGAGGACAACGAACCGTAACACTCCAAAGTGAATTTTAAATAACATGACATTCATGAAAATCCTTACTCCTAGATATCTCTTCTTCACGATTTTTACACATTTTTATTTACTTTGACAATTGCAAAGTGCACACATTTTAAGTGCCAGGTGACAAATCTTTACATACCATGTAACCACCACCCAGTCAAGATAGAAAAGATCACCAACACCCCAGAAGCTTGTCTTCTGCTCCCTCCTAGTCATTACACATCCATCTGAACAGGTAATTACTAATTAGGCTCTTATCATCATGGATTAGCTTTACCTATTTTGCATGCCACTATCAACAGCTTGGCCATGTCTGTTGGCCTACATATGTGTACCAAAGACATTTATAAGAGGTTCATGACAGCACTATGTCTAATAGCCTTCTTCAAATTTTAATGAAGTAAAATTTGGCAAGTAGTTCATCTATGAAGCTTGTGTGTTTTGTCGAGTTCTATTTTTGATAGCTGGAGACAAAGTCCAAGTGAAAGATAGAATTAAGATGAGGTTCCAAAGCTTTAACTTGAAAGTAGATAACCATCATGGAATGAAGTACCCGGGAACATTAAGAATCTGGCTTGAGCAGGCCTTGGCTCGAAAGTGAAAAATAATATAACAAATAGAAATAACAGTGAAAATTTTTGAACACTGATCATAATAAAAACAGTCTTTTAATACCTGCGTATATACTACCTCGTCACAAACATTCTGTATGATTGGTATTCGTTTACCCCATGTTATAGACGACTATACCGAGGCATAAGGAAGTGAAATTGTGGTAAGTTTGTGCCCGTCTCCACGTAGGTTTTCCACTCAGGCTGTCTGCACTCAAAGGTAACTCTCTCTCAAGGCCAGTCCTTCCACACTGAGCCTTGACCCTCTCACAAAGACTGTAGACTTCCAACCAGAAATGTACGAGAACACATCTGCTACACCACAGCAACTCTGTTGAAACCTGAAACCTGAAGAATTATTCAAATTTATAGTCTTTGGTGAATATCTTTGGAGTCTACATTCTCCTTTTTCTTTGGTCTAACCTAGAAAACTTCAGAGGTTGATCTCCCCTGTGTCCTTGTTGTATTTCCATTGATTGCAAAACTCCTATGATTTTATTCTGAGTTCATGTTCATCATCAGTCTCATTAGGAGAACTGATACTGCTAATGAGAAAAGGAAAGATGGCATAGAGATTAGTAGCTATACCCTTTCAAAAATAAGAACAGAAAATTCTGCAACACTGCACTGATGTTTTCTGATCCTTTGAACAATTGCCAACTGGTAAGATAGGCAAGACTTCAAATTGTAATGTCTCTTTTTTTATTGTGATGACAGATGAATCCATTCTGCTTCTATCACTTTTTATTCAACTTTATTGAGTATCTAGAAATTTATAATCCTTTCCCAAAGCACAAGAATAAAATGCAACATGCAATTAGCATTTGGAGTTTTTAGAACACGATGTGGGTGATGGGGGTGACGATGATGTGATGATAGCAACATCACATCCAGACTTAAGCCTCTGTATGGTTGGTTTTGCACATGTGCAGTCCCATTATTTATAAATATATATACAAAATGTAAAGAAAAAACTACAAAAGTGACTTTCTTTGACAAGAAATGACATGCTAAGGTTAACTTGAAGAATATTGCTTTGTCATATTTAGGACTCAATAAATGGTACCGTGAATTTGTAAAATGAAGTTATTTCATGTGGCTACCCTATATGTTTTATAATACTAAAAGTTATATCATTATCTGAAAGTAATGATTTATCTTTAACTCTTTTATTTTTGAATGATGAAATATACTCTTAAAGCCCTGTTAAAATTCATTATAATTGATCACTGCTCTGAGACCTACGCATCCTTTGGACATTTTTGAACCTATGATTTCCATCATGATTTTATCTAAAAAGTAGTTTTTAAAGGCAAATAAGGAAAACAAAAGCCTAGTGAATGTAAGCATCTGTTTGAAAGTACTCTAGTTAACTACAGTAATAAAAATGACGAGAGGTACTGGGTTTGTGGAACAAAGGGAGCCTACCACACACTCGAGAGCAGCCACGAAGGGGTTACTGTTTAGCATATTGTACAATGGAATGGAAAATACACACTGGCTCTCAAGTTCAAAGGGCTGGAGGGAATTTTGCTAACTTTATCCCCTTTAGTCACAAACTGTGAGATGGCATACGGTTAACATCCTTTTTTCGGTGTTATTTTTAAACTTGTTTATGAGACATAAATAAAAATATTCTGAACCCTATAATGACTTTTCTCCCTGAATGGAAACTCCTCTGGTTGTGATGGGCCAGGGAGCACCTCTCCCAATTTGCCTGACAATTTTTCTCTTCACTGGAGAAGCAGGAATGGATGCTGGAGAAACCAAAATCAAAAAGGGTAATACGTTATATTCTCGCTCTTCTCGTTTCCCCTCTGAGTTTTCCCATGGCATAGGTATTCCAGACATAGAGAGCTAACATAGTTGAAAGGGAGATTTAGAAAGCTGTCAAAATCATTTGGGGAAAGAGAGTGTCTCCACAGTTTTCCATGAATCAAATGATAACAAGGGAATATCATTTTCTGACTAACTTAATTTCTGACTCTGTAACAGCTAGAGGTTTGGTTTTCCTAAATCACACAAGACTTTTTTTAAGGAAAAAAAAAAGGCAAAGGAAGTAATAAATGTCAAACACTCATCAAAAACAGGCTGGGCACTTTAATTTTTTTAAATTTTATTTTAGTCTCGACTGGAGTTCTTTGAACTTGTAACAAGTAACCCATCTGCAGTTCAAATCTACTGTAAAGCTGGTTTGCCATGCTACCTGTTTTAAAACTTACACCTTTCCCCCCAGGACATTAGGAAACTGGGGCCAGCCATAATACATTCTGAAATATAGACCTCAGTTCTCTTTAATTTTCCTCAGTATGTATTTAGAATTTCATACAATGTAATCAGGTAACATTTAAAGTATTAAGATGCATAAACATGTGGGCACTGGCATAACACTCAAGTCATTTGTTTTAGGACAAGAATGTGTACCTGCTCTGAAACAGTAATCCACACAGGGGATGGCCAGGGCCTCCCAGTAGAAATTAGACAGGGCCTGCTGTGATTTTCCCTAATCTGATTCATCAGCAGTGTGTGCATTGGCTCTCCATAAATGAAACTGAAAAGCAATAAAGACCCCAAACAAAATTTTATAAAGACACATTTTTGCTAGCGCTTAATCACGGCAAAAATTGGTGTGTTTATATTCATAAACATAAAGAGCATGGTTTGGATAGAATAAATGTCACTACTCAAATAACTTAATAAACCAGTGAAAGAAAAACATGTGGACCAAAATCAGATAAAATATGATGAAAATTTCTTGTCCTATTTTAGACATGTTAAATAGAATGGTATTTCACTTCTTGTGTTCATAACTTTCCTGTGATAATTTAAAAGCAGTTGCAAATACTCATACTTTATCTGATATGAGAGAGAACCACTTCTCACTTTAAAGCTCTGAGATCAAGTCTTTATGTTCAATGTTTTGTTCTCTGCCTTTCTTCGGACACCACTTTCTTATGTAACATCAGAGTATGACAGGTTCCACCTCCTTCATCATGTAGACTCACATCCAGCACTTCATTTACTTACTTTGTTCTTTCCTAAGGGGTCAGTCGATGGATGAGAACTTCAGGTTTCCTTAAGAACTAGTCTTCTAGTTATAAGCTCTTATTTCCAAAGGTCACATGCTGCCCTTGCTTAGTTGTGATTACTTTATTAAATTCACCTCAATTCCTGTGTACAATGGGTATTCATAGATGGATGAATGTTTAGTAATGTGCGGTTTCTACTGAACTCTTGAGGAACTCTTTTCCACTATGTAAAAGTTCAGAGGAAAGAGAAAATGTGATATGGAAATCCCCAGAAAGAGTTATATGCTGTATTTTGAGAAGATAATTCTACCCTTTTCAATATAATTCTTTCAACCTTGTGGAAAAAGAAACAAACAAAAAAAAAACAGAGACAATCCACGCTTGGTTTCTGTAGGATTTTACATATTTTTAGACTGGTAGAAATAATCTCTCCTGTTTCATTTTTCTTACCATCTGATATTTGAATAATAATATTTTAAATACTTCTGGTGACAATGAATATTTGCCTAGTGTGCTTTTCACAGAGCCCAAGAAACAGTCTGCCAATATTTATTTATTAATCAGTGCTACTTTACTGCTCCAAGAGACAATGAATAAATGGTGCACGCAAAATTACAACCTAGGAATCCTCACTTCTAGTCATAAATTCCAACCACAAAACCTCATTCTTCTTTTTTAAGGTATTGCTACAGGAAACTAGTCTTATTCCAAAGGCAAAACTCTAGGGATTATCTAAACCAGAAGGGATGATTATTTTTTTCTTTTCTGAGCTGTGGCTTTGCCATCTGTTATATTTCCCTTGTTGCCCAGAATTGGTTTCTATGACCAAGAAACTAAAGTTCTGGCAAAGAAATAGGATATCTTATGATGATCTGACATTTTAGAGACCAGTATGTTTAAACAACTTCAATTTTGAGATACCTGTATTTTATATATTTTCATATATTTTCATATAAATTAGTTTTTCCAAGAAGATTAAAATAAAGCATTGGAACATTTAAAAACCACATTGTATTTTCAACTAATCAATGATGATTATCAACAACTTTTTTCACTCAGTTTATACCACAGAAGATAGGTTATGCAGAATACTATTTTCCTATTAATTCTAGGTAGCTTGTATAATTTTTTGAGACAGTTTATTTCTTATGTCCTTTATCTGGATACCAGTATCAGGATAAATTACCACCAAGGAGATGAGTAAATTTTCTACTCTACCTCACTCACTCTGAGAACGGAAATTGGTTCTCTAAAGCCTTGCAGGATTGACTTCTCAGGTGAAAGATACTTAAGTTATATATATTTGTTTATGTGTGTTGCTGGGAGGGGTGGGGAAGGATCTGGTGAAGGGCTTGGGGAAAGTGTGACCTGAGTATGCTGCTGAGAAAAAAAAAAGAACATGAAAATGAACATTATTTAATTTTCCTACAATAAATCCTAGGTACTTATTTTAGAAAAGAAAACAGAAATATTTATGGTGCTGAGAAAGAAGTAGAATCTTTCCTTGCTAAGATCAATTGTTACCCAAGAGGAGATACAGATGCCATAAATTAGTTAGTTTAGTTAGGAGAAGACATTAGTTATGAGAAGACATTAAAGGAAGATGCAAGCAAAGAACTGGGAGATTAGCCCAGTAAAATAGGAAGTGGAACACTTGGAAGTATACTATGCCATAAATCTAGGGCAAGGCCTCCTGCTGTTTCTGGTGGAAAGGCAGTGGTTTAGAGCAAGGGCCCCTGAGGATACCAGCAAGAGTTCTTGATGCTCTATGTCATTATCGGCCTAAATTTTTTTCAAAGACATTTTCTATATTTCATTGCATCTACAGCAAACAGAATGGTGCCTAAGATTTTGCTCTTAGTCAGTAAATACATGTTAAGTGAACACGTGAATTAAAAAATGAATGAATGGGGCTTCCCTGGTGGCGCAGTGGTTAAGAATCTTCCTGCCAATGCAGGGGACACGGGTTCGAGCCCTGGTCTGGGAAGATCCCACATGCCGCGGAGCAACTAAGCCCGTGAGCCACAACTACTGAGCCTGCGCGTCTGGAGCCTGTGCTCCGCAACGGGAGAGGCCGCGACAGTGAGAGGCCCGCGCACCGCGATGAAGAGTGGCCCCTGCTTGCCGCAACTAGAGAAAGCCCTCACACAGAAACGAAGACCCAACACAGCCAAAAATAAATTAAAAAAAAAAAAAAAAAGAATGAATGAATAAAATGATATGAGAATGACTGAAACTTTTAAACCAAGCATATGGTTAAGAGCTTTTGTGGGGGAGCAATATAAATAAAATATCACTTTCTCCATAATAACAATAATACTCACATATGTTTAATAAATAATCTGTACTAGACACTATAATGGGTACAGCAAGATACTACTAATACTACTTATAACTCTCACAGTCATTCATTAAACTGAATACTGTTACCTTCTTTTAACAGAGGAGATCTTCTTTTCACAGATATACAGGGTCCTTTGAACTAACAACGTCTATAAAAGCAAGTTTATATGTTTTTGGCCTTGTCTGTGAGGACTTTGTACACTTACATCTCTAAGTTTAACCCTACTTTGATCACATTACTGTTTTACATCAATTATGAAACCAGAGCAAGTATACCTTTTACATAACGGCCATCACACCTCTCAGGATTGCTATATTTTCAATGCATAATCATACTAATGTATGTATTCAATAAAACATATTCAACATTTTGAAAAGATGGTAACTCTTCTACATTAGATTACTTCCCATAAGAGGAAGAGTTAAGGAAATCTATATCCATGTCCATAACTATAGTTATACCTATAAATTTATCTATAAGTATATGGGTGATGAAACAATGTTTTTACAAATATAACCAAAAGAAACATTCACATTTAAACCAATTTTTAATTCACCATTACTAGCCTGAATGTATGGCAAGCATCTAAATGCTTTTTTTTTTTTTTCGTGTTTATGTTCCATCAGCCTTACAGGTCAGATAAGTATTTCACAAAGTGTAGACTAAGAGCTTGTGGAAACTCTTCCAGAGTTTATTCAGAGTGTCAAGGTCAAGGTTACAGAGAGAGTAGATGTCTCATGGATGATCCATGGGAAGAGGAAAACATGTGTTTTATTTGTGGAGGAAGTGGAAGGGGTTGTCTTTAAGAGGCTGTAATGTTAGGTATAAACTAGAAATGTATAGGTCTTTTAAAATTTGGCTTAATTAAAAATAAATTATGGCAATTATATGCTTTAGCATATGGAAAGTTTTCATTTACTTATGGTATCTTTCCTTTTTATAAGCCCTTGTGCAATATATTTTCCCATGACTCAATTTTTAAAGAAATTCCCAAATTCTAAAATATATTTCTTTATACAGTTCTGTGATGGAATTTGGGCTCCTGTCTAATCTTGTGGACCACAGCCAGGCATATACAGGCAGCAGCACTGAAGGTCTGGAAGTCCTAGTCAGTCTCACTTGGAAAATACTGTAGGTAGTGCAGAGCACAAGGTCAGGAGTGCTTGCCTCAGAACTAGAAAATCCCCATCTTCTAGAACTTATATAATTTTAATGTTGGCAACAGGACACGTGCTATCTTTTTCTCAGCTTGTCTTTGCATTACTTTTCGTTTCCCTCATTGGGATATTTTATAGTGTATGTCCCTCTGTGTCTATGAAATGGGTTTTAACAGAAGTACCTAACACATAGTTTGTTATAGGATTAAATTACTATTAAATTATATATATTTATATATGAAACATTTGTAGCATGTCTGGTACACAGTCAATGCTGTATAAGTGCTTGCTGTTATCATTCTCTATCTTTCTCTCACTTGCTTGCTCACATGCACACATTGCCTTTAATAGCTATCTCTAGAAATGATGTTCCATACTCAATATTTCCTGTATCAGTTTGTACAGTATTTAAAAGCAGGAGATCTATCCTACATCTCTCCAGTGTTTATTAAAAAGGAAGTGCATATTAGATATACATGACAATCGTCATCATGACTCTTGATCCCAAACGGAAATAACACATCTCAATATGAATTGTACTAATAATTAGTGAACTTTTTCTTTAAAATGTCAGAACCGACAGTTGAATAATGGGAAAAAAATGTATTCTGGCATACCTGACACTGTTAAATGTAAAACACAGCATAAACTAATTTCTATTTAAGTGAAATTTGTAAACAAATTATGAAAGACTCAGCATTGTCACTGCTTCCATCAAAGAAAGACATGGATGTTTGATCCTCCATTACTGTTTATCACATTATTTTTTCTTTTTCTTGTATTCAGTCTTTATTTTTGTTTAATCAGATAATGAATATTTTACATGTTCATCAGTCTGTCTTCCTGCCAATACAAGTTTATAAATATCTTCTCATCTCCTCACATAGATGGAATACTTTAGAAAATTCAATGTGATCATTCCAGAATGTGTTAGGAGAGAATGTAAATATTTGAGGAAAATAAATAGTAACCTGAAGCAGACTACTTGGGGGGCCTACAACAATATGGGTAACTCTTTCCCTCGGTTCTTTTTAATTTTCCTGAATATTTATGTATTTTGCTTCTGGCTAAGCATGGCAGTAGAAGAGCCAAAATTCTATAAGAAAAATTACTCCTGTGGCTTTTTTTTCTGGCTCCTGTAACAGCAATAAATTCAGGGTTACCTGATATATTAAGATAACATATTTTTATTAGATTTCTAACCCAATTGTGGATCCATGTGGTTCAGATAAACTGCATTCATGTACACAGATCTGAGATGCTCATCGTATCCAAACTGATCTCTAGTGCAATGAAGCATTATTCATCCTGAGAATGAGCCACATCCATGTCTAAAAAACAAAATTTAGTTTTTAATTTGGAGGGGAGAGGGTTTGGGAGCTCTTTTCCAGTCTGCTTAAGCCAGGATACACTCCTTCTTCTAGATTTTTGCTTGGCTCTGCAGTAAAAATTAAGATGGCAAGTCACTGTCTCTGGTAAGTTGTCCTGGGTCACAGTATCTCAATGTTGACTAGTTTGTTCTCAGATTCTTATAAGAGTTGAAGTTGTCCAAACTTCTCGCCCACTTTTCTGAACCAGGTTTCTGGCATGGTCCCTATTTTGAGTTCCTGCCCCAGTCATCAGACTACCTGCCCCTTTCCCTAGCCACCTAAGGTTCTGCTGATGTCTGAACCCAATAGCACCTATTTCCAATCCCAGACTAGCCTACGTCATAGTTTAAGACTTCTACTTGAGTTTTGTTTCGAAGTTTTCAAAACTTCAAGTAAGGTTCAGAAAGTTAATGAACTACACCAGGAATGAGGGCTAATAAACAGTAAAGCTGAGTTTATAGTCACATCTAATCATATTGATTCCAAAGCTCATGCACATATTCTCTAAGCTATTGCTTTTGCTTTAGCTTGTGTCTCTTTTTTCTGTGAACACAAAAAGACAGTCTTCTGAACCTGATCCCAGAATGGAAACATGCAACCGTGGAGTGGCCCCTTAGACACTGTCTAATGCCTCATTGAAGAAGCAGTACTTAACATAAATTCATTGCAACTGTGTTCTGCTCTTTCCTTTGGGTATTCAAAGGGTTGGACTACTCTGTTAGGAAATAATGTGAATGAACAAGAACTAAATATTTACATTCTACTATGTCCACCAGGCCTGCCTGACTATTTGAAAATCTCCCTTTACATACCTCTGTCTGCACTACTCAGTTCAGCCTAGTAGACAAAACTAATAACAGGTCCCATCCTTGCCACCTCCCCAGTCACCTTGCCTCCCCAAACTCTGACCACTTTGCCTCCTCTAAACAAGCATTCTTGCTTAGATGAAGCCCACAATATGTTTTAGTGCATAAGTGACATAATTGATATATGGACTATATATAATAAACAGTAAAAACATTGCTACAAAATTATTAGGATCACAGCATGAATGATTTCTCTTCAATGCTGGACTAAGAATTTGGACAGACTTTAGTAAGAAATAAGGGTCCACTGACCACTTATGGATAGGTCAAAGTGGTGTTTTAGAAAACTTTTTCTACTAGTATCACAGTAGCAGAAAAAACAAGAGGCCACTTCAACATTAGAGAGTATAGGTGGGAATGGATATGAGAAAGTGACTTTGAAAATTAAACAGCTTTGGTGTGAATCTGTAACTATAGAATATGAATTCATTATCCTTTGGCAAATTTGGGGAATTTACATTTTTGAGTTAAAATTTAAAAAAAGAAAGACTTATGAGTCGTCTAGTGAGAAAAAGGTACTACCTAAAATTGCAATGAAAGTGGAGGCCAAATACAACTCAAAAAATGTAAAAACGTAATTGAAAAGAAACTTTCCTCCCACACAAATGGGAGGAAATTGCTCGAGCTGGTGAGCGAGAAAATAGGAATGATGAATTAGCTGAGGTTTGGTCACCGCAGGACTTGCTAGAACATTTCGAGAATGTTGTGAATGTTATATATAAGAGCTTATTAAGAATATTTACAACCTTATATATAAGCATTACCTAATCATTGATGTGTCTATCAAATCACAGTTACACGTTGTTTATCATACACATTGAAATAATAGAGATTATAAGTGAAATATAGACAAATTTATGAAAGTCACTTCATATTACATAATTTAATTTTCAATATATTGGGTAAAAATACCTGTCAAGTGAATTTCACCAATTTTAGAGAAGATATGACATCTTTTAAAATACTTACACATTTAAATATATCATTTTAAAAATATGTTTTCAAGACTCTCTTATCTCTATCCAACTTCCCTACAAATGTGCATGTGCACACAAAATGCACAGTTATCAACTTCAATGGGAGGAATCATTAATTTTATTTGTTAATTCTAAGAACCTAGTTCTTTTGCCTAACACTGGGTAAATTTGTTAGAATATAGTAATAAACTACATCCCTTACCTAATCCCAAAAAAGTATAAATATTGTTTGTAAGCAACAGTTCATGGGTCTTTAAAATTGGAACTTTCTCCTCTAAGCATCTCCTGATAGGAAGACCTATACTTAAAAATACATACACTTTTACTTGCAAGTCCTTAATAAACAATGAAGATATTATAATGTTACAATTAACAAGATGACCTTTATTTATTTATTTTTATTTAAGTATAGTTGATTTACAATAGTATATTAGTTTCAGGTGTACAGCAGAGTGATGCCGTATCTTTGCAGATTATACCCCATTACAGGTTGCAATTCCCTGTGCTATACAGTATATCCTTGTTGCTTAAACAAAATGATCTTCAGCTTTGTGACTGTGACTGCACAGAACAGTTTGAAAGTTAAAGCTAAGATAAAAGTGATTCAGTGGTCATTTAAATGTCTGAAATATTTAACAAAATCACCAAATATTCTTTAACATACACACATACAAACACACAGGTGGACTAGTTATCCAAATTAAATCAACATTTTTTTAAGTCATAGCCATGAAGTGCAAGTTGTAATTTTAAGGCAGAAAATGCTTTTTTCTTTTCTAAAACATATCATGTGCTTGTTAATATTTCTTATGGTTAACAGCCTGACTGGTGTGTTAATTTCTATTTTTGTTTGTAAACTGTTTGACTCTTTTATAGCAATACATATGCAAAATGCAAACTGTATCTGAACTGCATTGGGGCAGCTATAAAATTGAAAATGGTGATTATGTAACTCTATTACTTGGTTTCTATTTTCTTACCATTATTGAAGGGAATAATTGAATTAATTAGACATAAAAACTTCTATGCATTCAACTCAGCAGAGAACCAGGGCTTTTGGACACTCATTCCTTATTAGTATCCTGTTTATTTGGGGAGGCTGTATATTATTGTAATGTGGTCCTCTGGATATAGTACCTTTTCTTTATGGACATGGTGATTTGTCTGTAAGGTTTAAGTGATACCAGCCTACCCAACTGAGTGAAACAGAGTTTTTCCTTGAGAGATATGAATATCTATCTATCTATCTCTACCTATCATCTATCTGAAGATAGATGATATATGTATACATATATCATCTATCTATCTATCTATCTATTTATCTATCTATCTATATGCTCAGTATATATATATATGCTGAGACAGAGAACTCTGCTTTTCCCTTTGAGTCCCAAGCTAGGATGAGGCTGATTGCAATGTTTGCCCTCACACCTCCCACTTAGTGGAATACATGATCTTCAGTAGAGAAGTGAAGCCAAGATGAGCCCAGGTGAAAATGAAAGAGAAAGGCTCAGTATTTGACTGCCTGCTTCATTAAATCTGAGGCAAACCTCTATCCCTGTCCTTTCCAGTATTTTACCTCTTTCTTTAGGTTAAGTTGAATTCAGTTTCTGTAACTTTCATCCAAAGAGTTTCCTTGACTTTCTTAGCTAGAGAAGTCTTTCTCACTATCAGAGTTATGAACAACTGACAGCACTCTATTACTCTACCCTTTTGCTCCTCTCTAGATAGAATGTCAGAATGGAAGCAAAGGGGTTATTATTATAGGCTTAACCTAAATGTGTTCTGATTTACTTTAAAGAAAATCATTTGCAAAGTTTGCTCCTTTAACAAATATCAGATTACTCGAAATTCACCTCCAGCTAATCATGACCCATCAGTATATCCACACCACTCTTGAGAATTGCAACTCCAGCTCAAGAAAAACGAATGGTTCTAATTTGCTGCTCACACATATGGCTGATCAATGAGCAACCTCACAGTGACTCCTCTTGCTAACAAAATAAACCTTACTGTACAGCTAGTAGAAGGCTTTTCTTGCTCTTACTATTCTTTCCTTCCTTCCTCTCTCCCTCCCTCTCTCCCTTCCTTCCTCCTGTCCTTCCTTCTTTTCTCTCTCCTCTTGGAAACATTTTCTTCTTTCTTCTGGCATCCTGGATCAATAAATAGCCTGAAATTGTCAACTGGCTAAAAAAAGTACACACACACACACACACACACACACACACACATTCTGGATTATATGGCAATGCGTATCATCCCAGAACACTGTTCCTAATATATATTATTTGGTTTAATTGTTGGAGTTAAAATTCTAATTATTTGATACATACATTTTAAAACATATTTTAAGAAAACCTAAGAAGTGAAACATAATTTTGAAGTAGTTTATCCTTGGACACAATACTCATGTCATTAGTTCATATAACCCTGATCAAAACTGGGCCAGAGAGAGGCATGTAAACTGATGGAGGTGGAAATTTTATGATATTGGCCTTTTCAGCATCATAGAGATTTTCGAGCTTCCAGGGACTTAGGAGATAATACAGTCAACTTCTCCAATTTTAAGGATAATTGAATTTAACCAAGAGAGGTTAAGGGAATTACATAAAATAAAACAGCTAATTGATGGCAGAGCACAGATTAAAATCGGGGTCACCTATCTCACAAGTCAAGCATTTTGCTTCTGGAACACGTCCTATGTTAGTCTAAAATAATGTTAAGGAGACAAGCATTTTATTAATATTATTATTAATTGAAGTTTGCACAACTATTCATGCAGCATTTTACTTTCTTAAAAAGCACTTGGTCTTTGCTATTTCACTGCTATTTAACTCCATGGCAGAAATTACTTTTGGCTAAAATATTTCCTTTGGTGCCTTCAGAAATATGCATGCTTTTCTTTATAAGTATATAAACACATTATAGTAATAATTTTATAATAACTGACTTTTAAATAAGGCATAATTTATCTTCTGAAAATAAGAATAAAGCATTTTCTTTATAATGAATTCATATTGTTACAAAACAAAAACAATTTTTCTCCCCTACAAAACTTGTTGAGCAGGCGTGGTTTAAAGCAGGAACATTTAGATGGAGAGTATGATTTGGTATCCCCCTGAGGTGAGATCAATTTTCAAAGGATTAAGCTTGGAAATCTTTCTCAAATGATTTACCTGCTTGTCTGACTGGCCATGAGAGTCAAGGTGGTACTAAGTCTTGTTTTACTTGTCAGCCTGGGTGGGCTTAATTCTGTGAACCAGGTATAGAAACTTCTGTAAATTATTTTCTTTTAAAAATTTGCTCTTAGCATGATGGAAAATAAAGACTGCAACATCTTTGTGCCAAATGCAAACACCTGTGTGCCTTGCAGAATCTCTTTGGCATATACCCCATATCAGACTTTTATTTGACCTGTTTTGAGAGAGGATACAAGTGAAGGGGATGGCCAAGGGAAGACGACAAAATTGAGAGATAAATCCCCTCCCCCTGGTCACTCCCAGCAAGTTTGAATAGCTCTGACTGTTCTTTAGGATCTAGTTTGCTGTTTATTGGCCTTGGGTCATAGGCTTTCATTTTTCTATTCTTATATACATGCATCTTTGACTGATTTAGCATGCTTTCTTGCTTGGTAACTCTCAGGGATACATTAGGATTGTGTTATTTCTTAGAGGAATAATAAACAGTTGCAAATATTAAGTTTTAAAATAGTCTCTAACAGAAAACTTTAAAAAAATAAATAGAAGCACAATTTGTAGACAGAAATTGTGTTTCATGAGTCCTATCAACAGGGTAATCTCTAGAAAATGGAACGTTTCAGGTAGATTATTTCTCTTAATCCCTGGGGCTGCCTCGTTTACCTGGTGACTATGTTGGGATTTTTCATTAGTAGGACCTGATTTCATTCATATCTCTGAACCAATTTCCTACTGGACAAATTTAAGGATCATTAACTTTTGTAAGAAATATATATTGTGGACAGTATCATCTTTCTTCCTAACCTCATTCTGATTTCCTTTCTCCTCTTTCTCTCTCTCTATTTTTTATTTACCTCCTATGAAGTATACTAATTTCAAAGACACAAATATACACCCATTTAAAATGCTAAGATAATGGGACTTCCCTGGTGGTGTACTGGTTAAGAATCCACCTGCCAATGCAGGGGATACAGGTTCGAACCCTGGTCCAGGAAGATCCCACATTCCGCGGAGCAACTAGGCCCGTGCGCCACAACTACTGAGCCTGCGCTCTAGAGCTCGCAAGCCACAACTACTGAATCCTGCGTGCCTAGAGCCTGTGCTCCGCAACAAGAGAAGCCACCGCAATGAGAAGCCCGCGCACCGCAACAAAGAGTAGCCCCCGCTCACCACAACTAGAGAAAGCCCGCACGCAGCAACAAAAACCCAACGCAGCCAAAAATAAATTAATTAAATTAAAAAAAAAAAAAACTTAAAATGCTAAGATAATGGACCCACAAGACAAAAGTGTTTCATCAGTTTTCAACTCTAGTCAGAACTGCCTCTCTCGAGTCAGAATTACAACTTCCGGACAATCATATTCACTAAATCGTGAACAGAAACACAAATGTGAATAAAGGAAAACTCAGATGATCAGCCTTACAGAAACATTTCATCTGGTTCTGAGTATTATTATAAACTCCTTGTGTCGTATGTCCACGTAATTCTGATACTTGAGTGGATACTAACAAACATAATCACAAGCAAACTTACAAGCCGTTGACTGTCCTTAATTTTACAACTAGGACTTGCACCTTTAACCTTAACCATGAAAGATACAGGAGGGTCTGGTGGAGTGGGCACAAATCTGTCAACAGTCTTCAAAGGTCACGTCCCACTGGAACCCAGTCAGAAAATCATCCTCGGAAATTCAGAAACACATGCTACCAAAAATGTGAACATTATGATTATAGTAACATGCACCTCACAATTCAATCTTTGTCTTTGATGTGAGATAATAACATGTCATACCTCATTGAACTCCTTTCAATTACTAAATGCAATTACTTAGTCTGTTTACTTGTCATTGCCTTTCTCACCAGTTTACAAACTTCTTTAAGACAGGTACCATGTCTGTCCTGCTGATAGATACACCCAGAGTGTCTAGCACCTTGGCTGGCACGTTTGGATACTTGATGGAATGAATGAACAAAAAAACTAAAATGAAACCTTCTATTAGCTTGGTAAAAATGATATCATAGTCTATATCAATAGGGCCATTACAATTAATTACAGAACAAGACTTAAAATCAAAGATAATATAGAACCTGTGAAAAGAAAGGAAGATGTAAAGTAATTTCATATGTACCTGTTGCAGATTTTACAAAATTTGAAATCTTTTTGATGACAGTTAAGGAAGGACATAATAATTCTAGATGCTTGCCTCTCTACTAGTTTGTTAATCCAATTATTTTAAACTGTTTATTATTAGATAATGGCCCATTTATATTCATTATTAGCAGTAATTAATACCAGATTTAGCTGAAAAATAGCAGTAATGAAGTAACAATATTTGTTTTTCAGTTCAAATATATTAAATAATTTTGGCTAAAAGAACTTGGTTCTGAAGAACTAGGCAACAAAATAAGATTGTATTGGTAATGACATCTTGGGACAGTTTAAAATATCATTTTCTTTTACCAATACTATTGGCTTTACTTTATTCCTCAAGCTGAATCACTTATATTGATTGTAAATGAGACTAGATTACAAAGTCCAGTGCTGAAAGATATTTTCCCACACTTCCACCAAGTTAACCATTGTACAGGCTGGTCAGGTTACACCATTATCTCTGAGCATCTGGAAAACCTATACTATTTGGTCCCTAAGCACCAACAAGAAATTCTTTAGGGAATTTTCTGTTTTTCCAGATCAGCTTTTTTTTTTTCACCTTAAGAAATACATAACATTAGCTGAAACTTAGATGCAATTATTTTCCAATAGTATATTATATCATCCAAACAGTAACAATGATGATTTTCTACATTGTACCACTGAGGGTATATCTACCTCATTTCAGAAATATGCAGCTTGATTAAAATAAATAATTAAATACACACATACATACATATTAATACATATTTTTTTATTATACCCTGGCATTTATAGAATCACTAGTTTCACATCTGAGAACAGTTCAATATTATTTGTCAGGTTTCTTGTTAACCAGGTCTTTTGCTAATGCATTGATGTAGGAGTGAAAATAACACTGTTATCTCAGACACAGAGGAAGGCTTAAATAACTGAGCAATGGAAATCTAAATTCAACTAAAATATTTTGAAATACTGTTCCAATACTATCTTTGATTGTTTTGAAACTTAGGTATTCATATCAAGGCCAACAGCATGCTAGTAATAATAGTACATCAGCCATATTCGTCCAGCCCAGCAATTCCCAAAATGTTTTCTGTAGGACACTAGTTTCTAGAATATTAATAGATGCCACTCACAGTAAAGTTTCTAAAATTTAAGATGCTCAGGTAATGGTGGAATGAACAAAGCTGAACAACTAATTTAGCTCCTGCAAGACCATTAAGACTGTTAACTCTAAGACCATTAAGTATGTGAATGTGCAATGTGAATTTTAGGACAGTAATAGAATGTGAACGTTTTCCTACATTTACTTGAATGTTGTACCTTTTTCCCAAGGCATATTGGAAAAACTAGTGTTCCAAGAAACACACTTGAGAAAAGTTGCCCCCATCTAAACCTTCATCGTGTGAAAAATACCAAAGTCTCTTGTAGTGCTGGGGACGCTGAGAAAGCAATTGCTTATGACTGGACATTCTCTAAGTAGAATACACACACCTGTAATTTAAATGTTTGATGGCATTCCCTGCCAAACGGCTGTTATGTTTTGGCAGGCTTTGTGTCCTGCTCCAATTTCCTCCTCCATAATGAAGAGTCATATTTAACAAGTAACTTTGTTTCTTTGATTTCCACATTTCAGGGGCATTTAATCCATCTAATTGCTGGTTCAGTTGACCCCTCCCCAAATGCCTTGCCAGTTTCATTATACGGGCAACTCAAATACCATCTCATTCTCTAGAATCATCCTATTCCCTTCAGCTTAAACTAAAAAAACAATAATATATCGACATGGAATGGAAGACTACATCTATGTAAGTCTTATTTTCTTAATAAAGACTCGTAGAGTGCCAAAAGATTTTCAGAGATCATATAAGCATCCATTTATTTAGGGTACTGTCCATTTTTAACCATTTAAATTTTATCTTTTACTTTATCTGCTTAAATATAAAATTTTCCATTTACAGGTATATTTAACTTATCCCAGGTGAACCATGAGTGGATGAGCCACTTTGCAGTTTGCAAATTTGCCTTCAAAGCTCACAGGCTACTCTCACTCTACTTGGTTAAGTTGCTGCCTTTCCTTGGGTCAGTAAACAACCCGCTATGCAGGAAAGACCTCTGAAATTCCTAACAATTATTTCTCCCTCTTCCCACAATTAGGGAGGAGAAAGAAGAAAGAGAGGAGAAAAAAATACACAGTTCTGCTTAGACTGTCACTTTGCATCAGTCTGAGAGGGAACACATATTCCTGGCCTGAAAGAGGCTGCCGAGAACAATTAAGCATGGGACTAAGAGTGAACCTGGGAAACATTCCAGCTTCTCACAAGTCAGGTCTTCACAGTGTGGTCTCCAACGTAACAAAAATAAATAGATAAATAAATAGATTTCTACCAGTATATATGATCATTCATCTTAAAATTAGGTACATGTACTATTTGCTGTACTTACACATTACATACATTATAAGACACTCAAAAGACAAATTTTGAGTGCACGTGATCAACAGGGTGACCTAATGGCTTCTTTTCCAAACAGAGCCTCTTCTGAGGGCAAAAGGTGGTGCTATTTATAATTATATTGAGACAACTGCTGTGAACTGGAACTCTCCTAGGCAAAGCTGCCTGTAGAAAACACCTTACAAAGATTAAATTAAAAATATTTCAAATGTCTTACTAATTATAATGGCTTTTTACTATCATCAGGTAATATCTCCAAGTATAATATACTCTGGGGGCTAAGTTCACCATTAACCTTAGGGGTGTTAATCTATATTTCAAGTAGATATTTTGATAACTTTAGTGGTTTCACCTCACTGCTTAGTAAGTCTGATTATATCATCATCATTATTTTTTTTTTTCTACTTATATTTGAGACTAAAGAAGACTTTCTGTGAGAATTAGAATGGTTAGCTCTGGCACTTTTCTGTTTTGTTTTCTTTTATTTGAAAAACTGCATTTGCAAAAATATTTTACAGTCTTCATTTTGTTATTTAATTAATACCAGGAAACATAAGAGACAATAAAACTTATAAATCCATTTAACAGGCAAAGGTAACAGGCACAATACTTGTTCCCTTTGCAGAACTTCAACTCTTACCTCAGGTTACCAGACATTAATGACATGAGATAATCTGACATTTGGACAAAATAAAGGCACCAGTGTGGATACAATATTAAATATATGTGAAGCTTAATTTACTTTGGACTTTTAAAATGTAATGTAATGTAAATGATAGATCTAATCTTTCTGCACTCCAGTAGCATGTATCTTCTGAACTCCTTGGGATGTACACACCTAATGTTAGAGCTGGTTATCTAGACCAGCGTTTCTCCAACTGTCATGTACATAAAACTACCTGAAGTTCTTAAGAAAATGCAGATTCTAATTTAGTTGGTCTCCAGTGCAGCCCAGGATTCTGCATTTCTACCAACTTTTTAAGTGTTGCTTGTCTAGGGACCACACTTTAAGTAACCAGAACCCTAGACCTGTTCTGCTCAGTACACTAGCCACTGCCACATATGGCTATTGAGCAGTTAATGTGTGGTTAATCAAAGTTGAGACTTACTGTCAATGTAAAATACACACCAGATTTCAAAGGAGTACGAAAAAAGAATGTAAAATGTTTTATTAATAATTTTAAAACTGATGATATGTCAAAATAATAATTTTGATCCTTATGGTACATAAATTTCATTTAATGTAGAGTAGGGATACATTACTAATTTTTAATGTGATTACTAGAAAATTTAAAATTATTTGTGTGTCTCACATTATATTTACTTTGGTTGCTGCTGTTCAAGATCACAGAACAATGTCCTGATTACATAAAGTGGTAGTGAAAACATTCACTGTGTGCCTCGATTAATATTTCCAAATTTGCCTTCTGCCATTCCCCATCCCATAATCTAAGTTTCAGCTATATGATGCTACTGGATATTCACTCAATATTTATTCTTTCATTTATTTGTTCATGAAATAAATATTTATTGAGTGTCTACGCTGAAGCAGGTAACACTAGTAGGTAATAGCGGTGTAAAAAAGACAGATGTGGCCCAGCTTCATTAAACATACTATCTCCGATTAATGCTTCTCTTTTCATAAAAAGAAAAATTGCTTTTATTCCTTACATCCCTCTCTTTTCTGAAGGTACCTGCTGGCTCCTTAATCTGTACTTCTATAGTGTTTTGTATGTATTTCACAAAAAGCATTTCCTTATATTAGGCTTAATATATATTTTATTAACTGTATGTTTTCCCACATATATATGTTATTAATTGAGTCTTTGATGGTATGATTTAATCACCATTTAATCGTCCATTAAAAGTACAATTTCCAGCACATAGTAGGTGCTTACTAAAGTAATTTTTGAGTGGACTCATTATTTCACAAATAAGATGGTAAAAATAAATTAAACATCAATCACTTCCACTATCTAATTTAATTTTAAAAATCATTGATTATTTTAATTTGATTGCCATTTGGCATGGTTCACTCTAGCCCTCTTTCTGTTATTACAGATGTCTTAGGCAGTAATGTACTATCAAGCTCAGCAGATTTAGAATCAATTCAGCAAAATTTGAGCCATACTTGATGATCTTATTTGACTTTAAGCAATTCATTAATTCTTTCTGAGTAAGGCTATCCTCATTAGTAAAGTGGATTTTTAACTACTATTGCATGTTTTTGTTGAAAAGATTGAAAGATTCAATTTATGAAAGAGTGCCCAGTTTATAGCAGTCCCTCAATAAATATGAAATCTAACTAGCTAAGTCTTAGTCATCTTATTTTCTTTTTAGTAAGTAAATGTAAAATAATGTTTGGTGGATAAAGCATTAGACAACTTACATGTTCTGAGTAAAATGTATGACTTTACCTTTCCTTAAATGTGCTGCTTTGCAAGTAGTCCCATTTCCCTCTCAATCATTTTAGGCGTAAAATGAGGGGACGAGACAAAACAACATCCTTCCATCATCTTAAAGTCACTGAATATTAGGAGATGACAAGGAAGCCTTAAAAAACAATATCAGCAAAAACAAAGGCTTTTTAATACTTGCCTTTCTTTTTTTTCTTCCCTCAATCTGGTTTCAGTTTAAAAGTCATTGCACAGGCATGACTAATGATAGGTTAAAGTTGAATCTATTTTATAGATCCAATGGACGTTAAAAGGATAATAAAAGAATACTATGGAAAAGTCTGTGCCCACAAATTTTGTAATCTAGATGAGATGAACCAATTCCTTCAAAGACACAATTTACCAAAACTCACATGAGATGAAATAGACAATATGAATAGGCCTGTATTAAAGAATTTTAATCAATAATTAATAATCTTCCAAAACAGAAAGCACAAGACCCAGATGGATTCACTTATGAATTCTACCAAACAGTTGAAAAAGAATTATACCAATTCTCTATAAACTCTTTCAAAGGATAGAAGCAGGGGGAATATTTTCTAAGTCATTCTATGAGGTCAGCATTTCCCTAATAACACAACCAAAGACACTACAAGAAATAAAAACTACAGATCAATATCTCTCATAAATGTAGATGTAAAATTCCTTAACAAAGTATTAGAAAATCAAATCCTATAATGTATAAAATGAATTACACACCACAATCAAGTGAGATTTATCCCAGGTATACAAGGCTGCATCAACTTTCAGAAATCAAGTAATGTAATCAATCATATCAACAGGCTAAAGAAGAAAAAATAACATGATCAAATCAATATATGCAGAAAAAGCATCTGACAAAATCCAACATTCATTCATGATAAAAAAAACACTCAGTAAATTAGGGATAGAGAAGACCTTCCTCAACTTGGTAAAGAATATCTAAAAAAGACCCTATAGCTAACATCATGCTTAATAGTGAAAAACTCAAAGCCTTGTCTATGTAACAAAAAACCCTCCTGGAACTAATAAGTTATTATAACAAGGTTGCAGGATATAAGGTTAAAATACAAAAGTCAATTGCTTTCTTTTATAGCAATGAACAAGTGGAATTTGAAATTAAACACAATGCCATTCACATTAGCACCCCAAAAATAAAATACTTATATATAAGTAACAAAATATGTATAAGAGCTATATGAGGAAACCTACAAAACTCTGATGAACAAAATCAAACAACTAAATGGAGAAATATTCCATGTTTATGGATAGGTAGACTCAATATTGTCAAGATATCAGTTATCTACTGATTCAATGCAATCCCAATCAAAATCCCAGCAAGTTATCATATTGATAGTGACAAACTGATTCAATAGTTTACACAGAGATCCACAATAGCCAATACAATATTAAAGGATAATAACAAAGTTGGAGGTCTGACACCACCTGACTGCAAGACTACAGTCTTAAAGCTACTGTAATCAGAACAGTGTGTTATTGGTGAAAAAAATAGACAAGTAGATCAATGGAACAGAAGAGGAAGCCCAGAAATAGAACCTCACCTCATAGATATACTCAACTGATCTTTGATAAAGGGGGAAAGGCACTACAACGGAGAAAAGATAGTCTTTTAAACAAATGGTGCTAGAACAACTGAACTGAACATCCACATGCAAAAAATGAATCTAGACACAGATCTTGTACTCTTCACAAAAATTAACTCAAAATGGATTACAAACTTAAATGTAAAATTCAAAGTATGAAACTCTTAAAAAATAACATAGGAGAAAACTTAGATGACCTTGATTATGTCTACGACTTTTTAGATAAAACACTAAAGTCAGGATCCATGTGAGTAAACCATGGACTTTGGGTGATTATGATGTGTCAATACGGGTTCATCAATTGTAGCAAATGGCCCACTCTGGTGGGGGAATGCGGTTTATGCATATGTGAGGGTAGGGGGTACATGGGAAATCTCTGTACCTTACCATCAATTTTGCTTTAAACTTCTCTAAAAAATTAAAGTCTTAAAAAATTGGATTTATTAGCATGAAGTCATAGTTTAATATATAGATATAAGTATAGTTACAGATATAGATGAAAAGTTCTGTATGTGCATGTGTGTAAGTGTAAACACATATATTTCCTAGCTCTGTCCACTGAGAGGGCCTATGAGTAGCAAAATCCCAATAATAAAAAGCACATGATCTTGGATTCTACATGGTATTTTCCTATGAAAGGAACCAGGGGTCCCTGAAGAAATGGCTAATTTCTGGGCTGCAGCAACTCCAAGATGATTCTAGAACATTGTGTGCACCAGATAGTATCGAAGTACTCAAAGAATGATTTAGACATGTCAAAATGATAAAGGATCTAGCTTAAAGGACTCTTGCTGATCAACTCTGGACAATTATAGTAATGGTTATAACACACTGAATAAAATTAGAATTCTTTAGTTTGCACTGATATAAACAAATGAATAAATGAATTATGAGAAGAAAAATCTCTCCCTTACAGTAGAGTATCAAATAATAAATGCATTGCGATAAATGAAATTAGAAAATAATCATCAATAATCATCAAAGTAATAATACAGGCAAGAAATATCAACAGTTTCTAAAATTAATGAATGACACAACA
The DNA here is from genome assembly GCF_028564815.1 of Eubalaena glacialis. Lineage (NCBI taxonomy): Eukaryota > Metazoa > Chordata > Mammalia > Artiodactyla > Balaenidae > Eubalaena > Eubalaena glacialis. The sequence continues at coordinate 48,416,638 of NC_083723.1, forward strand.
TTGTAAATCAACCATACTTAAATTTAAAAAATAAAAGATAAAAAAATAAAATAAAATTAATGAATGAAGTGGAAAAAGAAACAGGATATTTATTTAATCTCAAAATAGCTCCCTGCAAAATACTTAATAATTACAAAGAGAAAAAAGAAATGTAACTTTCTAGTGGAAAAACGTGGCAGTGGCCACCTTAATCAAATTATCAAAGGCAATATGACCATAATGAGACACAAATATCATAGGCAAACTGACAGGACACAGAATGACTCCTGTGCATTCCTGCCAAAAATGCATAACCTTATAGGTATATTCCTAGGTATGACGAGGAAACACTGGACAATACTGCACTGAGGGACATTCTACAAAATGAATGCCTTGTAATCTTCAACCATGTCAAGGTTGTAAAAGTCAAGGAAAGACTGAAGAACTGCTCTTTTTGAAGGAGACGAGAATGACGTGACCACTGAGGGCAAGGCACCAGGCTGGATTGGATTCAGTTGTGATAATTGCCTGGGCAGTTGTCAAAACCAAATGGTGGTAAAGGATACATGGGAATTCTTTGTACCATTCTTGACATTTTTTGGTAACCTTGAATTTTTTCCAAATAAAATTGTGTTTAATAAAAAGGATGAAAGCAAACAAAGCAGAACAAATATTTTTATATGAAACAATAGAAGATAAATGAAAACTTTTTTGCAGTTAGTCAAACGCATCATAATTTGAAGCCAGTGTGCACGGGAAATGTGCGATACTGGCCTGCTGTATGCATGGTCTTTGTGGTTATATAATATTTCTCTTCTGTATCTGGACAAGTACTGTCATATTTATGTAACTTATTCCTAATAAAAATCACCTCAGTATTGTCTGATCTCCCAGTCTATTTAGATATTATTCAGTATATATCTCCACAGCATTCTGTATATACCTCCATCGGCATGAATCACATGGCCCCTTGAGCTCAAAATGTGAGCTCCTTGGTGGTAGGAAGCTTAATGTGAAAGATCACTATACCATTGTAATGTGTGGCAGAGTTAAAGTTACATTATGTCCATATTATGAATTATGTGTTTTCCAATCAGTGTAATTCTTTGTCCCATTTAATCTTTCCTTTGTTGAAATGCCTATATAGAAATATTAAAATTGCATTGTCACTTTTCTTCTAATTTTAATGACTTGATAGAGTTTCACCCATTGTTTGGATTTTCATTTTTCTGTTAAAATTTTTAAAATCTTCATGATACCAAATTTTAGGCATTTGATCCTTCAAATGGTGTATCACTGAAATTTGTTTTTTCCCCTAAGTGAGAGAATGTATCTTAAGATGGAATTTTCCCAATTTACTACTATAACAGATGTACTTCTTCTTCGTCTTTTTCTTTAATCTCATGTGTCCTTGACATCTATATTTTTGTTATATGGACTGTGTTCAATTTGATTTTAAATTTACTGCTATGTAAGAGGATGCATGCCATGCTTAAAATTTACAGTGATTGCTCTTAAGTTTTTCAAAAGCATTTTTCAAGCCACTAGCATTTTCTCTAATTGTTGAGATCAAAGATTTATTACTTGGAAAACTCAATTCTGATATAAGGATTATATTCTCTTTGCCTCCTTACTTCTCCACTACTGTAAGAGCTGGACCAAGCAGGGTGAGATTAGCATAACAATCATCCGTAGAAGAAGTCTGTGGTGCTAAAAGGAAAGGCCAGCAGCCCTAGGAAGACCACTTGAAGAAAAGAATGGGCAGCCAGGGGAAACTGCTGAGCATGATCCATTGCTAAGTCCCAGGGAGTCACCTGGCAGCTGTGTGGAAGTTAGATCTGGTGTTAGTGTGTTGATAATTAAGTGGGCATCACACATGAGCTGTACTTGGATAGGATTAGAAAGAGATCACCTACTCCTCTCGCCAAGAAAAAAAAGGGGAAAACAGTTTAGGTCATCAACAGAAGCCTGGGTTTCTCTCATTCCAGTTGCATTCTCACCTTGTTCCAACTTTAAATTATTATCATTTCTCATAGGTTTTGATGTTAAACAATATAATGTGGTGTTTAAAAGAACAGACTTTGTAGCCACATTCACTAGGTTCAAATCCAACTCTTGTTCACTAGCTGTGCAAACTTGAGTATTTTACTTAATTTCCCTACCTCAATTTCTTCAGCTGAAAAATGGGAATAATTTATGGATAATAATAAAATATTAGCAAAGATAAACTGAGTCAATACATATGACTATACTGGCTTGACATAGTAAGAATTCAATAAATGTTCACTATTATTATTACAATGTTTTTGACAGTGTTGAGACATTTTCTTTATCTTTCAAATCTTCATGGATATTGAAGGAAAGAGAGAAGGTAGCCATTCGGCTGCCATCCAGAAGCTATGTGGAAGTGGGATTTCTTTATCGTCCATTTTAAATGATCTCTTTCATAACATTCAAAATCATCTGAGCCCTTGATGACACAAAACTTGCATTGCCAAAGGTGACACACAGAAACCCCTGTCCATAACCGTATCAACTCATCATCCTTAACTGGAATAAATCTACCACTTTCAACCAACTTCACAGTCAACTCACATTTTTCAACCACTGCTGGACTCTCAAAGCTGATTTATAATACTTTTATTTATCCTCAATTTCCTAGCGGGTTTTTTTTGCATTTCCTTTTGTGGCTATTACAAAATACTTCTATTCTCCTTAAACTTGCCACATCATTTCTCAAAACTCCAGAATGCTGCCCGCCAAAAGCTTTTTAAATGAACTCATCTTTATGTTAGTGATTAAATTGATATTATCTATTTTTATCGCCTTCATGATCTTTTTTATCATCCTTATAATTTCTCGAAATTTCATGCTACCACTATTGACTTTCCCCCATTATCTATTAATAAACACAATTAAGTCTTTCGTATCCTAAAACATCTTCTGTCATCTCCCTATCCTTAAAGTTTAGAAACCTCTTGTTTCACCCTTTTTTGCAGACTTCTCTACTCATTAGATAAGTTAAATCGGTGTTTTCTAAAGGAAAAAATGTTTGCATTTCTATATAGTAACAGCTGTGCTCTCTCGCTTTCTCTTTTAAAAAATTTCAAAAGAACTATCATAATGAAATAAATTTTAGAAATAGTTAATTAAATTATATAAATAAAATAGTAAAATTACGTAAGGTATTTAATAGTTTAACATGGATTGTTAATCTTCAAAAATTGTGTATGTGTGTAAGTTTCATGGGTTATAATGGGTAGCTTGGCTTGCAAACCTACTTAATCTTTCAAACCTTAAATCTTTGTTCTCAGAACACCCAAGATTATACCAATCTAGAATCAGTATATCAATACATGCTGACCTTTTCTATGATACGTTCAAACACAGACACGTGCATGCATTAAACTGTGTGCTGGTAATTCTGAACGAATGTATCAAGCTGAATCTGGTCAAAACTAAGCTCATCTTTCTCTTCAATTTTTACAATTTTAACTACTACTTTTAATGTCATCTTTCCAGGCTTAAAATTCCAGAAAATACTCAAAACAATCTGTAATTCCTTCCTTGTGCTGTAATTTACTAAGTGAAAGGTTAAAAGGGCCTAAAGAAAAGTAATATCAGTGAAAATAAAATAATAAAATTATAGAAAAATATAATATTTTAGAGAAGAATATAGAAAATTTGGCAACTGACTGGATATGGTAGAAAACTATCACTATTCTAGATTGGGAGAGGAAATTTTGCTACAGTGTATAGAAAATATTTAAATGAGAGTGTTATGATTAATATCACTTCCAAAAATGAGCATTATTTTCTTTTTAAAAATCCAGATAGTTGCATGATACAAGGAAAGCAGATTACTGATTTATAATAAAGTCTAAATTTAAGAGAAATTGAGCACCTACATTATCTTCTAAAGTAAATGCCATGTGTACCTGTCTCTGAGCAGGTGTTTACTTCAAGAGCTGGCTGACACTGATTAGTAGAAACAGCAAAGGGGCTATCTATTAAGGAAATATTTAACCTGGTTCTCCTGATTTTCAAAGACTAGCTTCTCTTACCCTTCTTTAAGTATTGCATTCTCCTTTCTTTCAAGAATTATGACTCAGGAACTATCCGAAAATTAGATTCTGAGATACTGAAACATAGACCAGCAGATGCAGCCCTAAATCCATCCTAGTCGACAATATCACCACCTAAGGTCATTAGACTTTACCTACAAAATTTCAGAGTGAGAGCAGACAAGGCTAGGTAGATGGTCAACCTTAGGATGTAAAAATCTGCTTCATTTCCTCACACTCATCAAAAACTAAAATGACTCTTGACCTTCAACTTGAGTCCTATGCTGTAAAGAGTATTGAACAATTCAAACAGAAGTTTGGATCCCTTTTAATCACTGTGTCCTATGAATGGAATGACTTTTTCAAAGTTATTAATAACAAGGGTCATGAGGAAGGAGAATGTGCTTATTTTTTAATCTCCCTATCAAAACACTTTTTCCCATATTCTAGGTGATGTTTCTCTTTTGATTGATGGGACTGTTAAGTTTCTGGGAATAAAAGCCAAACAAACATATCATACAGAAGTTTTCTTTAGGCACTCAAATTCAAGTCCTATTTAACACAGTGGGGTCACCAAAACTCGAGTAAAGCTTTTGCCAATGTTTGTGTTTTCTTGTCATTAGATGAAAATCAAAGTCATGTGGACACCCACAGGGAAAACAGCAGGTCTCAATGTGTGCTTGGTGGGGCACATTCTATGATTTATTCTCTTGTACTCTTTTATGTTTGACAGTGTAACTACAGCTTCATTTTTTTTTTTATTATTTGTGTTGTAATTGTGGAGGTCCTAAGAAATTTTCTCCCCCTTTACATATACCGTTTATCTACAGTTGCCAGGTGGTTTCAGAGAAGAAAATCAAACTTCCCTCTGCAATGAGTCTACTTCCTTTACTATTTAACTACAGAAGACAATGTAGCAGGTGCCTGAAAACCTGAGGGAAGACATGAAGCAAAAGGCAAATCCAAAGAATTTTGACTTTATGCTCTACTAAAAGCCCTTCCAGGAAATGAAAGCAATACAGGTATAACAAAGTTATACAAGAAAAAAATATGTATGTTCATACGCATGCACACAAACACCCACACACGATGGAATTCCTAAAAAACGCGGTTATGGCAAGAGGAAGTACTAAACCCAAATCATTTAATAGTAAAGCTATATTTCTTTTCAACTAAATATTAAGACGTAAAGGCTGGTGATGTCAAACATTTTAACCAACAAATATAAAGGCTATCATAAAAACCTTTATTATTATTATTTCTCTTTTGAGAATTTCATTGAATATTTTGTTCGTTTTGCATTTAACTAGCAAGATGGTTAACACAAAATAAGCTGCATACAAAGAGATATTTTCTCTGGTAACAGGCAACTTGTTGGGAAAGAAAAAAAAATAGCTGTTTACATTAGCAAAAGCATAGCCTTCAGCAAATATGCATAAACTATAATGATTGAAATTCCATTGAAGTCTTGGCATGTTAAATTTTGTTTAAAACATTTTAATTCACCTCCTCCCCCATCGCAGCTAAAACACTGCAGAGCAGCGGATTTTTTTACTTTAAGGGGAAAAAAAGGAAATAAATACAAGGCACCTCAACGTAGCAGTGGTGGCTTTGGTTTGACACTCATCCAAATCAAACTCTCATTCACATTTTGAAGTCATTGAATTCAGTGCCAGACAGTGAGGGAATGTAGAACAGATAGAAAGTAAAGCAGCTGAAGGAAGGAGTGGGCTTAGAATTTCATTTTGATATATTTATTACCTCGCTTTCTAAAACAAAATTTACTCAAGGACGGGTGAAAAACTTTTATCCAAAGTTATAGACTCTGGTTAAAGAATAAGTAACAAATATGACTCTCTAGGAAAGTAAAAAGAAAACAGTATTTAAAGCTCTCCATTTACAACCTTTAGTTTGATAGGATTCTTATATTATTAGATAATGGTAGCTAACATTTCTTGGAAAAACTGTTACTACTTCAACTCATTTCCTCAGAATAGCTCTGTGATACAGGTACTATTGTTTCTTCCCATTCTGTAGAAACAGGTCTTAGAGAATTTGAGCAAAAGCTTATCAAAATAGCAGATAGAATTCAAAGAAAGAGCCAGCCCTCAAAGGTAGGCAACTTTTGAACTCTACTGCTACTCTCCCTCTGCACTGAAGACTGATTCTTTAATGCTATGCTCTGCTGTTTTAGGCTCCTGACTATGTTGTATATGCTTCAACTTTTTAAATGCAAGGAATTACATTTGCACCACTTAAGAATGCAATAATAATGTATTTCCAAGGTTCTTAATATTTGATGCAACTCATATCATCAATAATTATATTTAATATTTAAAAGCAATAAGTTATACATTGTATCTATACTTACACAATTTTTAGAAAATATAAGTATTTTCTCTAAGACACACAAACACAGAGCGAAGAAGTTCCTTAAGTATTTAACTCAGCATCTACTGAAATTAGTGGGATAATTCATTTAAAAAATGACTGACCCTGACTACGTACCAGGCACCATTCCAGGCTCTGCTCCATCTAAGTCACACCAGAGTCAAGGTATTTTTATCCCTCAATGAATATAATAACTCAATAAAGTTCACATTATCTTACTTTGTTATGAATAACTAAACTTGCCATGTTCTCTTAATTTTTCATGCCAAATCATCTAAAGCCTAGAATCATAGCATTTTTAAAGCTGAAAAGGATCATCTATTTTGCTTTTCCAATGTATCATCATCTCTCCTTTTCTTTTATCATTCTCTTAATCCAAACTCCACTCAGGTGTATTTTCAAATTCATTCTGCCAAATAATATCACTGGAAGAGTGTTCCTCTTCTACCAGGCCTGATTCCTTTCCGTTCTTCATTGCTTTTCCCCAGCCTATTTGGTTTCTGAAAACCCATAACCTGCTACATCTGTTATTATTATTATTATCTTGCTTTATTTTAAGGTGACAGTCCATTTGATTCAAATGTGAAGTTTTCTTTTCCATTTTTCAATAATTTCAGAAAAGCATGTCTTTGACAAGTCTTTCTAATTGGATTATTTTTCCAAGAATGAATTGTGAGGAACTGTCCGTTCCAGTCACCATTTTAACCAAAGCTCTTACTTCTCAAATAATGCAAATCTTCATTTTATTTACTAAATTTTTACAACAGTTTCTTCAATGTGTTTATTTTAATCCTTGTCTATGTATTTCTTTACCTTGAAAAGTAGGCCAAAAACTTTTTTTTCAGATTTATGATTATGTATATTAAATGGAGGCAAGTTCGGAAAAACTAGTACCTGCAGTATTCTGTCCAGTGTGCCGTTGTGTAAGCCAGCTACACCAAACGCTTCAAATGTTCTTTGTTCGCAACAGGTTTGCCATAATATCTGTAGGCTCAGGGTGTGCCTCTGCGGTTTGCCTTAAATAGAAAGTCATTATAGGACACTGAGCGTGAGTATTCAACTAGATTAATTATATTAAACTCATGACACTGTACAAAAACTATAACAAGGATCAATGCTGGCTTTAGAAACGTGGGAAGGAAAGAAAAATTTACCTTCTGTATTCCAGTATTTCTCTTTGAGAATCATCACCCCCTCCACACATAAACGCAATGTGGAGTCTTATTTTTCTATACTTCAGGCAATGGATACTTCCATCTTGATCATTTTAAAAATGTAACACACAAAGTATTTATCTATTCATTTAGAGATAATTTTTATTTTTCAGATTTTTTCTTTATAGGTTATTATAAAATATAGTTCCCTGGGCTATACAGTAGGTCCTTGTTGATTATCTATTTTATAAATAGTAGTGTGTATATGTTAATCCCAAATTTAGGTCATCTAATACACCCAATAAGAGGCACCTAGGAGATAATTTCTATTATTTAAAAATAGGACTAACCCACTTATTTTATGAATAAAACAATAGTGTCACAAAATATTAAAGAATATGCCTGCAACCATGGCTAATTCAGAATCCAAAGATCTCTTCTCTGAGCTCAATACCCCTGGAGAAGGAATACCGTTTGTAATAATTTCAACATAGCTCATTCCATTCATTATATTTTTTAGATTGTTCTATAAGCTAAAATGTTATTCTTCCTATTTATCTATTATGTCTAAGGAGCCAGGGAGTATTCCAAGTATTCCCTGGTGGATTTACACAGCTGAAACTTCATCTTCCTTTCATGTGACAGCCTTCAAATTGCCTCTTTTCCCCAATTTTCCCAATGAGTTTTTTTTTTTTTCCCATATGGCATGGTGAATCCCCTAAACATGGCAACAGTTCTCTTCTGAATTAAGTCCTTTTTTTAAAATTAATTATCCATTTGGAATTTGAACATAATTCTTTGGAAGTATTAAATGGGACTGTCACCATCCTTGTTATACGTACGAAACTATTTCAAGTTAGTATGTTACCTCTACTAGGAATATTTAATTTAGAGATTAATATATTTAACTGTGGATTAGAGGAATGTTCCTTTTTGAAAGGATTTTGCATGAGCAGATTGAGGAATGATTTGGTACAGGAAACCCTTTTATATGCCCCTAAAATCTTAAAGAGTATGGTTTGCTAATCATTGTAATTGTATTCCTTTTCCCTAGAACAGGTCAGGCAGCAGAATGAAACCTGATGTTGCTGATAAATTTGGTTATTAACCATAAACACATTATCTATCTTAAATAAAGGAAGGAAAAAGGACTTCAAAGGGTTCAGACCATTTACCAGATATTATTCCAACTAGTGCCAAGGAATTAATCACAAATTATTCTCAATAAATTTCTTTCTGTGTGATGCATTACCCCGGAATGTTGTTCATACCATCTCGTTACATATCATATCAAATTTAAAGAGCTAGAAAATGGAAAGTTTCATATAACTAACATTACTAATATTCCTTTGTTTAAAGTATAAAACAGAATTTATTAATTTATACTATATGGATTTACATTTCAAATTATTTTACCTGCCTTTAATATTTTATTCATTGCTCCTACGCATAACATTTGCAAGCAATAGTGACAAAACCTACTGAGCATAAGAATCTAAGGATTATCGGTAAGGTATCTCATATTCAAATTGTGTTGTAAATTCATTTGACCGAATTCCTTCTCATTCTTTGTTGCCAACTAATTTGCATGGCCTGTAAGAAAAGCTAAACAACTTAAATACTTGTTAATGCTCTTACATTTCGATATGAAATTATAATCTTTAAAACACTGAACATTTCCAACTTGGAATTTGTACTGTCATGTTCTTTCAAGATACACAGTCAGGTAGTCTTATGCAATAAAATTTGAAACATAAGAAAGTGTCATCCAGACATATAATATAGGATGATTTCCTTCTCATAAGTTGTTTAGTCTTTATTTGTTATTGGGCTGACATTACTGACATCTGACACTGTTCATTCTTCAGTTTAAAAGTGAAAAGCTTCTTAGGAAGAAAAGCCTCTCTCATCCACTTTAATTCCCTAAAGAGTTTATTCCTTTGGGAAAAATAATCGTGTGGAGCACCTGTGGTGCAAGTGCTAAGGAACTATCAAGCAAAACCCAGCCACAGCTGTGCTGTAATCACTGAAGTGTGCCCAGTGCATAATGGCACATTAGGTAGGCATTGATCTCTGCCAGTTTATGAGGTCTCTTACAGAATCAGGTAGACTTTTGCACTGAAGCCCATGAAGAAGAAATCGCTACTTCTAAACTAATCCATTTTCAAATTACCACCCCATTGTGACTGATGACCTCACTACAAATCCGCTTATCTGCCTCCAACCACTCAAAGCAAAGGAGAAGCAATCGTTATTTTCCTTTATTTTCTACTCTTTACAAAAAGCTGTTCTCGCCATTCTTAGTCTCCTTTAGTGTCACTGCAGCTGTGACGATAAGCATGACAAATGTCAAATGGTGCCTAATTGTCAGTGCTTATTTGGAAGGTAAAATGGAAAAGTAGAATATGTGCTTAGTATGATATATGGTTTAACTAAGATTTGATATAGAAATTGCTGCTATAAATTATAGCTAATTTCATGAATGTATTTAAATAATTTATTCAGAATGCGGTATAGTGATGCCTGACTTAAAAAAAAAAAAAAAGTCTATCACTACGATATGCAGGGTTTTCTTGATGAAAGCCCTGGGTCCCGTTTAATTACCTGAGTAGATAAAACTTAAAATACTTGAGATCCTTTATTCTGAAAATGAAGGAGATGCTCAAGAGTTTACTTACTTGAAGGCAATATCATATAAAAATGTGTAGGAAGCATAAAACATACAAATCAGAAATATTCTTAATTTCTTCTCAGCAAACTTTATCACAGAAGATAGAATTTGTCACTTTGTGATCCACAAAATTTGGTAGTTGCAAAAATGTGTAAATAAATATTGTATAAAAGTCACAAGATAGAGGTAGAATATTGAGGTACTACAAACTACTATGTATAAAATAGCTACAAAGATATATTGTACAGCACTGGGAACATAGCCAATATTTTATAATAACTATAATTGGAGTATAACCTTTAAAAATCGTGAATCACTGTTATACACCTGAAACTTATGTGACTCTATACCTCAATAATAAATAAATAAATAAAATTTTTAAAAAGAATGTATAAAAGTGATATGAAGTTGCATCTCTTTCTATTAGAAAATTGGGATTAGCCATAACAAAGACCTTTGGATGTATTTTAAAAGTCAAAGATTAGTGTATGTTTTGTAGGTTATTTTGTTGTGAAAAATATATTCCCTGGTTCTCTGAAAGTTTTTTCATGTGGACCAGACAGTAGAGAAATGATCGGTGAATATATTAATGTATGTATGTGAGTATTCATTTACATATTTCTTGAAGCAAATTATATACAAGTAGTAATTTGAGAACAGTTCTAGCAGAATTGCAGAATGTCTGTTTACAAATGCATTGGACAAAGCAGTAGTTAAAATATCTCAGCCTTGGCAGGGTGATGGATGAGGCAGAGAAATAATTATTTCCATGTCTATAATTAAAGCACATATTTTTGAATGTTTCCGTCTCAAACATAATCAAGATTCAAACATCTGGGCCAATCACTGCTGTGAAGCATCATCCTCACGGTTTTATCCACAGTGCCCTGAGCAGTGGACTGACAAAATTACTTATTCAGACCCAGGTCAGGAACACTTCAGTTTCATGAAAGAATATCTTCTCAAAGGAGCTGGAGTTGCTCTCTCACAATTGCATGTTGATTTATGTAGATATGTCAGGGCTTCTTTCTGAACATTAATCAATGGTGTTTCTTACATTTCGTGTATGGACTATTCGTGTATGTACAATAACACATTTATAAAGTGTTATTGTACAACGCTACCTACTCCAACCTACCTGTTAGTAGGTGGGGGGAAAGATAGAAAAATAATTCACAAATTGGTGTAAAAAACCCTAACAATTTTATTTTGGTTTATAATATCTTAATTTTAGAAGTAATATTATTAATCTCTTGATTACCTATACAAATGGATGGGGAAAAGCCACAGGTCTATAAATTACAAACAATTAATAATCCAAAAAAATATTTCAAGTGCATTCATCTCACTATTTTCCAGAATATCTATGTTTTGTTATAATAAATATTTTCAAACAAAATCAACATGTGTTCACCTCAACTAGTGAAAATATAAGAAGCTATGTAAGGGGAAAATTTTACATTAAATCACCTATATTAACTCCCTTCCTCTTGCCCCAGGCTGCCAAGATCAGCACCAGCCTCTTCCACATCTTTCTTCACACTGATGAACACGTACATATGTATACGTATATGTATATACATATATCATATCGATTGAGTTCTATGTAATCTGTTTTACAAAAAGCATCACAACATAAACATTGTTTAGCAAAAACAGTTTTTCATGAAACATACATCATGAATAGGCCTCCAGTCAAATGCATAGATCTGACCCATGCTGTTAATTAACGTGTAATAGTCAATAGTCCAGATTAAAACCACATTACTTAACTCTTCCCCAGTAGTGAACATTTGGATACTCTTGGAGGAGTTTTCACTTTTGTCCTTGTTGATTTGCCCTACTTGTTTGTTAGTTGTTATTTTATTAAAATATATGCATTTTCATTTTAGTACCTATTTCTTGATCAGTTTTCATGAATTCATGGCCATGTGGATTCTCTCCAGTAATGAGTGAGTCTACTTCCTGGAACCCTAGAAATCACTGACTTGTTTTCTTCTTTTTAATTTTCACCAACTTGATGGAAGAAAAATGGCATCTCATTACTGCTGTAGTTGGCAGGTTCCAACTAGTAAGCTTTAGCATCCTTTCATATGCTTGCTGCACATTATAGTCTAGTCTGATATAATTTCCTATTTATATGCTTTGGCCAGTTTCATATTAGGTTATTTGTCTATATTTATCACCATAATTAAATAAATTAAATTCCTATATTCTTCTCATGGGAGTTATATGAAGGCTAAGCAAATACTGAGAAGTGGGCGCCCTGCCATCTTAGCACTTACCATATTTTAATGAAAATTTTACTATATTGCCCCCGTGATGACATTCCTCTGATTATAGGGCACTTATTTGTATTCCTCTTTTACCAATGATTTATCATAATACCTGAATGCTCTAAATATTCAGGAAATGAATGTTGAACTGGTTAAAATGGTGAGAAAAGTACATCTTCAATTAAATTGCCGGATACTTGAGGGAAAGAATCACATCTTGTATTATGTGTCCTCAACAGAAAGCTGTTCACACCATACCTCTGAATTAATTGGTTACTCAATCTTTCTTTTCCAGCTTTATTTGATATAACTGACAAATAACATTGGGTAAGTTTGAGGTTTGCAACATGATGATTTGATACACATATGTATAGTGAAATGATTATCACAATAAAGTTAGTTAACACAGCCCTCACCTCACATTACTCTGTGTATGTGTGTGAACATTTAAGATCTTCTCTCAGCAACTTTCAAGTACACGATAAAGTATTGTTAACTATAGACACCATGCTGTACACTAGATCTGCAGAACTTTACCCATCTTGTAACTGGAAGTTTGTATCCTTTAACCAAATTCTCCTCATTTCCCCCACCCCCAATCCCTAGCAACCACCAATCTACTTTGTTTCAGCTTTTTACAATCCACATATAAGTGAGATCACACAGTATTTGTCTGTCTCTGACTTATTTCACTTTTGGTTGCTCAGTCTTGAAACTCTTTTCCCTACCTTCAGAGTTTCTTCTCGGGGTTAAGAATAGTTCAACTTCAGGTTTAAATCTGTGAATGGAGAATGCTAGGGGCCCTTCTCGTCTCACTGCTGTGTGTAGGACCTTTGTATAATATTCATTTTTTAATGTTAATTTTTCTTAGCTTCTTTGCTTTTTGTATCATGTTCAGTCCATGCAAACTTGGCAACTGAGGATTGTGTGGAATTTCAACTAACACATCTCAGATGTGCATGATCTCAGCCTGTGGGATATGAAAGGATTTAATTTAGAAGGCACCTCCATCCAACTTCAGAGTCTAGACTATCAATTGCTCTAGAATTTATCTATAAGACAATGGTCTCTTGATTCAAAAGACATTAATCAAAATGCTGACAGCATCATTTTGTTGTTAAATGAGTGGCATTAGGTTTGTTATTTTTGTTGGATATTCTTACATTAAGTGACCAGGCTGTAGAGGGAAAGATTTTACTTCATTCACGAAACATGAATGCTATCATTTATTTTTTGCTTGAGGCACAACTTTTCTAAAGAACACAATTCTT